>NC_061106.1:10999828-11045501 GCF_015104395.2 Macrobrachium nipponense | reverse complement strand
GATACTTCTTCACCTCGGGACCAAAAACCTCGTTCATCCACTCGATGAACAAGATCCTCGTCACCCAAGCCTTGGTATTAGACCGCCACATAACGTGAAACAGCTTCTTCTGCACATTGTTTTTCTTAAAGGCTCGTGGATTCTCCGAGTGATACAGGAGGAGAGGCTTAATCTTGCAATCCCCGCTTGCATTGGCACAAAACAGTAGGGTTAGACGGTCTTTCATGGGCTTGTGACCGGGAAGTGCCTTCTCTTCTGACGTAATGAACGTCCTCCTGGGCATCTTCTTCCAGAATAACCCTGTCTCGTTGCAATTGAAGACTTGTTGGGGGAGGTATTTCTCGGAATCCACGAGCCTTTTAAACTCTTTTACATAAGCCTCTGCCGCCTTCGTATCTGAGCTTGCAGCCTCACCATGGCGAACAACACTGTGGATGCCAGTCCTTCTCTTAAAATTCTCGAACCAGCCACGGCTCGCCTTAAAAGTGTCTTTTTCACTGTCTGCTGATGTGCCTGGCTCATTTTTACTCAAATCTTCGTAGATCTTACGAGCCTTTTCGCAAATGATGCTCTCACTTACGGAATCTCCTGCCAGCTGCTTCTCGTTTATCCAAACCATGAGCAAATTTTCTACATCGTCGAGAATATTAGGCTGTTGTTTTGTCAATACTGTGACACCTTTTGATGCTTTACTGGCTTTAATTTCTTCCTTTTTCTTCAAAATAGTGCAGATCGTTGATTGCGACCGCTTGAAGAATGCTGCAATGTCTTTAACGCGCTCGCCTTTATCATGCATTTGGATAATTTCCTTCTTCATTTCGACTGTAATCATCTATTTCTTTCTTATGCTTTCCTTCTTGCTGCTTGCCTTCGTCATCTTGGGAGCAATTGTCTTTAGTATTTGGGTAATAGTAACGTATAAGCACTATCACGGAAACACAACACGTGCACAAATCACTAAGCAAATTTGAGAGCGTATCACGGACAGATGCGTTCAATCTTACCGCCAGCGAGATAGTGAAAGAGTTATGGTTTAAAAAGGGTCAAGGGATGCGTGGGAGGAAGTCACATGACCCTCGTTAAGTTTTGGCCGAAAAAAATGTATTCGCAGATCCCACGCTCATCCGATGTCCGATGTAAACAATGCAGGCGGCCTCCCATGATGGAAATTCGCGCATTCATATTCCAAGTGAAATTCGTATTCCAGAATGAGGGCGTCACTTCGTAAGTTAAAAAATTTGTATACTAATCGGATTGTAACCCAAAGTATTACTGTATAAATAAATGCTAAATATACCAGAGAAAAAAGCCATATGGAATGCCAGAATTACTACCCCCGGCTCGCTCACCCTCATAGGGTGTCGGTATAGCACAGGAGCGAGTGGAAACCACTATCACAGATGCTTTGCCAATTAGATCTCTCCTCTCTCAAAATCCCCCTCTAGAGAGGTGCCGTTACAACGTCTACCTTCCGCTTGCTACTACTACCTCTGCCAAGAGCCCTCATTCCTGAAATACGCACCCAAGCTTGGGCCAGCTAAAGGGTGGGGGAAAGGAAAAGAGAGGGATGGGTTCACTGGGCGACACAGGTCTTCCCCCAGAAATAGATTTTTCCTTTGTCAAAATCCCTTTTCTGGGCTCGACCTGTGTCGCCTAGTGATATAGTAACAGAGAATTGGCCATACAAGCTTGGAAATAAAATGTAAACAAAAAGTTATATGAAATGAAAAATAAAAATTCCTTAAAATTCTTGTTTTAATAACCAAGGTAAGGATAACAAATTACAAATGGTAAATAGCACCTAATATGACCAAATCCATACTATCGCCACGAAAATGCAACAGGTAATGAACATAAAAACAAACATATTAATGAACTATGTACATGAACAGGAGTGGGTAGCTTAGCAATCCAGTCCGGAACAAAAGACAGAAAGGCAGGGATTACAAGCGAGGCAGGTAGGTGAGAGTGAGTACAAAAGATAATTGATAGCAAAATAATAAAATACAGATTTAGAATTACATAACTAGGCTGTATCAGGGGAGACAATTTTCCCTGCAGCCATTGCCGAATATTTAAGGGCCTCTAGAGTTTTCAAATAGTGGCATTTAAATACTGTCAGGGATTTCCAACCCGTATATTTCTTAAGATCCTCGATGTTCATATGATGAAAATAATTAACTGAGGTAGCCACTGCCCGGATATCATGGATATGAGGGACTGAATCCAGATTGGCTTGTTTAATAAAATAAAGAATTTGTTGCCTGATGGCCTCCAAGGAAATGGTTCCACCATTCTCTCTAATAAAAAAGAGGATCTGAAGACTTTTTAGAAGTTCTGCCCAGATAAGATTTTAATGTAATAATAGGACATAATTATGTGTCCTGTGGAAGAGGGACAATCTTCCATGGAGACCACCTGTTTTGTGGGTCTTCATTCTTTGCTAAGAATTTCCGATCTGGAGAGAGCAGAACTTCTCCAGACAGGAGGAAATCAATATGATTTGGTTCTCTAGAGAGAGCTGACAGTTCAGATATTCTGGCGCCTGAGGGCAGACTCATTAAAAATAATGTTTTCCTGAGAAGGGTTATATATGATCATGATTCGTTATCAGTATCTGAAGCCAACCTGAGTACGTCATTTAAAAACCAGGAGACCGTGTGAGGGCGGTCTACCGGTCTCAGACGAGCACATGCTCTAGGGATAGACAAGAAGTACGAATCTGTTAAATCAATATTAAAGCCAAAATGAAATATCTTCCTCAAGGCAGATTTAGTCGTAGTAATGGTACTAACAGCTAGGCCTTTTTCGAACAGTTCTAAAAAATGAAATTGTCAGATTCGTAGTCATCTTTTGGACATCTGATTCTTTTAGAAAGATGGCTAGCTTCCCTACTGCCAAATCATACTACCTGAGTGTTGATTCTCTTTTGTCTAACTCCACAAACAGGATGTTTAGTGGATCAATACTAGCATCCTTCAGTGCTGCAAAATTCATGAAGTCCATAGTTAGGGCTTTCAGAATTCTTGAGGAAGCTGACACAGTCCGAGTTTGTACTATTTGAGTCAGTTTTGGGTTGGGAATTCGTCTGGGAAGGAGTTTCAACTCTAGTAGATGAGGAAACCAATTGCTCTTCGGCCAGTTGGGTGCTACCAATCCTATCTGTCCTCTGAAAGATCTGACTTTGTGTAGAACTTTCAGCAAGAGGTTTATTGGCGGAAATAAGTAAATCTTCTGCCAATTGTTCCAGTCTATGGACATCGCATCTGTGGCATGAGCCAGAAGATCCAGATTGGGAGCCACATAACATGGAAGTTTGTGATTGGACTCTGTGGCGAACAAGTCTACCTGAAGGCCCTTGATTTGTTGGCAAATCCAATTGAATGATTTTGTATCCAAGGACCACTCCAACTCCAGGGGAGTTATCCTGGACAGTGAGTCCGCAATGACATTCCGTACTCCTGCCAGGTGAGTGGCTGACAGGTGCCAATGATGTTTCATTGCCAACGAAAAGATTGCAATCATCACTTGATTTATTTGGCTCAACTTGGAGCCTCCTCTGTTTATGCAATAAACTATCACTGCCCTGTCCAAGACTAGTCTGATATGAATGTTCCTGGCCAGAGCTAGTCGTTTCAGGGTCAGAAAAATGGCCATTGCCTCTAGTACGTTGATGTGGAACTGGCGGAATGTTGTCGACCATGTTCCTTGAACCTTCTTGTACTGAGAGTAGCCCCCCCATCCGCTCAGAGAGGTGTTCGTGTGGACTATCAGAGACGGTGGGGGAAATTGTAATGGCACTGATTTGGAAAGACTTCGGACTTCCGTCCATGGGCAGTCTTTTCCTTAGTATTGGCGGAATCAAGGAGATTTTGTCTCTGAACTTGTTGCTGGCTCTTTTCTGCCATACCTGATTGATATCCTTCAGTCTGCCTTTCAACAGAACATCTGTTGTTGAAGCAAACTGAAGTGAACCTAAGATTCTCTCTTGGGTACGACGAGAAGCCCGTTTGTTCTTGATGAATTGTCTCGTAGCTTTCGCTATCTCTGCACTTCTTCAGTGGAAGAGATAGTTTGTGTGTAGTTAGGCCCCATTGAATTCCCACCATTGAAAGCGAGACGCCGGAATGAGACGGGACTTTTCCTTGTTTATCTGGAATCCCAGGTAGTTTAGGAATTTTATTACTTTGGCTGTTGCCTAGCAACATTCCTTGTCGTTGGTTGCCCAAATGAGCCAGTCGTCTAGGTAAGCTACTAACATCACCCCCTGAGCTCTTAGTTCCTGCACTACTGTCTCTCCTAGTTTGGTGAATATTCTGGGCGCTATGTTGAGCCCGAATGGCATGACTGAACGAGTAAGCTTGTTTTCCTAGTCTGAAGCCTAGGTATGGAGAGAAGTTTCTTGCTATTGGTACATGATAGTAAGCGTCTGTAAGATCGATAGAGGTGGTGACGACCCCACGGGGAAGTAAGGTCCGCACCTGCGAGACGGTTAGCATGCGGAACTTGTCGCATTGAATGTATGAGTTGAGACGGGACAAGTCCAGAATCACTCTTCGTTTGTCCGAGTCCTTCTTTGGTACACTGAACAAACGTCCTTGAAATTTCAGGTGACTGACTTTCTTTATTGCCTTCTTTTGAAGAAGGTCTTTGGCATAGTCTAGAAGGTCTGTCATTGGAATCTGATGGAAACTAACTGGTGGAGGAGGCCCTTTTATCCATCTCCACCCCTGACCTTTCGATACAATACTGTGGGCCCACGTACTGAAGGTCCAATGATCCCGGGAGAGGTACAGCCTCCTGCCTACCTGGAGAGGCTCATTGACTGGTTGAGGTCTTACTTCCTCTGCCTCCTCTGAAGCCTCTGCCTCTTGAGAGAACTCTAGAGCCAGCTCTCTGCCGGTAAGCACCTCTTGCTCTGCTACCCCTTGCATGCCTATTATAGCCTCGAAACGCCCCTTGTGTTTCAAAGGAGGCGTTGAAGGCTGGGGAAGTCACAAGGGCAGGGCAATTGGGGTAGTGAGTTGTGTGACTGGTGAAGAAAGTGAGGATGGAAGGGTTGAAGGAGATAGAGAGGCTAAAGGAAGAGCTGAGGTTGGCGAGGGAAGCTAAGGGAAGGTTGGAAGTGGAGAATGAGAGGTTGAGGGTAGAGTGTGAGGAGCTGAAGAGCGAGTTAGAGGAAATGAGAGTGTGAAAGTGGAAATGGAAGAAGAGGTGAAAGGAGTGGAAGAGAGAATGGTTGAGAAAATGGACGAAAAATTCAGGGGTAATGATGAATGCAGTGCAAGAGATGATGCAGGAAATGATGAAGGGATTCATGGGAGAGGGAGCTGTAGGAGGTAGGCCTACTGGGTCTTGTGACAGGCCAGGAGTGGTAAAGAAAGTGAAAGAGTGAGTGGATGAGAGTACGAGTGACGAAGGTGATTTGGTTGTGATAGGTAAGGGAAAGGCGAAGACACAGGATAAGGATAAACCTGAGGAAAAGAAGAAGACTAAGGGAAAGAAGGTTGGTAAGGGTGATGGACAGGATGAGACTAGAACTGAATACATTGGGGAAAGGGCTGAGAGTAATTTGGATAGCGGTGAGTGGAAACAGGTAGGTAGAAAGAAGAAGGGTAAGAAGAGTGTAGTCAAGAGTATGGACGTGAGTATGGAAGTTGACTCGCTGTATTCGGAAGAGGGAAAGAGGAGTCAGAATGGAAGTAGCGAAAGTGAGAGTGAGAGTGAGCAGGAAGTACGAAAGGTTGTGTATATGAGAGAGGTACCCCGATGTGCACAATACAAGGAATATGGTAGTAGGGACATAAGGGAATTTTTTAAAGAATATGAGAGGTATTGTGAGGCAAAGTATGGGGATAACAAGAGTGTCTGGGCAAGAGAGTTGAGTAGCTTTTTGACGAGATTTTTTGTTGAGTATGTATGGGGTAATGATGAGTGTAGGGAATGTGCTGTATGAGAGTGTAAAAGCTAGGATTGTAGAACAGGCAAACTGGATAAAGAGTAGCATTAGATATAGGAGAAAGCCAGATTTTGAAGAGGCAAGAATGAATGTTGGTGAGTCGTTGTCAATGTATGTCTGTAGGTTAGAAACATTAGCCAGGAAAAAGTTTGGGGACGAAGGGATAAGGAGTTAGTGCAGAAGTTGTTGGCGACTGTACCAGAGAGCGTATATGAGTTTATGAATCTAAAACTAAGGAGAAAATGCGATGGACGAATGAAAGGTTGACGTGGAACGACATTTTGGAGATAGTAGAAGATTACAAGCTAGATATGTGTATGAAAGAGAGTAGAAGTCTTAGTGTTAGGATTGAAGTAGTTGAGGTTGTACTAGAATTTAAAAGCTAAAGGAGGCAGTTTTGGAAGGGCCGAGGCAAATGGCAGAGCGAGTGGTAGATAGGAGCGTTTGGGCAAGTAATGTGAGTGTAGTTAGCCTAAAAAGAGATAGGAGTGCGAGTGTTGGAAGAGTAAGGTCAGTTAGTTGTGAGCGAGGAGATCAGTGTTACAGATGTGGTAAGCCAGGACACAGGAAGAATGAATGTCGGTGGGCATTAGGAGCATGCTTCGGGTGTGGACAAACGGGGCATTTGGTGAGTGAGTGTAAGAAAGATAGGGATATTAAACGTTATAGGTGTGGACAGGCAGGGCACATGGCTAGTGGATGTCGGGGTACCCGTAAGAATGTGGTTTGCGGCAACTGCGGGAAGAACGGGCATTATGCTAGGATGTGTAAAGAACACCATGCGAAGTGTGTTGAATGAGGAATGGAAGGTCACGTGGCGATTGTGTGTAGGCATAAAAGGATGAGTTGGGCTGGGAATTCGGGAAACTAAGTGAAAAGGGGATTCAGTTGGGTGGGTCCTCTAGTGTGAGGCAGTATGTTCAGGAGAATGTGATGAGTGAGTGGTTGAAAGTGAATAAATGGGAGCCGAGTATCAGTGAGCAAATGGGTCTGGAAGACCGGCAGTTAGTGTTGGTTGAGTATAGAAGAAAGCTGAAGAAGGTGAGGAAAGGGAATGAAAGGGAGAAACGTGAGCTGCATAATAGAGGGGTTAGTGTTAGGGTAAAAATGGCGGATAAGGCATGTAATACAGATGACTTTGAAGGGAGGAATGATACATATAGCATGTGTGGGTTTGAATTGTCAGGGTTTGGTGAAGTTTCACCGGGAAGGGAATCAGGTGGTAAGGATGTAGTTGGCAGTATGAATGAGTCTCTTCGGGGGTTTGGCAGGAGTGTAAATGAGGTAAGTGATTTGGTGGCAGAGTTACGAGAGATATTCGGACAAGAGTTGGAAGGAGTAGATGAGACAGTGAATGGGATTTGGGAGGATGGTAGTGAGGGAGATAGTAATGGTAGTCTGACTGGAAGTGGTCTGGGAGAAGTTGATGCCAGTGTAACTAAGAGTGTGTATGAGGGCCCTCAAACAAGATCCAGGGGACCTGCGTCCGAGCATCCGTGGGTGTTGCGGAAGGCAATATATTTAGTGTGGGTGTTGTGAGTGTAAGGAGACATTATCAAATGTAACGGGGGAGGAAATATGGAGGAGTTATGGAGTTCCATTTGACAATGTCTGTGTGTGTGTGAGAGAGAGAGAGAGAGAGAGAGAGAGAGAGAGAGAGAGAGAGAGAGAGAGAGAGAGAGAGAGAGAGAGTAATTGGTGGTGGGATGGTTAACGATTGGATTGGCTGTTGGTGCTGGGTTGTCTGTTGGTGCTGTTGGAGTTTAGAGTTCTGTGTTTTCAGTGAGTTTTCAGTCAGTCTTTGGTGAGAGCTGGTGATGATAAGTAGTGCTGACAGCAGTCTATTGGAGGATTGGGAGTCAGTTAAGTTTTGTGTGTTATTGATTTGTTATTTGGTTGTTGTTAGGTTAGTGTTGTTTGCTTAGAGTTGTGCCTGTGCTGTTGTGATATTTTGTGTTGTTGCTGGGGGGGCTGTTGTGATTCCTTGATGATGTTAGTGGGTGTGTGTTTTGCCTTTTTGTGTTGTTGGTTTTTTTGTGTTGTTTGTGTAGAGGTCTTTTGTTGTGTTGTTGAGTTTTTGTTGTTATATGTGAGGTTGTGGTTGTGTTCCTTGGTTGTTTGCTGTGTTGTTGAGTTGTGGTTGTGTTCCTTGACTGTTGGTGTGTTGTTGTGTTGTTTTGGTTGTGGGTTGTGGTTCTGGGTTGTGGTTGGTATCACTGTGACCTCAACCAGCAGACAGCACAGCATAGGCCTGGAGTATCTGGAGTTGGTGTTTGTTTGTTTGTTTGTTTTTTGTAGGTGTAGGTCAATTGTCCTGCATGTATGCTGTAGTGTAAAGAGGAAAGTGTGACTGGGTGAGTTGGGCAGCTGGAGTGATTAGGTTTATGTGGGGGGGATTTAGCCAGCTTGTTTTTTCTTAGCTTGTGATCCCGCCACAACATCAACGGACTTTAGGAGGGAAACTCAGCATAGACATTGCCGGCAGGTAGAAGCAGGCGAAGAAAACTTGTTAAGCATTAGGGACATTTCACAAAGGGAATGTGTAGCTAGTTAGGTACTTCTATGGCCTACTCATAAGATCTCTTATCCTGTGAATCTTCCGCTGGCCGTATATGCAGGCAGTCCATAGTCATCAACAGGGTTTTTTTTTCTCGATGGCGAGATAACTGAAAATTGTAAATATCGTTGATAACCGGGGATCAGCACTGCTGTTAAGTGGGGATCAGTGCTGAAAATCCAGTTATAGTTGTTGCTAGACAAGTGCCATGAAACCACATCACTGTTAACTGAGGCCACCAATAACAGGGTACAGCCAGTCTCCGTTTATCAATGGGGGTTCCGTTCTGACGGCCTGATAAGCGAAAATTACTGATAACCAAAAATCGGCAGTTTATGGCGCCTCTGTTAGGTATGTATCAGAACCATAACTCTATTATTGGGGCCGATAACTGGAAATCAGTGCATCATGCAGCTCTAGGCTCTAGACAAGTGCCATATAACAAGATCACCGATAACAGTCTCCCAATAACTTGGGACTGCCTGTATATATACATTTATATAAATGCTACTTATGCACCTACACTAATGATACTTCAGCAGTACACCTAAACCCATAAAGTAATGCCTCTTAACAGTTTCCCATTTTCATTATTATGATTATTTTTTACAATGCTACAAGTTAGTTCAGGTTGGAAACTATCTAGAATTGCTGTTAGCTGTAAAATATCAAGAAAATATATATGTAAAAGCTACAATATAGAGTGCCTGTCACAAAGCAGAGTTGTTACTTATCAGAAAGTAAGATCCCCAAAGTGGGTTTTAAGTTGAAGTATTAACACACACTGCACCAGTCTTACATGCAATATAGCTCTCCCAGGATTTTAAGACTTTACCTCTACTATTCCATCAATCTAGCACTCTTTAGGAAGACCTAAAGTGTCCTATTCTAATAATTATAACTTTCCCTAGAATAACATTAACTAATCCTCTCAATATTTTCCATTCTTTCAATACTTTTTACAGCATACATAGTTGCTATGCTTACAGTTTATTTAAACAGTTCCCATTTTTCTTCTTTCATTTGTAATCAGCATCTAAAATTTCACCTCCATAATGGAGAGTTAGCTTAAACTTCCTTCATATAATCGTATCTTGGTTGCCATGGAAATTTCAACTTTTTTCTTTCCATATACTTTGCACATACCCAGCTACCTTCCTTGCTTCACTTATTCTGTGATTCACTTCTTTTATAGATTGCTCCTAATTTTTCCAACCACTTCTGGAGATTTTTTTTTGTTATCTCCAATCAGTACCGTATAGCAATATCAAGCATTCCGCAATCTACTATTCATGTCTCAATCTCTTATCCCACAACTCTGCAACTAGGTCAACCATCCATGTATGAGGTTTACGATATATCAAGGCTACACAAAGGCACAACAACTTGTGCATTTTTGTTATATCTAATATGATCATTCCCAACAACATAACTGATTCAAGTTTAGCACTATGTCAGAAGGCTAACCTGCTTTTTCAGTTGCAAACATACACTTATGTTTGTTTCCAAATAAGTCCATTTTTGTAATTTTATGATATTTAACGTAATAAACAGTGCATACTAGAGAACTATATAGGTATACAGCATGTTATCACGTCATAAATGCAATTACTTACTTTGGTTTCTCTGTTTCAGTTGACAATGATCACTGCTTGATGCTACTTCAATAAGGAGACTAGGCAAATGAACAACGTTTCTATTTATGATCACGGTCTGTCTCTACACACACATCATCATCATCATTTTCGAATACTACTTCCAAGATGCCATCCATCAGCTGCCCAATCCCCGGCTGTGAGTACATGACAACGGACCTGGATGCCACCATTGTGGCTGCCTTGATCACTGCTCACAGTGCTATTCATGCAGTGCACACTGCTTCTGCAAAGGTCAAAAAGGTCAAGCAACCAGCAATATTGTCAGCTGGCTCCAGATTGAACCTATTTTCAGTCACGGTAGTTGGAGTATGTTGATGACACCAGAAGTGATGAATGTGACAAGATGGTTCAGCTACTTGAGTGTTGTAATGAACAGTTGCGCAAAGATCTTACATGGTCAATTGGGGGCAGCCTTACTAACAGATCTGTGGACGAGGTCATGGTTGAAATAAAAAAAGCTTGCTGCACATCCAGAAAATACAATGGTCGCAGAAAATACTAGTATGTGCCAAGACCGTGAGGAGCCAGTTTGAAGCTTTGGTGCACATCTCTGAGGCCAAGCTGGGGTTTGCAAGCTGCAATGAGGTCAACTATACAGATGCAATTCTTTGAAATGTTCTTACTTGGTGCATCGCAGATCCTAAGATACAACTTGATCTTCCTGGTGACAAGAACCAAGACATGACATTAGAGGATTTTTTCTGTTCATTGACACCAAAGAGATTGGTCAATGCTCTGCATCACTTCTGGTTGATTTACATGCCTCTGAAGCAGCTAGGAGTTCTTATAAAAAGTCCAAATAGCCTGCCACCACAGACATTGTACAACTAGATCCATGCTCACACTGTGGCAGCAAGGACATGGCAAAAGTGCACCAGGTCGCATCAGTATGACAGTGTCGTGCGTATGGTCAAACCTGTGATTTATGTCAACGCAATCACCACATGGAGTCAGTTTGTCGAAGCAGAAATAAACCAAAATAGTAAAAAAGACAATCATATTCTACAAATGACTGTGAAAGTGTAGTATTTGATGCCATATGTGCTGCAAACTCTTACTCAATGGATAATAGGGGCACACACTATGATTGGGGTGACTACTTGAGTTTGTCTGTAGTATACAACATACCCAATGCAAATCATCAGACAGAGCTTCCATCGCAACATGCTTGGAACGTTGCTCTGCGATTTCAAAGACACAGCTAGAGTCAAACTCCAGTAGCACTAGACCACCACATTTATGATAAATTCTATGAAACATGTTCATGCTAAAGGTCTAGAGCTTGACCATATATGCAGCTACTTAACTGTTCATTCTCGTGATTATTAATGTCTCGGCTTTGTACTACACCATACTCCACTGCTATCATTGCCTCTGCGATGGCCAACACAGGCTGTCAGAGTTGCCTAACTAGCATCCAGGTGATTCATCATCTTAGTCTTCATGAACCTGATCTATTACCTGTGACAATGAAAATGCACAGCTAACAACCAAGGAATCAAGATTCTTGGAGCTACAATGCTTAGCCTGTCTGGAAAAAAACAAACATGGTGTAATTGTTGAAACAAGGCAAATGACAGATATAACTGACTTTCCAGACAAACTTTTCTGAGTTGTGGAGCATGTGTTGCTATTGGAATCATTCCAGAAAGCGTTCTCACAGTTGGATTAACTGCAACCATGACAAGAAGCAAGGTTTTGCTCTCCAAGACAGTACCAACCTAGTAGTAACAGTTCCAACAAAATCTTGTGACTGCCCATAACGACAACATCCTCCACCACGGAGAACCAAGACAAGCAATGGACTTTCAGCCATTAAATGCCCATGCAACAAGAGAAACTCACCACACACATCCCCATTTCATCAAGAGAAAGCTGTTCCACAGGGCACGAAGAACACAGTTTTGATCCAGGGAACAGTTATCACAGTGTGCCTATTCATGCTGAGGACTGCCATCTCACCGCCTTTATCACCCCATGGGGCAGATATTGATAGAGAGCAGCCCCTCAGGGGGTACATTGTGTCTGGTAATGGTTACACAAGGAGATATGATGAGATGGTATCTGATGTACCCAACAAAACAGAATGTGTTCTTGATGCACTGCTCTGGTTTGACAACCTTCTTTCCAGCAGTTCAGTGGTTAGACATTTGCGGTCACCAAGGCACTGCGCTCAACCCAGGCAAATTCATATTTGGAAAGGATACTGTTGAGTTCACAGGATTTGAAATCATGAGTGACAGTGTACACCCATGCTACTGCTACCTTGGGGCTATTCTTTGATTCCCCTCCATCAAAAAGCATCACTGATATGTGTTCTTGGTTTGGATTGGTCAATCAAGTCTCCTACACATTCAGCATGGCTGGCAGAATGATCCACTGAAACCAGTAACAAAATTTCAGTGGAATCAATGTCTTCAAGAATTCTTTGAAGAGTCAAACACTGCAATCGTGAGGGAGATTGAATTGGGCGTTAAAATTTTTTATCAAGAAAAACCAACATGCTTGGCTACAGACTGGTCCAAGACAGGCATAGAATTCTGGCTTCTCCAGAAACACTGCAATTGTGTGGGAACAGCTTTCTGCTGCAAAATGGGATGGAAAGCAACACTGATCAGCAGAAGGTTCACTCACGTCATGCCACAGAAACCCTATACGCACCCATTGAGGGGGAAGCCCTAGCTGTTGCACTGGACAAATCACAGTATTTTATCTAGGGATGCAAAGATCTTGTTATTGCTGCAGTTCATAGGCCATTATTGGAAGAGTTTGGTGACCGTTCATCACAAGACATTCCGAACACTTGCCTACGCAACCTCAAGGGAAAAACACTGGAGTAGAGAGTTTGCAAGGTCCACATTCTGGGTATTCACCATTGAGATGCTGAATTCATATCATGGCACCCAATCAGATCTCCCCAACCCATGAATCTCCCAGATGATGCGGCTGCCACCATAGACAATAATCCTGTTGGCAATCAAGATGATATGGAGGAGTCTCTAATTGCTTCTGCTTCTTCCCCACTTTGTGCCCTGCAGTTGAAGTCAAGTCACCTGGGACATGGTCAGAACAGCCACAACCAGTGACTTCGACATGTGTCTTCTCTCAGAAACCATTGAACATAATTTTCCAGACACTCGTCAAGAGACACCAGACTCAATCCAGGAATTCTTCCAACTTCATGATGACAAGGACAGAATTGTGATTACCCATTACCTCAAGAGTAAAGTTCTAGCTGCATTGCACAGTGCTCACCAGGGTGTCACAACCATGAATGCTTGTGCTGAATCTTCAGTATTTTGCCCAGGTATAACACCAACGATTATACCCACGTGAGCGAGGTGCAGCACATGTAACTGCATTGCTCCTTCAAACCCCGGTGCACTACCCACACCCTTGATTGCTCCAGACTATCCATTTCAGTGTTTTTGTGCAGTCTATTTCCACTACAAAGGAACAAACTATTTAGTTATAGTGGAAAGGAACTCTAATTGGCCTTTCATAGAAACATCTGCTGCTAGATCCTCATGGTTGATTTCTGTTCTTAGGAGCTTTTATCACTTTTGGTATTCCAGAGAAGCTTGCTTCATACAGCGAGCCTGAATTCACATCTCATTCTACCAGACAATACCCACAGGACTGGGGTGTTCATCATAGACTGTCATCAGTCGCATTCTCTCATAGTAACTGCAGAGCTGAGGCAGCAGTGAAAATTGTTGCGTGAATGTTAGATGAGAATACTGGACCTGTTGGTGAACTAGACACTGATGCTTCCCAAAGGGCTATGCTACAGTACCATAACACACATGATCGGGATACGAACTTTCCCTTGCCAAGTGTGCATTTGGTAGACCCACCCACGACTTCATCCCAGTGTTACCTGGATGCTACAGACCGCATATTTCAGAGCAGCAATCAGAGCACACAAAGCAACTACCCCTACACGTTGGTGACCATGTCCTGGTGCAGAATCAAGTTGGGCCACACCCTCTTAAATGGGACAAAACCGATGGTTCAGGCAGGGTTACATTGCAAAATAGGAAATTCCTGAGCAAATCCTCCCTATCTGAACATCTAACAAGAAACATGCATCACATTTGACATTGAACTTCAGAGATTGATATCTACTGGGTATGATACTGCCACGATATATTTGTCCTTACCTGTAAAACTGCTGCATAGTGTATTACCACCTAATGTCAGCTTGCCCCCAAGGTACGCATGCATATACAGGCAGTCCCCGGCTATTGGCGGACTTGGCTAATGGCAATCTGGCTTTATAGTGCTTGTCTAGCACCATAAAATCAGAGATTTATGGTGCCATAACGGGACATGTTTCGATTATCAGCGCCATAAGGTGCTGATAAGTGAGTTATGGAGCCAAAACATGCCTAACAGAGGTGCCATTAACCAGTTATCGGCGCCATTAACCAAAACTTGGCGCCATAAGCGCCAGAAATCACTGAGTTTCGGTTATAGTATTTCCAAAATGAGTTATAGTATTTCCAAAATTATCAGACACATCTGGCGGGGCTGTTTGGGTCTTCCCATGTGTGTTTAATCTTTGCATATCTGCCAAACTTATAACAACAACAGAGATAAAACCATTTCTCCCATTACACACATCAAATATCATCTTTTCCATTACTCAGAATTCTAAATCAATTACATAAGGTCACGATTGATAACGTTGTTTCTACTAACATGGCAATCATTTTGGTGCTGTTGCCAATATTTCAAACAGTTCCACGTGCATTTAAATCCATGGATAAGTCGCTTAGATTCTCTCCAGGGGTCACTTTCGGTGGTCACTGTTCATGTCTGGAGGCAAATATCTTGATTTCTTAATATCGTAAGTATAAAATAAATTGGTGAGCAAGGAAATATGAAATAAAGCATAATGGAGTAAGTTTGACGAATGAGAAATAAACAATTGTATACAGACAGATCTCTCTCTCTCTGACAAAATAATAGATAGGAAACAACGACTGAATATTGCTTGAATAAGATATGGCAAAGTTTTAGCCTGACTGAAGTGTAGAAAGACTTTGACACCAACTTACAAGTCATCCTGATCATTTTCACAGCCGAGAAAAGGCCATTGCATACAAAATAAATAGGTATTTTCTAGAGGAAAAGGCAAATGGAGGGTCTATGTTATCCCATAAAAAAGCTCTCTCTCGGACAGCTGTAAGATTTAGAAGAGATAGAGATCGAAAGCAGGGCCAAATGGGAAGATTAAAAGTACCTGGGAATGAAAAGCCCCTATAATCTTATTTCTGGGCTCAGTTCGTGTCGCTGCGCGAAATATCCTTTAATCCATTATTTCTAAGGTAAATGAACTAACAAATACCAGAGAATAAACAAAATAAAGAAAAAGGTCAGTATAACTGACTCGCTCACCCTCCAAGAGGGCGTCGGTATGAACACTAGGGCGAGTGAGACCACTACCACGAACCTCTTGCCAATAGAAATCTCCCACGACAAAACCCCCACAAGAGGGGAGCCGACCCACAGAACGGGGCAGCAACTACTACTACTCCACCCCACGCTATGGGCTGCTGCGCCTCTGGTGGCCATCCTTTTCGTTAGCACGGACCTGATCGGACGTAATTTTTTGTCTCTGTGTTTTCGTGCCCCCTTTTTGAGGATTTTGTCTAGTAATGGAGAGTTCAGCCATCGCATCAGCTAAGTTAAGTATTCCGTAAGGTTCCTACTTAGTTTTTTCCAGCCTTGAGTCAGTATTTGCCGTTTTTTAGGTATAAATGCTGGCTCGCGGCCGGAAGCATGGCGGCATTGTTCTGCCTCGTGGCGGGTTCGTTCTTGGTCTCCCATACCTAGAACCTTCCCTTTTATTTTACGCTCTATTCCTGTTTATCTATATTATGTTAGGGGATCCAGCCTGCATTGGTTTATGTCATGCATGCATGTCTTCCTTTACCTTGCGTAGGCATTTTCGCTTCTATCCAGACCCTAGCCACAGCTCTTAGTATCGGCCCCGGCTAGCTTTGAGTGGTAGACTTTCTCTCGGGTTAGTCGTACACTCCTGGATTTTTTCTCCTACTGCTTTATTTCCCTACTTTCATTTTAATTGAAGTTTTTGTGATTTTATTTGTTTTTGGGTTAGCCTAGGGCGTCTGGTACGTTAGCGTAGCCTAGGTTTATTATATCATGGTCCCCATCAGTTTTGTTGCCTCCTCCCATCAGTTTTGTTGCATCTACGATGGCATCTCGCTGATCAGTTTGGTTGCATTAACCTAGGCTATGGTTTTCATGGTTTTTATTGAGTTACCGCTTCGTGGTCACCATGTGATCACGATATAGCCAGACGCCCGTCCAGTCACCCTGCCCTCCTCCCGCTCTCCCATAGAGCTGGGGGGAGGGAGGTCCGTCCTCGCTCGCTCCACCCGGGCCTGTCTCCCTCTCTCCCTACGCGGAGGGAGTAGGGGAGGCTGGACAGACACAGGACTGGACTTGACCGTTCTCTCTGCTTCACGGTGCTTTGTTGTGACGGGGTAGGGGGATTGGCCTTCCCCCTCCTTTGTTGCTCCATTGCCCCGATGTTTGCTCGAGTCTGTTTCGCCCTCTCGCCCCTTCCTGGATTGTCGGTGCTTTTTTATCTTACCGGAGCTCCGTCAATCACGAGGAAGGGAGCTGGTTCCCCGCTTGCGGACGGACCTCAGGCGTACAGTTGGTCTTTTTACCTAACCATCCCGTCTCGTCGGTATAACGGGAGACGAACACCTCCGCGATTCGGAATCAATTCCGGAATTTAGTGCTAATTTATGCTTAAGTGTATCATAAGTTTATTTTAAGCTATCATAAGTTTAATTTAAGCTAGCTTAAGCCGGGTTCCTCCCTTACCTCTGTTTTCACACCGGATCACTCCGGGGTTATAGCCTATTCAGGCGGTAGGGGAGGGGTTATGCCCAAAATTTTTTCACTCTCCGGCATGCATCGGAGTTCTAATTAGCCTGTAAGTGATGTCTTTTATGGTACTCATGTATCCTTCCACTTACAGACCACCAACTGTGAGCATCCGGGATGTAACGCCATGCTCCAAGACCCCTGCGGACATGAAGTCTGCAGGTCCCACGCTCCGTGTGCGACTCTGCATGGGAATCTGCAGGTCTGGTTCCACGAGACCTGTACTATTTGTTATGATCTCGTGGGTCAGTTCTTAGACGGGGTAAGTATTTCCAACTCTATAGGTGAATTCTAATGACTGTTCTAGATCTTAAGTTTAATTTTAATATTTTCTTTTAAGCTTAAGCTCCTTATATGTTGTGAATTACATCCCCGAAAACTTTATAGGTTAAGCCTAGTCTTAGTTTAAGGTTGAATTTCAATTTTAAACTTAAAACTAATAAACGCCCTCTCTTCCAAGCTGCTGCCGTTAGAGAGACCGCTCTGGCAACCCTGAGGGTTTGGGTCGGCGGATTTGGGAAGAATGCCGCCAAGGGACAGCCCTACATCCTTGAGAAGAGGATGGCTGTCCTGCTGTTCCCCGGCGGCAAGTCGACAGGTTACGTCGACCCAGCAGAAGCAGCCCCGACTATGGCGGCGATCCAACAACAGATCGCCACTTCAATGAAGGAACCAGGCCACGATATCTCATCGGAAGTCGCGACGCTGGATTTGAATGATGAACCGATGGTAGGTGTTGACGACCTGTTGGTCGAGGTAGGTACGTTGGACGCCCAAGGGCTTCCCTTGGGCGCCACTGGATCTTCTTCTCCTGCTACTTCTCCAGCTTCTTTCCAGGGCTTTACAGGAGCTGAGCTCCTTTATGCTTCACCCAGTGCTTCGGTGAAACCCAAGGTGAAGGGCCAAAGGGTACAGAAAACCCTTAAAAAGACGTCGTCGTCGTCCAAAAAGACTTCGTCGGCGTCAGCATCTCGTAAGTCTCCGGCTACAAACCCCGGAGCAGAGAAGTCTAGAGCTTCTGCTTCAAGCTCGAAGTCCTCTAAGAGCAGGTCTTCCAAGGAGAGGCCCCGTACTCCGGCGGAGCCAGCGGTCTCTCCTCTCCCCTTGGTACCTGTGCCGAGTTATCCCTCCACCTCCGCATCAGCTCCGGCTTTGGATCCCAATGCTGGATTGATGCAACAGATGGGAGACTTGGTCGGCTCTCTGAGGAGCAGCATGGAGCAGATGTTCTCCCGGTTGTCCGAAAGGATTACGTCCCAGGACAACATAATTGCCGGACTTAACCAGGCCCCTCTGGCTACTCCTCCAGCATTCGGTGCTGGACTGCTTCAGCTCCCACCTCATGACTCTCTGCCTTCGTTTTCTATGAACAACCCCTGGAGAGTGGCGTCATACACCCCTTTCCAGGACGGCCTTATCTCTATCCCGGAATGCGGCACTCGAAGGATTGAGGACTTCGAGTTCTATCCGGAGGGCCTCCAACCGCCGTTCATTGGCTACGCCAGACTTACTGACGCAGCCATGACTAGAGAAGATAAGGTGCCGAAGGAGACAGTCCTCTACTCCCGTGACCAGGCTCAAAGAGAATGGCTCAGGTGTTTAGAGGAGATGGATTGTTCAAACACGAGAATACAAGCCTTTAAGAGTCCCTTCACCATTTTTACGATGGAGGAGGGAACTCCTCTTCCCTTCTTGACCATTCCGGCTGCCCTGAAAGGAGAATCGTTACCGCAATTAAGGGAAGCAGACCCCACATCTCCTTTGCTCCCTTCACTTGGAGATCTGTGGGAAGATTTACCTAACACCTTCTCAGCTGGCAAGCTCAAACCAGACTGCACTATGGACCAGTTCGGCGAAAAGCTGCCTAGGCTTCCTGACAGCCTCATTCAAGCTGAATTTGAGGCCAAGTCTAGGCTTGCCAGGTCCATGAATACCATGGCAATGACGGAAGTAGCGGCTCTTTCTTATGCTTCAGAGCCGCTCTTCAAGCTCCTGACTAAGTTCCAGACGCATACCGTCCAGTCTGATCTGTTTGAGTTTGCAACAGCTAGGGTTAACTGCCGGAAGCATGTCCTCCAGGAAGCAACTATTCGGCATGAGCCGAATAAGTTGCTTTCCTCCAACATCTGGGGGGCAGACCTCTTTCCTGAGTCAATGGTCAAGGAGGTCCAAGCTGAAGCAACAAGGCTCAACCAGAGCCTTAAGGATCGTTGGGGTCTCACAGCTAAGAGACGCCAAGATCAATCTACAAAAGGTAAGACACAGAAGAAACTCAAACGTTACCAGCCTTACCAAAAGAAGCAGCAACGTTTCACCCAGGCTGTTTCGGCTGTACCTATGGTACAATCAGCCCAACCCTCTACTTCTAAAACTCAGTCACAACCCATTTATGTGATTTCCCCCCAGCCTCAGCCTTCCACCTCCTACGCTGTCTCCCCAGCCTTTAACCAAGTGTTCGAGGGTCAAGCCTTTCAGCACTATGACCGGTTCGGCAGGGGAGGAAGAGCTAGGGGATCCTTTCGTCAGAGAGGATCAGGAAGGTCTCTCAACAGGGAAAAAACACTTCCGTGGAGGTCGCGGAGGTCACTCAACCCAGCAACAGTGAGAGCTCGAAGGTAGGAGGGAGGCTGTTTCTCTTCCGGCATCAGTGGGGATTCAGCAAGTGGGCACAGAGCATTGTGTCAAAGGGCCTGGGTTGGAGTTGGATTGCGGATCCTCCTCCATCCAGACCATTCCTTCAACTTCCATCAAAAGAAATGACGGAGTATGCGGAGGAGCTCCTTCAGAAAGGAGCAATAGCGAGAGTCAACAGATTAAAGTTTCAAGGTCGCTTATTCAGCGTGCCAAAGAAAGGCTCACTAAAAAGAAGGGTAATCTTAGACTTGTCCCGCTTAAACTTGGCCATTCGCTGCGACAAGTTCAAAATGCTGACTATCTCGCAGGTGCGGACCTTACTTCCCCGTGGGGCCGTCACCACCTCTATCGATCTTACAGACGCATACTATCATATCCCTATTGCAAGACACTTTCGCCCTTATCTGGGCTTCAAGCTGGGAGATCAAGCATTCTCCTTCAAGGTAGTTCCCTTCGGTCTGAACGTGGCACCCAGGGTGTTCACGAAGTTGGCGGAAGTAGTCGTCCAACAACTGAGGTCTCAAGGGATAATGGTAGTAGCGTATCTCGACGATTGGTTGATTTGGGCTCCAACAGTCGAGGAATGTCACAAAGCCACACTGAAAGTAATCCAGTTCCTAGAGTATCTGGGGTTCCAGATAAACAGAACAAAGTCAAGACTCACTCCGGAGTCCAACTTTCAATGGCTGGGCATTCAATGGAATCTATCCTCCCATACTCTGTCGATTCCATCAGCCAAGAGAAAGGAAATAGCGAAGTCAGTGAAACAATTTCTAAAGTACAAATATGCTTCAAGGAGAAACCAGGAAAGAATCCTGGGTTCCCTCCAATTTGCCTCAGTGACAAACATCTTGATGAAAGCCAAACTGAAAGACCTAACCAGGATCTGGCGCTCACGAGCAAATGTCAGATCCAGGGACAAGTTGTCATCAATCCCACAGATTCTACGGAATCGTCTGCGCCCTTGGGCAAAATTGAAGAACCTGTCCATATCAGTACCCCTTCAGTTTCCTCCTCCGGGAATTACCATCCACACAGACGCTTCATTAAGTGGGTGGGGAGGATGTTCTCAATTCAAGAAGGTTCAAGGAACTTGGTCACCTCAGTTCCGCCAGCTTCACATAAACGTATTGGAGGCGATGGCAGTGTTCTTGACTCTGAAGAGGTTACGTCCGCCAAAGAACTCTCACATAAAGTTAGTTCTGGACAGTGCAGTGGTAGTTCATTGCATAAACAGGGGAGGCTCCAAGTCAAGACATCTGAATATGTCATGGTAAGCCATCTTCTCCCTGGCGGACAAGTTCAGTTGGAAACCTCTCCTCCACCCATATAGCTGGAGTGAGAAACGTCATAGCAGATGCTCTATCCCGTTCAGTTCCTCTGGAGTCGGAATGGTCACTGGACAACAGTTCGTTCCAATGGATTCTCCGGAGGGTTCCAGGCCTGCAAGTAGATCTGTTCGCATCTCAAGCGAACCACAAACTTCCATGTTATGTGGCCCCCAACCTGGACCCTCTGGCCTATGCCACGGACGCCCTGTCCATAGATTGGAACAACTGGGAGAAGATTTATGTCTTTCCCCCAGTGAATCTTCTCCTGAAGGTACTGAACAAACTCAGGACGTTCAAGGGTCAAGTAGCTCTAGTAGCCCCAGACTGGCCGAAGAGCAACTGGTACCCTTTGATTCTGGAACTGGGTCTTCGTCCTCTTCGAATTCCCAATCCCAGGCTCTCCCAGTCAGTACAAACGAAGACTGTGTTCGCTCCTCAGGAATTCTCAAAACCCTAACTTTATGGACTTCATGAAGTTTGCGGCTAAAAGAGATGCAGATATCGATCCACGAAATATTCTTTTCCTGGAATCTGATAAAAGGGATTCAACTTTAAGGCAGTATGATGCTGCAGTCAAAAAGTTGGCAGTCTTCCTGAGAGAATCAGACATTAAAATCATGACAATCAATTCAGCCATATCCTTTTTCAGATCCTTATTCGAAAAAGGCTTAGCAGCTAGCACCATTACGACAAACAAGTCAGCCTTGAAGAAGATTTTTCAACTTGGTTTCAACATAGACTTGACAGATTCTTACTTCTCGTCTATTCCCAAGGCTTGTGCTAGACTTAGACCTTCAGTAAGGCCTACGTCAGTGTCATGGTTCTTAAATGATGTTCTAAAGCTGGCTTCAGACACAGATAATACGACATGCTCATTTATAATGCTCTTAAGAAAAACTCTATTTTTATTATGCTTGGCTTCAGGAGCTAGAATTTCAGAACTGTCGGCGTTATCCAGAGACCCGAATCATATAGAATTTCTTCCCTCAGGGAAAGTTCTACTTTCTCCGGATCGTAGCTTTTTAGCAAAAAATGAGGATCCTTTGTTGAGGTGGGAACCGTGGAAGGTTATACCCCTTCCTCAAGATGTTTCTCTTTGTCCAGTAACGACCTTACGAGCCTTTCTGTCCAGGACATCCTCAACCTCTTCGGGTCCTCTCTTTAGAAGAGAAAAAGGTGGTACTTTATCAATTAAAGGTATCAGGCAACAGATCCTGTACTTTATTAAACAAGCCAACCCTGAATCCTTCCCTAAAGTCCATGATGTCAGGGCAGTTGCCACCTCAATTAACTATTTCCAACACATGAATTTTGATGATTTGAAAAAGTATACTGGATGGAAATCGCCGACAGTATTTAAGCGTCACTACTTAAAGTCCTTGGAATCTCTGAAATTTTCAGCAGTTGCGGCGGGTAACATAGTTTCCCCCGACTCTGCTTAATCTTAAGTTGAAGATCCAGATCTCCTTTCTACCTATCTAAGCCAACAGTTTGTCTATACCTACCATGTTCATCTACGTCTACCTTGAGTCTTAGCTGCTCTTGTGATGGTACAGTGGGTATCCCTTATTTTTTTGCTAGGGTCACCCACAATTGATTGTATATATTGATCTCTATGATGTGGTCCCCTTATTTTTATGCTAGGGTGACACATCTCCATTTACAATGGTTATGGATTTGTCTATTAAGATCTATAAATTTATTTACCATATAAGATCTATAAATTTATTACCATATTGTATTTTAAGTTTGTTCAGAATCATATTATTTATTATAATTGCTTTAATTATTGTTGTCTATGATAATTATACACATGTGTTAAGTTCAACATATATTTTCCATGTAAGCCCTGTACATATATGTTAACTTTAAGTTAATCTTAAGTATTGTTTCTTTCCAAATTGTATAAACAATTATGTATGTGTATATATTTTCTTGCAATTATAATAATTTATTTTATTTTAAGTTTTATTGAGACCTTCTTTATTTTCAATCTTGTGCTAATTCTCTGGTACGATTTCGCGCAGCGACACGAACTGAGCCCAGAAAAGGGATTTTGACGTAAGGAAAAATCTATTTCTGGGCGATTGGTTCATGTCGCCCAGCGAAATCCCACCCTACCCATCCCTGCACTCAAGATTGCCTGCTAACTTCAGGATGGCCACCAGAGGCGCAGCAGCCCATAGCGTGGGGTGGAGTAGTAGTAGTTGCTGCCCCATTCTGTGGGTCGGCTCCCCTCTTGTGGGGGTTTTGTCGTGGGAGATTTCTATTGGCAAGAGGTTCGTGGTAGTGGTCTCACTCGCCCTAGTGTTCATACCGACGCCCTCTTGGAGGGTGAGCGAGTCAGTTATACTGACCTTTTTCTTTATTTTGTTTATTCTCTGGTATTTGTTAGTTCATTTACCTTAGAAATAATGGATTAAAGGATATTTCGCTGGGCGACACGAACCAATCGCCCAGAAATAGATTTTTCCTTACGTCAAAATCCCTTAATTATAGCCTCAGGGTTTGTCTCAAAGACATTAAAAGGTCTGTCACACACAGGGCAGTTGTTTTTGTAAAATTGGCAACAGGGCAGATCTTTAAATGCCACACCAGAGGTCTCATCATGGTGGCAAGACTATAGTGGCAGTTTTCGCTTCTCAGCACCCTGCCGAGAACAGAACCCCCACCGATAACCAGGGACTGCCTGTACACTGAACAAGCCAACCAGGGAGACCTATTTAGCTCACAAGATGGCATCAGTTAAACCTTCACCTGGTGCTGATACACCTCAATAATATGGCAGTAGTACATTGAAATCCACACCCTTCTTAAGTGGACAGCATGTTCATGATTCATCCCCACCGACAGCTGTCGCTGTCAGCCCATCATGACTGTCCCCTTATCACCTCTTCACCAGTGACTACACCTCCTTGACACTACCCGTGTCAGTTTCAACACCTATGGCTGTCTGTACCACCCAAACTTATTATTGATTACCAGATTTCACCCGCCAGTTCAGGACTATCAACAACCAATATGCGCTGCAGACTGAAAATCCACCCTTCTTCCCTTAGACAGTCATCCAGGGCCACTATAAAACCCACTTGGCATTCCGATTATGTGATGTGATCTAAAAACTGGACTACTAAAAAGAATTTAAGTATAACATACATGACTTCCATTGTGTGTTCACACTTCTTTAATGAACATTGCATGACCTTCAAAAACTACTTTTTGTGTTAAGATGCGTGTTTTATGTACAAGATGTACCAGTCTATGCAATTTTCTACAAGTTTAGGACATGAAAGACTCGGGAGGAGATAAAGAATTATATAGCTAATAATGCATATTATCATGTTATAAAAGTAATTACTTATTTTGGTTTCTGTCTGTTTCAGTTGATCGGGATCATTGCTTGATGCTGCTTAAACAAACACACTAAGCAAATGAACCACGTTTCTATACGCATACTTAGCACCACAGGTGCAACTTACACATGTACATGCATAAATTAGCTCTATAATATATACTGAAATGTACATCTTACACATCATATTACCATAACATTTATATAAATGCCCAGGTTGACATAATCAAAATAGGAGAAGAAATTGTCAGCGCAAATAAAGATAAACTTTCACAAAAATCTACAAAAGAATGAGACCAAACAATTTTCACAAGCTGTTCTTACTGGTTCCAGCATTCATTTACACTTGCACAATTCTTCAGCCTATTTGTTACTCATTATAATTTGGATTTGTTGATCTTGAAGACTAAACATGGTGGATTTTACTAATATATGAGCTTCTATTCAAACAAAATGTGGTTCACAGGGCTCACTGTGTATATTACCTTCAACCTGTTTGCTTTATTATGGGTTTGATTCCATTCTGTTTCTTCTCATATCCATTATCATTCAGTGATACTGGTTACAAGATTTAAGCATTTCAAAGGATTCAAAACTTAATCAGCTGAAAAATTGATAGAAAATACTAGCATTTAACATAGGCTATTCTCATGAAACTGAAGATTCACAATACCTGCAACTGGACATTAGCTTTGGCAATCACCGTCAAACGATTAATCATTTCCTCCTCTGTATCACTCTCCCCATCGCTCTCACTACCTTCTGTCTCACTACTGTCATAGGAATAGGTCCTGTTATGAAAAAAATTTAAATCAATAAAATTCTCACAATACTAGAGGACATTCAATGCTTTTCTCTGTAACTACCAACAAGACAATCATTCACTGGTCTGGTTTGTAAACTTGATTAACATAGGTAAAACTGCAAATGTTTAGAAGTGAAGATCTGGACACATTTTACTGCTTTACTTTTTTGAGAAAACAAAATATGATTGAGAGGAAAAATGCTCGAGATAATGGAAAACCAATGTAAGAAGTTCAATTTAGGATAACAAAGAAAGATCAGTATAAAATTATTGCTGCATTTTCATTAAAAGAATAAAATAATAATGCTAATGCACAGACAATATAAGGTTAAAACACTTTATAAGTAAAAATAATTAGATAAGGCAATTGTGAATTTAGGGTAAAATAACTTAGTGCCTGTTCAAAGAATATAAAAGAATGAGAAGCACTAAACCTAAAGAAAATGTATTTATTAGTAAAGGTAACCTCAAGGCTCTCTCTCAACCGCGTGCAACCACGCACACAATATTTTCCTTTCAAACTAACTTTTACTAATTTTTTAAGGGGGATGTAATAGATCACTCTGATATTGAATCTATCAATTACATTTCACTGAGAGATAACCAAGTGCATTATCAAACAGGTTTTGACATAGGAAAAACTTATTTTTGGTAGTCGCTCTTGAGTACTCAAGGATTACCTTTTCCATGGTCTATCCAGAGCTCCATGGTGATCAGGCTAATGTCAAAGATATCTCTCAACTGGTCTTGTGGTCGGGTATTGTGTCATAATGATAAACATTTTAACACATGATAAAGTATAAATGGACTCAGGATAGGAGGGCACTTCCTATTATCCTCAGTGAGTGCTAATACACATTTTGCCTACGTTAAAACCGCAAAAAGAAGAAGAGGTTGTTATGCGCATATGCACGGTCATATTGTTTATATACAACCAAAATCCAACCAAACCACCATTCCTTTCTGTTGGTCAATGTAAAAAGATGCCCTACCCAAAACCCATGTCTTTTTATCAGGGAAGTGGGAAGGTTTTGAGGATTCAACAGCAACTACCAAAGATAGGTTTCTCCCATGTCAAAACCTGTTTTCTGGGCTCAGCCGCGTCGCTCCGTGAAATAGGTTCCTTCAGCATTATTTCTAAGGTAAAATATTGCTATAATACCAGAGAACTGCTAAATTGGACCTGCCAGAATATTCTGGCTCGCTCACCTTCATTCAAAGGTGTCGGTATAGTTCTGGGGTGAGTGAAAACCACTACCACGGCACCCTCTCCAATTAGCCTCTCCTACATCAAAAACTCTAAGAAAAGGGGAGCCGTCCTACGGCTTGCTACCTACCACCGCATAGGTAGCGGATGTAGCATCATTCCTGCAGATAGCCATTCATGAGATGCACACGTTTTTTCTTTCTCAGTGTTTTCGCTATTTTGGATTTTTTCCTTCGTTATGGATCGTCAATCTCCATCGGCATCCAAGTTAAGTACTGGTTTAAGTGTTGACACTATTTAGGGAGTGTTTTCTGGCCTTTGTGCTCTTATTATTTAGGTTTTTAGGAGTCGTCGCATCACGAGGCGGCGGCTCCGAGCCGCCATTAGAGCGTTCCCTTTGTGTGTCCCTTCGCTTTTACGTGGTCTTCCATACCTAGTGATCCGAGTCGTAATGGCACTTTTTATTTAACACCTCCAGTGTTTTGGATGCTGTTTTTGACGGTTATTTTTATGTTTTTGTATTTATTTTATTCTATTGTATTTTCTTATGCGCTGGCACGGGGTTTTTCTTCTGAGCACGTCTCTTTGTTTCGTGCCCATTTGGAACGAGCGTTATTCTTCATTCATGTATTTATTTTATTTAAAAATAATGCTTATTTCGTTCCTTTTGTTAGTCATTTTCTTCTCTGGCTGCCTGTCCTTTGTTCTTACGTTCCAGCCTAGGCCAGCTTCTGGGATTTCTTGGTTGGGGCCATCCTTATCGGGTGGTCTTACTTGGTTGTCCTAGGACTGTTCTGTTCCTCTTTCTTATTTTTATTTTCCCACCCCGTGTCCAGTAAATATTTTATTGTCTTATTTTATTTATGCTTTGTATTGTGCTGGGTCGGCTAGGCTAGTCCTCTAGCCTCCCTCTCGGTCTCTCTCGTGGTTCATGATACCGCGAGGGAGGTGGGCAGTTTCGTGATCGTCTCCCTCTGCCGACCTACCTTAACCCCCTCCTCACAGCCCCCACTTAGGTGGGTGCTTATCTCGCTCACGTTGTCCCTGACGACCGACCCGCGTTCTCGTGGAGGGGTGGAAGGGGGCCCCACAGGCCCTCGGTTTGCGGGTGATGCTTCTCAGCCGACCTCATCCCAGCGTGGGGGAGGAGCTTCGCTCACCCAGCTTCGGTTCCGACCTGGCTCAGGCGAGCTCGGCCCTCCTCGGCTCTTTGGGATCCTTACTCCATTCGCCCTCTGACGCTCCCTCCCCGTCTAATGACGGAACAGGCTTCCGGCTATATCCGGAGACTCGGAGGTAAACGTCTCTTCGGTGGCTATGCCTCCGTCAGGCGAATATTATTTTATTATACCATTTATGTTTTAGAGTATATGCTCCGCTGCGAGTTACTACTATAGTGTTATTTTGATTAGGTAACCCCCGGGTTCCACCGTTCCGGTCTCACCTTTCGCCGCTAGTGCTCCTCCTCTCCGGTTTTATATAGTAGCGTCAGTGGTTAGCGGCCTATGCTCCGGTCTGTCCGGAATGCATCTGCTTCCCACTGCTACAACTCCGGAATGCTTAGTAGAGTGCACAGAAGGTTTGGCAGGTTCGGATATATTTTGTTAGTCCGGGATACTCCGGTATTATTAAATGTTACCTAGAACTTCATATACCTGTTGTCAATGGTACTTACTTGTGTATCATTATTCTTACAGGCCACCCGTTGTTTGGTTGCCGGCTGTAACGCCGTGATCCAAGACCCTTATGGACACGACGTTTGCCGGAGCCATGCCTCTTGCGCCGTTCAACTGCACCATGAAAACTGTTTTGCCTGCTACGACCTAGTCGAACGGGTTACCTCCGACGTAAGTTCCCCTCCCTCGGGGCTTCCCCTCCCTTGGGGCTCACAGCTAACTTTAGGGTGGTTATTCACATGTAACATGGTATAGTGTAAGAGTAATACAACTCTAATTTTGTTTACAGAATTCTAACTTAAGTTCTTGGTTAACAATTTCCTTCTCTTACAGGCCTCAAAGGCTGTCCGGGACGCTGCTCTCTCCACCCTCAAGGTTTGGGTAGGTGGCTTCGGGCGCAACGTTGGCAAAGCAAAGCCGTACATCCTGTCGCAAGATTTGGCTACCTTAATCTTCCCTGCAGGAAAAAGTGCGGGCTATGTGGACCCGAAGTTGGCAGCCCCTGTCATCGCCTCTATTCAGGCTGCTGTTGCTGGACAGTCGGAGGAAATTTCGCAGCAGGAACTAATGGAGGAAGTGCCTGCTCCGGATATGGTTCAAGAGCCCCTGACTTTAGACATGGGCTATGGTAAGAGTGGTAATGAGGCTAGTCTTCCAAGTGCTCCGGGTCTTTCCTTGAGTGCTTCTGATACTTCTTCTCCTTCGTCTTCTAATTCTTTTCAAGGTTTCGCCGGGGGATCACCTCCTTCTAGGTCGAAATCCCTTTCGGCAATTCCTAAAGTCAAAAGTAAAATTCATTCTAAACTACTGCAAAAAACTAAAGACAACCCCAAAAGATCATATGATAGCATAAGTCACAAACCTCCGGCTCAACATCCCAGAGTGGACAAACCCAGGCAGAAGTCCCTGCCAAGGTCCTTGAAGTCTAAGCCTCTGAAGGGGAAGTCTTACCCTTCCCCTTCACATCCCATTCCATCGACCTCCAAGGGTCAGGTACCTCATAGGGTACCAGAGGAGAAGGCAGGGTCCCCCTCCTTTCATTCAGATATGTTTGCCACGAATATATTGGAACAGGTCGGTAATTTAGGCAACTTGGTCCAAGAAGTACTTCAGAGGTTAAGTACACAGGAGTCCTTAATGGCAGGGCTCCAGCAGGGTGTGTCGGGTATGGTGCATCCCAGTCAGTTGGCACCAGTCCAGGTTATGCCAGACGGCTCCACTCTCCCTCCTTTCCACCCGAGTAATCCTTGGAGGGTGGCGAACTACGCCCCTTGTGTCAACGGAATGTTAACCATTGAGGGTTGCGGTACTCGAAGGCTTGAAAACTTTGAGTTCTACCCTCCGGGGTTACAGGCTCCTTTCATCGGCTATGTCCGCCTTACGGAGTCTGCTCTAGTTAGGGAGGACAAGGTCCCAAAGGAAACTGTAATCCTTTCGAGGGACCAAGCCCAACAGGCGTGGATTCGCAGTCTGGACAAGTGGGACTGCGCAAATACCAAAGTAACGGCCTTCAAGAGCCCGTTCACTATGTTTACAACGGATGACGAGAATCTGTTACCGTTCACTTCTAAAGTGGCGGAACTCACTCTTCAGGCAGTTATGAGGGATAAGCCTATGCCTCAACTGAGGGAGACCGACCCTACATCATTGTTGCTTCCAGGGGGTGATGACATTTGGGTAGACATTCCGGCAACCTTTTCTGTAGGGAAGCTTAAACCGGACTGTGCGATCACCCTATTTAGCGAACGTCTCCCTAGGCTCTCAGATACTTTGATAAAAAACGGAGTTCGACGCTAGGACAAGGCTTGCTAGGTCTCTTAACTCGCTGGTGATGACCGAAACTGCGGCCCTTGAATATGCACAAGAACCGCTGTTTAAGGTCATTGCAAAGTCGTTACTGCTTATAGCATGCAATGTGACCTGTACGACTTTGCTGTGGCTAGGAGAAACTGCAGAAAGCATGTCCTAGCCGAATCTACAATTAAGCATGAACCAAATAAACTCCTGGCTTCTTCCATTTGGGGTGCAGATCTCTTTCCGGCCTCGGTTGTTAACGAAGTCCAACATGAAGCTGCACGCCTCAATCAGAGTATAAAAGTTTGTTGGGGCATAGTATACAAGAGAAACCCGGATTCCTCCTCCTCAAGTTCCAAGCCCAAAAAGAAGCCTAGGAGGTTCCAGCCTTTCCAGGTTCCTCAACATCAGATGTTGGTTCAAGCCGTCCCTGTGCCTCAACCCTCCACCTCTAAGGCCAACCCTCCACCTCTAAGGCCCAGCCCCAGCAGTAGTTCGTTCTTCTGCAGCCCCAACAGCAGCAACCTTCGGCCTCTTTCGCTGTCTCTCCTGCCTTTAATCAGGTCTATGAGAACCAGGCATTTCAGGTCTTCAATAGGTTCGGCAGGGGGGGCAGGGCTAGAGGTCCCTTTCGTCAGAGCTGCAAGGGGAAGCCGCGGATCGCGTCTATCATCAGCCCAATGAGGTCTCGCAGGTAGGAGGAAGGCTGTACCACTTTCGTCATCGTTGGGGGTTCAGCAATCGGGCACAAAGCATTGTATCCAGAGGCCTAGGCTGGAGTTGGATCGTAGGTCCTCCTCCACCCAACACCTTCTATCAGGAGCCGACACCGGAGTTAACAGAATACTCTCAAGACCTCCTTCAAAAAGGGGCGGTGTCAAAGACAAGGTATTTAAAATTTCAAGGGCGCTTGTTCAGCGTTCCAAAGAAAGGCTCGGACAAGCGATGGGTGATCTTAGACTTGTCCCGTCTAAACTTATCCATTTGCTGCGAGAAGTTCAAGATGCTGACCATCTCTCAGGTGCGGACCTTACTTCCCCGTGGGGTCGTCACCACCTCTATAGATCTTACAGACGCCTACTATCATGTCCCAATAGCACGGCACTTCCGTCCGTTTCTAGGCTTCAAGTTAGGCAAACAAGCCTTCTCTTTCAAAGTAATGCCCTTCGGGCTCAATATAGCCCCCAGGATCTTTACGAAGTTGGCGGAAACGGTAGTACAGGAACTAAGGTCACAGGAGATCATGGTAGTAGCCTATCTGGACGATTGGCTGGTGTGGGCGGCAAGCATCGAAGAATGCAACAAGGTTACGGACAAGGTGATCTATTTCCTCGAACATCTCGGATTCAAGATCAACAGGGGGAAGTCCCGCCTGACTCCGGAGTCCCGGTTTCAGTGGCTGGGCATCCAGTGGGACTTGGATTCTCATACTCTTTCCATTCCTCCAGCGAAGAGGAAAGAGATAGCCAAGGCAACCAGGCAGTTTCTGAAGTGCAAACAGACGTCCCGGAGAAACCAGGAGAGGATCCTGGGTTCTCTACAATTCGCCTCACTGACGGACGTACTTCTGAAAGCCAAACTCAAGGACATCAATCGGCTTTGGCGATCCAGGGCCAACGCAAGATCCCAGGACAGGCTCGCCTCGATCCTGGAGATTCTGCGCAAACGTCTCTGTCCTTGGGCGGAGGCGAAGAATTTAGCGAAGATCCCGCTACAGTTTCCCCCCCGGCCTTCGTGATTCACACAGATGCGTCACTAACAGGTTGGGGGGGATACTCTCAATACAGGAAGGTACAAGGAACTTGGTCCCCTGAGTTCCAACAGCTTCATATAAATGTCCTGGAAGTTATGGCAGTGTTCCTTACCCTGAGGAAACTTCGTCCGGCCTAGAAATCACACATAAAGCTGGTGCTCGACAGTGCCGTAGTCGTGCACTGCATAAACAGGGGAGGCTCAAAATCAAGTCATCTAAACCACGTAATGATAGCCATCTTCTCTCTCGCAGCCAAGAACAGTTGGCATCTATCGGCCACTCACCTAGCAGGGATTCAGAACGTGGTAGCAGATGCGCTTTCACGCTCAGTTCCTCTGGAGTCAGAGTGGTCTCTGGACAGCAAGTCATTCAGGTGGGTGCGTCACATGGTACCGGGGCTCGAGGTGGATCTGTTTGCAACAGAATCAAATCACAAGCTTCCATGTTATGTGGCTCCCAACACCTGGACCCTCTGGCTTTCGCCACGGACGCACTGGCCATAGATTGGAACCAATGGAAGAGGATATATCTTTTTCCTCCAGTGAACCTTCTCTTGAAGGCTCTGCACAAGTTGAGATCTTTCGAGGGCCAGGTGGCTCTCATAGCCCCCAACTGGCCGAAGAGCAATTGGTTTCCTCTTATGATAGAATTAGGTCTGAGTCCTCATCGGCTGCCGAAGCCCATGCTGTCCCAACAAGTCCAAACGAAGACTGTGTTCAATTCCTCAGGTCTTCACAAAGCCCTAACTTTATGGACTTCATGAAGTTTGCTGTGCAGAGGGGTGCATACATAGATCCTCAGAACATCCTGTTCTTGGAATCAGATAAGCGAGAGTCAACACTTCGCCAATACGATTCGGCGGTCAAGAAGCTGGCTGTCTTCCTCAATGAATCAAATGTTCATACCATGACCACAAGTCTAGCTATCACCTTCTTCAGGCATTTATTTGAACAAGGTTTGGCAGCTAGTACAATAACCACAACTAAATCAGTCTTGAAATAGATTTTCCAATTTGGGTTTGACATAAACTTAACAGATTCTTACTTTACCTCAATCCCCAGGGCTTGCGCCAGGCTTAGGCCTGTTGAAAGACCAACAGCAGTGTCATGGTTCCTAAACGATGTCCTCAGAATGTGACTATCAATCTCTTTTGCGGAAAACTCTATTTCTAATCAGCCTAGCTTTGGGAGCTAGAACATCAGAGTTGTCTTCTTTGTCCAGGGACCCAGGTCATATTCAGTTCCTATCTTCGGGAGAAGTGTTACTTTCTCCAGATTGCAGGTTTCTTGCCAAGATTGAGGATCCTCTAGATAGGTGGGCTCCATGGAAAATTATTCCGCTCCCACAGGACCCATTCCTTTGCCCTGTGAAAACATTAAAGGATTTCCTACATAGGACTTCTATGAAATCCAAAGGGCCTCTGTTCATTAGAGAGAAAGGTGGCACCATCTCTCTGAAAGGCATATGACAACAAATTCTTTATTTCATTAAGAAGGCCAACCCACAGTCATTCCCACGGGTACATGACATTAGAGCTATAGCAACGTCAATTAATTTCTTCCAGCACATGAGCTTCGAAGATCTGAAGAAATATACCGGTTGGAAATCCCCCTCAGTTTTTAAACGCCACTATCTTAAGTCTTTGGAGGATCTTAAGTCTTTGGAGGACCTTAAGTTCCCGGCGGTAGCTGTGGGGAACACTGTTTCCCCTGCTACGGTCGGAAGTAGTTTGCAGTGTTACCTTGTCTCCTTCCATCCTCCTTCCTACCAGCCTCATTATCAGTCTACCTCAACCCAGTAGCGTATTTTTAATACTGGGCAGATTTATGTGATATGTACATAATAATTAGTTTATAGGTGCCTTTCTCAACCTACATTGTAAACAATTTGTTGGTTTAATGCCTATCATGTCTTAATTTTAAGTTTATTACCTTTACATTAAGGCTTACAATTTATATGTATATAACATTTATTATATTGATTTATATTGTACTATGTTTTTCATTTGCACCCTTTTGTAGTTATCTTTTGGTTGCTCTTAGTTTTATATGTTAGTAGCTTGGTGTTTTCTCTGGTACAATTTCACGGAGCGACACGGCTGAGCCCAGAAAAGGGATTTTGACGTAGGAAAAATCTATTTCTGGGCTCAGCCGTGTCGCTCCGTGAAATAGGTTCCTTCAGCACTATTTCTAAGGTAAGATATTGCTAAAATACCAGAGAACTGCTAAATTGGACCTGCCAGAATATTCCAGCTCGCTCACCTTCATTCAAAAGGTGTCGGTATAGAACTGGGGCGAGTGAAACTCACTACCACGGCACCCACTCCAATTAGCCTCTCCTACATCAAAACCCCCAAGAAAAGGGGAGCCGTTCTACGGCTTGCTGCGTACGACCGCGTATGTAGCGGATGTATCGTCATTCCTTCAGATAGCCATCCGCCTTCCACCGGGCGAGGAAGCCGTGTTGCCCAGTGAAATCCCGCCCTTATGTTTTAACTGTCCCCCCCTTCTTTCAACTGTGCCACCAAGCTAGTATGCTATCTTCAGGTATGACGCTACATCTACTACCTACGCGGTGGTAGGTAGCAAGCTGTAGGACGGCTCCCCTTTTCTTAGAGGTTTTTGATGTAGGAGAGGCTAATTGGAGAGGGTGCCGTGGTAGTGGTTTTCACTTGCCCCAAAACTATACCGACACCTTTAAATGAAGGTGAGCGAGCCGGAATATTCTGGCAGGTCCAGTTTAGCAGTTCTCTGGAATTATAGCAATATTTTACCTTAGAAATAGTGCTGAAGGAACCTATTTCACTGGGCGACACGGCTTCCTCGCCCAGAAATAGATTTTTCCTACGTCAAAATCCCTTTTTTGATAGTGTAGTCGCTGCCTCGTCCTCAAGGAGCTTTACAAAGAACTGGCAGGTGACAAAAAGTTCTTGGATTTTAATCTCAACAACCCAAAATCATTTTTGGTCTAGCAAAGAACAAGAAACTAAGTGCGAACTTGTTGCAGTTGTTAAACCTTTCCCAGGGATAATCATCATGCAGTCGACTCCCTGTATTTGCTCATCCAGGATTCACAGATTCAGGTATTTGCAGATTTCTTTTCGAAACATATCTACCCATTATTCAGGGGAAATTTGTGTATTTACTGTTTTTTCATCAATTTCATCATAAAATCCCCTTTTTGTGATGAAACTATTAAAAAAACCAGGTATAAACATTTTTAGAGGGGTTTTCTTTAGTTTTAACTAACAAAATAAGCAGTTTTAAGAGTTTTTATAGGGGTTTCAACTATTTGCGGATTCTAGCTATTCGTGGGGGGGGGGGGGGGGGGGGTGGGGGGGGGGGGGGTCTGGTACACATCCCCTGCGAATAAGGGGGAACACTGTACTCGCCTGTGGGAAGACCTGTGGTTTGCCACTGTAGCGCCTATGGGTCAAGAATATCTATGGCACCTACTGACACACAGTGTAGTCAAATTTGTTCAAGCTTGTGGCAAATGTTGCTACAGTGTAGGAAAAAATGGACCTTTTAGGAAGTACGCCATGACCTCTAGGTAAACCTTAAGTACTTGAAATGCGCATAATGTTCTGTCTGCTAATTTTAGTTTATGTAGAATAGGAAATTTCCTTCTTAAACTAATCCGATTCTTGGCCAGGAATGACAGGCCAGAGGAGAATAATAATTGATGGTACGCCGTTTGTGTTATGCACTGTCCCTATCTAAGAGCCCAGTTTGCTAATATGAGCTCCTGATACTAATGCAACCAAGAATATCGCATACTGTAGCTTGCAAGTTCTGGCTGTCCCCGTCTAAGAGGAAGACCCTTAGTTTGTATCCAGTCCACTAAATTGAGGGACTAATCGAAGTCAAAGCCCCTTGTTCAGGGACCAAGTAATTGGAACCCTTCTAGAGCAGATCTTTGTAGTGCAAATAACAACAGAAAGGGAATGACAACTTCTATACTGGAGTCAAACCACAAAAACATAAAATCAATGGTTCCGTTAAGGATGCCTTGTATTTCAATGACTGCTGTAACTACAAGGTGGCTTTTAGTTTCATTTCTGATTTCTCAAAGAACTAACATTACTTTGTTCAATATTAGGGCAAAAGGGATAAGAAATTTTAAAACTGTTTCCCTAGAATTTTTTACTGGGCTCTCGGTACTTATATAATGTAACTATATCTTCCATACATACTGGTATTGCCAGATATATGAGGTCTGTAATTCTTGCACTAGGTACCTAGCAATGTTGGGTGAGCAATTTTCCTGGGAGAGATATTTAAAGAAAATCCACTTGTGAAGGTCTTAGCTTAGAAAGGAAGATCCTTAAACTACTCTCCCTCCTACTGGCTGGGATAAAGCAACGGACAGTTTTGGAATTTATCTCTTCGTCCGTTATTAAAGTAATAGGAACCAATGCCTGTTCTCCCAATTTGAGGCTATTAAGTAAGCTGTTCCTTGGTAGGTTAGGAGTTTGCTCAACACCTACGAAATCTGGATCTATGAAGGAAAAGGGTATATCGTCCTTCATTTGTTCATCTTCTACAAAGGCACCTCTTGCTGTTGCTTGCCTGGCAATTTGTGTTTCTCATATGTGGCAAACAGGTCCACTTCCACTTGAGGAAGCATGTTGGCTATTTTCTGAAAGTGGTTGTCTAACTCTACTCTGTTAAAGCTACCATTTTCCTTGATAGGGAGTCTATTACACTGAGACACCCCCTAAGGTGAATTGCATAAAAGTGCCACTTCCTTTCTTGCCCCATTAAAGGATAGCTAGCATTACCATATGAGGAGGTGAGTATCATGACGACCTCTTAATGCAGGATATGGCAGTCATGTTGTCTAGAACCCAACCAAATGTCTCTCTTCTGGAAGTTTGAGGTTTTTGAGACAAAAAGACAGCCATCAGCTCTGGGAAATTTATAAAATAACTCCTCAGAGTAGCTGAACACCTCCTGCCACCTGATGCTCCTCCCAACGTCCTTCTAGCCTATCAACAAGGCATCTGTGTGTATTGTCATTCGTACAGACTGAAGAGTTAGGGTGACCTGTATCGCCAGATTCCTTCCGGGATCAAGGCCAAAGTATCTCCCAAAATTTTAAAGCTTTTGGTGAGGTCGGTCTCGCATCTTGTTTGTTGCATGCGATAGCTACAATTTGTTCACATTCATTTGCTGTAATCCAAGTATTGGATGTATTATTGATGAAAATTGCAACAAGCCCATCATACGTTCTAATTGTTGTTTGGAAACTCTGGGGTGTACAAGGCACATTTTGAGGACCTGCATTACTCTGTTTCAAGTATGATGGGGAGAGACAACGAGGCATGAAAAAGAATCCCAACATAGTCCCAGCTACTGAAAGTGTTGGGTGTGAGGTGGGATTTTGCCAATTTTTCATAAAACCTTTTGACTGTAGTCAGCTGACCACTCCCCTTAGGCTTTTCACGCACACTTTACTTGTGGGCCCCCAAATCAACCAGTTGTCTAGGTGGCTATTAGTTTTGATTTCTGATTTCTCAAAGAACTAACATTACTAACTTTGTTAAATCTTAGGGCAATGGTTAGACCACAGGGTATGGCTTTGAACCTGTACATAACTTTCCCTATCCGAAGCCTTAGGAAGGGAGGAAGGGAATAACAACAGGGACATGCTAGTATGCATCTTTCAGATCTAAGTCCCTTTTAGAACAATTGAATGCACTAGGGCAAAAAAATCCTTTTTGGGGACACTTAGAGAGACGTGCTTGTTGGCAAATATCCGCATGTTTCTCTATAGCTCCCATTAACAGGGTTTTTCTGCACATAACCTTCCAGAGTAAGAAAAAAAAAAAAAATCTTACTGTAGTTATTGCTCTTTCGTGAGGCATCATCCCTTCTTGAGCACCTATTTGTTCATTGAGGAAAAAAAGCTTTTGGGGTGACTGAATGCTTAACTTTATTAGTGAGCCCTTTTGGGTTGAGTATAGGGAAGTTTCCAGTTTTTGTTTCCTAAATTCCCCTTTTTCCCAAAAGAGAGTATACAGTAATAATTCGAGATACGAAAGGCTCAACTTACGAAAAACTCGAGATACGAAAGCAAATATGAAAAATTTTACGGTTCTACATATGAAAATTGTTCAAGATACGAAAGGTTGTTACTGTAAAGTCCGAGATTCGCCCGGACCACCGGTAACAATTTTGAAACTCGCGCGCCGCCAATTGAGTAGACTCGCCACCATCCTCCTGCTCTCCCATTGGTTCCTGATGCTAGTCACCGCCATGAGATCCTTCTCTCCTATTGGTCAGCATCCCTCCCCTGATGCATCTACGTAGCGGCGTGCCTCTTTGGCCACTGCACAGTATCATCGGTATCATAAGCACGTGGTATTCAATCGTTTTAACGATTTCGTTTATAAACGTAAATTCGTTAGTGATTTCATTGTAATATACTTTATCGTGTTGTGTGAGAACTTTACTACATACCGTATACGTACTACATAACATAATTACGTACAGTATATACGTAGTCATGGGTCCCAAGAAAGTTGAAATTCACGGAAAGAAGAGGATGCTCTCTTTGGAGACGAAGATGGAGACTATCAAGAAGTATGAAGCTGGTATGCAATTCAGTGTGATTGCCAAGGAATACGGCCGAAATCCGTCGACGATAGGCACCATCCTTAAGCAGAGGGATGTCATCAAAGCAGCTACACCTTCCAAGGGCGTGACTATTTTGTCCAGCAAGAGGACCCACGTGCACGATGAAATGGAAAGGCTTCTTCTGGTCTGGATAAAAGACAAAGAAATCGCTGACGATACGATAACCAAGACGGCAATCTGCCACAAGGCCAGCGCTATTTTCGACGATTTGATTGCGCAGGCCGAAGACAACGGAGGAGAAGGGACATCGACACCAACCCAAGACTTCAAGGCTTCGCACGGGTGGTTCGAGAAATTCCGTAAACGGACTGGCATCCATTCGGTGGTGCGACATGGGGAGGCGGCCAGCTCAGACACGAAAGCGGCCGAAGCCTTTAAAAAGACGTTCGATGAGATGATGATCAAGGAAGGCTACAATTCTCGGCAAGTCTTCAACTGTGATGAGACTGGCCTTTTTTGGAAAAAAAATGCCTCATCGAACGTACATCACTCAGGAAGAGAAGAAGCTACCCGGGCATACGCCTATGAAAGACAGGCTTATGCTCGCACTTTGTTCAAACGCCAGTGGGGATTGCAAGGTGAAGCCCCTACTTGTCTATCATTCCGAGACTCATCGAGCCTTCAAGGCCCACAAAATGCTTAAGGAGAAGCTTCCAGTGATGTGGAGGGCTAATGTGAAAGCCTAGGCAACGAGGCTTTTGTTCACCGAGTGGGTAAATTTGTGTTTAAGCCAGACAGTGAAATGCCTGCTGGTGTTGGACAATGCCCCTCCCACCCTCTTGGCCTCGAGGAAGATATCCTAGCGGAGTATTCGGTTATCAAGGTTCTTTATCTTCCGCCTAACACCACCCCTCTCCTCCAGCCCATGGACCAGCAAGTGATATCGAACTTTAAGAAGCTGTATACAAAACATCTTTTCAAGAGATGTTTCTACATCACCGATACCACAAACCTCACCTTGCGTGAATTTTGGCAGGAGCATTTCGATATTGTAATATGCATCCGACTCATCGACCAAGCTTGGCAGGAGGTTCCAAGGCGAACCTTGAATTCCTCGTGGAGGAAACTCTGGCCTGATGCCGTATCCACCCGAGACTTTGAGGGATTCGACGTGGGCGAAGCTGGTGCTGCAGATTCAGGAACACTTGACGATCCTGAAACTGTTTCACAACCAGATCTTGACGAGATCGTTGCACTTGGCAAGTCCATGGGGCTGGTCATCGACGAGGACGACATCAATGACCTTCTCGACAAGCACCAAGAGGAGCTTACGACGGATGACCTGAAGGAGTTGGAGGCCATGCAACATAACGTCATTCAAGAAGAGCTCTCTAGCAGCGGCGAGGAGGAGGACGACGACTCTATGACAATGGCAGAAATTAAGGATGCTCTAGCTGCTTTTCATAAGGTGCAATCATTCGTAGAAAAAGAGACACCCCGAAAAGGCTACACAGGTCGTATGCTTGTACAGTTCGATGACGTTTGCCTGAGTCGTTTCAGGAACATTGTCAAAAGTAGGCAGAAGTAATCTTCCTTGGATAGTTATTTTTTAAAGAGGCCTTAAGTAGGAGTAGTAAGCAAAAAGGAAGAATCATGTGATACTTAAAAACAGAAGTTGAAAGTGGTGAAGTTGAAATTTTGTATATATATATATAATATATATATATATATATATATATATATATATATATATATATATATATATATATATATATATATATATATATATATATATATATATATATATATATAAAACGCAAAGTATAAGAAAGTAAAAAAAAAAAATGTAAAAATCAAAAAAAGTTTTTTTTTTTTCAATTTTAAGTTTTTTTGTAAAGTTAAGTGTTACAGTTTTGTTAATGTGTTTTGTAAAGTTTAGTTTATGTTTTCCTTACATTTTTTTTATGTGTTTCGTAAAGTTAAGTGTACATACGTATCTGCCGTTTGTCCTCCTCTGTCGCCACTTTCGGAGATAGCCTCACTCGAAAGGTAAGCTCCCACATTTTACTATATACATATGTATGTACGTACAGTATTTCTTGTATACCATGTACACTAATACACTTTATTTACAGGTACTATGTAGTACGTATTAGCAGTACGTATTAAGTTAGGTACTGAATGGTCCAAATTGTTGTAATATTTCATTGTTTATAGGTCAATTTAGCTTTATTATAAATTTACTGGGTTGTTTTTGGAGGGCTTGGAACGGATTAGCCATTTTACATGTAAAATGCGGTTCGATACGAAAAGCTCATGATAAGAAGGCCGCCTCGGAACGGATTAATTTCGTATCTCGAGGTACCACTGTACTCTACAATTCCACTGGCAAGCTTGCTTGTTAAGTTCTTAACCACAACAGACTCCTCAAACAGGTCCTTACAAAAAGGATTATTATGTAATAATGAAGTTACACTGGGAAGAGACTAGTTGGGGCCCTCCAATTGTGCCATAGGGTTCTCATGAGAATTTCAACCACAACAGCAACAACTGTTCTGGAACATTTTGGAAGCCTTTTGATGGCAACTTCCAGCAAGGTGATAGAGGTCATAATGCTAAAGAGGTGGACCCCAGTATGAAATTCTGCTGAGGCTGCCACCTCTGAGATTTTTCTCATAGGGGTCCCAAAGTGCTGTGTAACTTTTAAATAAAAGAGGCTTTTGCCTTCAGAAGGGAGCTGTATCATTGCCCATTCCTTGGTGGAGTTTTACGAAACTGGGATGACCAAGGCAAATGGTTTTAATTCTGCCATTGTCTCTGGTCTTTTAATCATTGTAGAATTCTAAAAATCTGTCTTTACAAGACTCATAATTTTTAAATGAAGGGACAGAAGGCTGGAACTCTTTGATGAGCAACTTTGATCCTGGTAAAGGGTGCTGGAACTCTTTGATGAGCAACTTTGGTCCTAGTAAAAGGTGTCTTCTATAGCTTTTAATGTTATAGACACAGGTAAGAAGACCATTTCTGTTAGTGGTCTTTCATATGTACAGTTTTGATCATAGTTTTTCTCTCATTAATCAGGGAGAGAAAATGCACAGTGATGCATCTATTCAAGGATTATTAGTATCATCAGGGATGAATACTGGAGCCCCTATCATTTTTTTTTATTTTATTAGTATCATCAGGGATGAATACTGGAGCCCCTATCATTTTTTTTTATTTTAAGTTTTGTATTTAGAACAGACCAATTAGTGGTTTCCAGTTGTAATTCTAACACTAGACCTTATTTGGCCAGCATTTGCATCACTTCTCACTACTGGATGGCAGGATGCTGTACTTTTACACTTTTAGAGTGTACTGGACTAACTTAAATTCCCTTTCGGAATCATGCATCATGTCGTATATACTCTGCTGTTTTTCATAATTTCCTTACGGAATTGAGCAATTGCTGCAAGCTGTATATCCCTTTTGGGGAAGCTTGCACATTTTGACTGAGCTTCAACAACTTAACTGTAACTGCCTGTTACTAAAGGGGCACAAGTCCTAGTAAGTTACAATACCCCTCTGGGGGGAAACGATCCTCTTCAGCATTGATAGCTGTAAATGAGGATAGATTTCCTTCTAGAAGGTTTCTCCCATGGCTGCCTAAAATTTGTGCCCCTGATCCATCTGGGTTCAGCAGGGTCATTTCAGTGGCAATGCCCACGTCATATCATTAGCAGGAAAGTCTCCCCCAAGTAAAAATTTTCCTACTTCCTCTGCAGGGTTAACCTGGGGGTACTGGGGACTGATGTTACTGGATTTTGACGCAAACATAAATCTTGATCTAAGAAAAAGTTATATCTGCTGCTGGAGTTTTTCCCGAAAGATATAATTTCCCCTCTCCTTAGTCCTACTGATCCATAGAAATCACCGTGACAACTTAAAATGAGCAGTTTCATCCTTACAACTTGCTGCCAGTAGCAGTCTACCAGTTAGGTACATACCTGTCAACAAAGTATATTTTCCTTGTTTTTTTATAAGACTATACTCATGGCAGGGGTGGTATGAGCCATACCCATTGGCAAAAAATGAACTGAGCAACTTGAAATGGAACACTTGAACTGAGGGTCCTACATAATGGCAGCCCTGTAGTGATATAAAAGCAAGCTGTTATTAGAAGCTAGTCAGTATTCAATTATTAATGAGGGAAACCTATCTAGTTCCTTATACAGATTCCATATTTGTAATACATTCTATTAGAAATCTATGTTAACTGAAGCCGTTTGAGGTTTAAGTTAGTTTTGACAGCCATATATGGCTGTATCAGTCCTTTTGCACATTTTAATTTGAACTGTCATACCATTTGGACTAATATCCTATGTACTAATTTGTTTAGTTAGCCCAAGCCACTGTTTTATATGGCTTTAGGTAATTTAACTCTTTCATATCCGCTTAGTTTTGAGCAGTGTCCCCAGTGCGAAAAAATTATTATTTTGAAAATTCAGCAAAAATATAAATATTATGCCAACAACATTCATTTTGCTGTCCTTTTTTTCTAAATGTTAGTATTTTATGGTGGAATAGTCAGAATAAGATTGAACTAAAAACAAAAAAATCTTCACTTTTTTATATATTTTCGTTCCTAACCCAAAAACTACGAAAGTCAGGCGAATGAATTATTTTTTATGAGAAAGCCAATAAAATTCCTTAAATATCGACATATAAATCAATGGAAAACTAATAAGTCCAGCCTGTGAAAAAATTGATAGAAAAGAGGATAAGAAACATAGCGCTCTGCCCGGCGCCTAGTGAGAATTATCGCTAGAATTTTTTTTTTTAAGAGCCCTACCTCGGTTATTTTTCATTGAAATTCCTTTGTAAATATACGAAAATATAGAGGAAACGTTGAAGAATAAAGGGAAGGTCAAGATAAATGGCTTTGGATACGGCAACAGTTTCTTTTTGACGTTATAAATTGATCGAAACGAAAAAAAAATTTACCGTTGTCAACATTTATTGCTAGAATAACAATTTTTTGAAGAGCCCTATCTCGGTTATTTTTCATAAAAATTACTTTGTAAATATACGAAAATGTAGAGGAAAATTTGAAGAATAAAGGGAGAGTTAAGAAAAATGGCTTTGGGGTCACTGAGAGGGAAGTGTAGGTGCGATCAGCTGATTTCATTGTGAGAATTTTACTACGCCAGGGATTTGAGCATGCGCAGTACAGAAACTACTTTGCTGGCGTATTGATACCCGAGATACACGGTCCAAGGTATGATCTAGCCTATGGAAATTGCTACTTGTCCGAAAATAAAAAAAAATGCCCCTACCACACGTACGAAAAATTCCGGTAAATTTTATGTACCGCTACGTCAGTTGGATAGATAGGGGATAGAGTATTTTTACGTACTATTACGTCAGTTGGACATGAAAGGGTTAATTGCGCCTAGGATACTGTTTATATCCAGTCCTAGGCTATTTGAGTTAAACTACCACTTACTACACCAACAATAGGATGTTTCCTAAATTGTTCTCTCTTAGCCTAGTACAGGCAGTCCCCAGGTTATGACGGGGGTTCCGATCTTGAGACGCGTTGTAAACCGAAAATCGTCGTAAGACGGAACCTCACCAAAAATCTTAAGAAAACCTTACTTTTAATGCTTTGGGTGCATTAAAAACTATGTAAACTGCATTCTTATTGCATTTTGCATAAAAAACTTCAAATATTGATTATTTTGCATTTTTGGTGTCATATTTCTTCTGCCAGATGAGTGTTGTAGGCGTTGTAACCCTGGAACATGCGTCGTAACCCTGGAAATAATTTCTGATGAATATACAGTAGTACCTCGAGATACGAAATTAATCCGTTCCGAGGCGCCTTTCGTATCATGAGGTTTTCGTATCTTGGACCACATTTTACATGTAAAATGGCTAATCCGTTCCAAGCCCTCCAAAAACACCCCAGTAAATTTCATAATAAAGCTAAATTGACCTATAAAAAATGAAATACTACAACAATTTGGACCATTCAATACCTAACTTAATAATAAAAATCCAAAACCTGTAAATAAAGTGTATATTAAGTGTACAATAAATATTATTACTGTAACATAAAATGTGGAAGCTTACCTTTCGAGTGAGGCTATCTCCGAAAGTGGCGGCAGAGGAGGAGGAGGACAAACGGCAAATATGTACACTTATCTTTACGAAACACATACAAAAATGTCAGAAAAACAAACTAAACTTTACAAAACACATTAACAAAATTGTAACACTTAACTTTACAAAAAACTTAAAATAAAATTTTTGTCTTTTTTTTATTTTTACATTTCTTTTTACTTTTTTATACTTTACGTAATTTCAATTTCTTCACCACCGAATGGATGCCAGTCCGTTTACGGAATTTTTTCGAACCACCCATGAGAAGCCTTGAACTCTGGGGTTGCCGTTGATGTCCCCTCTCCGCTGTCGTCTTCGGCTTGGGCAATCAAATCGCCGAAAATAGCGCTGGCCTTCTGGCAGATTGCCGTCTCGGTTATCGTATTGCCATCGATTTCTTTGTCCTCGATCCATACAAGAAGCAGCCTTTCCATTTCATTATGCACATGGCTCCTCTTGTTGGACAAAATAGTCCTGCCCTTGGAAGGTGTAGCTGCTTTGATGGCTTCCTTCTGCTTAAGGATGGTGCCTATCGTCGACGGATTTCGGCCGTATTCCTTAGAGATCACACTCAACCGCAAGCCAGCTTCATACTTTTTTATTATTTCCATCTTTGTCTCCATAGAAAGCATTCTCTTCTTTCTGTGAACTTCAGCAACTTTCTTGGGACCCATGACTATATGTACTGTGAGTAATTAAGTTACGTATGTAGTACGTATACTAATTAGGTTCTCACAACACGATAAAGTAGCACAATGAAATCACTAACGAATTTACGATACTAAACGAAATCGTTGGACCGAATGAATGCCGCATGCATACGATAAAGCTTCGGGTGCGAAGTGGCCGAGCGAAGGCACGCCACCACGTAAGATGCATGATGGGAGGGATGCTGTCCAATAGGAGAGAAGGATCTCATGGCTTGGCTAACATCAGGAACCAATGGGAAGAGCAGGAGGATGGTGGCGAGTCTACTAGAACTAAGATGGCGGCGCGCGGCGCAAGTTTCAAAATTGTTATCGGGCGAATCTCGGACTTTCAGAAACCTTTCGTATCTTGAAAACTTTTCGTATGTAGAGCAGTAAAATGTTTTGTGTCAGTTTTCGTATTTCGAGTTTTTCGTAAGTTGAGCCTTTCGTATCTCGAGGTACCACTGTAATTGAAAAGCACCTTAACCTCGGAACGTCATAAGCCGAACCCGTCATAACCTGGGGACTGCCTGTATAGAGTATTGCTTAATAGAGATTAATCTAGATTAAATGCAAAAGGCTATATAAAACAGAAAGTTACTAACA
>NC_061106.1:10929509-10999328 GCF_015104395.2 Macrobrachium nipponense | reverse complement strand
GAAAGTTACTAACATATAAACTCATAGTTAGGCTAACATATTTTGTCTAACCCAGATTGTTTACATCTAGCTCTAGGTTATTAGGTCTGCTATATAAAAACAGTAACTTTCTAGTATGAAACTCACTGATGTGAAAAGTTATAGTTAGGATACCACCTAGTATTGTCTACTCCTCATTACTTAATTATTTTGCCTTTAAAGGTATGGGACTACACTCAAGCCCCTTATTAGTGGACTTTGGATTCGCAGACTCATGTATTTGTGGATTTCTCTCTGGAACATAGACCCCCATTATTTGCGGGAAATTCGCCTATTCACAGTATTTTTCTGTGAAAAATATCCACAAATTCCTGGGTTTTTTTTTATCACTTTCATCATAAAATCCACTTTTTGCAATCAAACTCTTAAAAAACCAGGTATAAACATTTTTAGTGGGTTTTTCTTGAGTTTTAACTAACAAAATAGGCCGTTTTAAGTTTTTATAGTGGGTTTCAACTATTCGTGGAATCTAGTTATTTGCAATGGGGCGGGGGGGGGGGGGGGGGGGGGGGGGGATGAAACACTGTAACCAGGTGTAATTTGTAGCCTTCAAGATAGGCTACTATCTTCATAGCCCATTTGGTCTACGTGTGTACTGTTTCTGGTCTACTATTATAACAGTACCTTTTATGAAACTTTATAGTTAGACTATCACCTAGTATAATTTATGGTCTAATTCTGATTAACTATTTTTGGTCTACCACATAAGAAACTGTATCTTACTAATGTGAAACTCTATAGCTAGGCTAGCCTATCACTTAGCCTAGGTTACTGTCTAATCAATCTAGCTTATCTAATTCCCTTTTAAGGGTATGCAGAAGGTAGCCTAAAGTATTAAGACAATGCTTAAGTATACACGCTATACTAAAAGAAAGTCTGTAGCCTTTTACCTAACCCTAAGGGTTTTGGTGTAAACTTAGGCTACGGTCTAGGCCCATTGCCTAACAGGATATGTATTAAATCTTACCTTAATTCAAGATATTACCTAATCCAGGTTGTGTTTGCTGGACCTTAAAGGTATATAATCCTCGGTTATAGGCTACAGACAATATCTACAACAGCCTACCTAACATAGTCTCACTGAATCAACGTAGATTGTAGGCTACGGCTGGTAGGCTATTGACATCATTATCTAAAAGCTTTATCTATATATTTTTTAATAATAATTGTGGAACATTTCTTTGGATAAACTAATAAAATAATGATAAATTCCTCAAAACAATTTTTGCCTCTACAAATTGCTGATGATCACAAAATGTAAGTGCCGACGTGTACTGACAAAAAAAGCCGATTTATGGCTTTTCATGCACAATAAAATTAGTTCCACGGTCTAAAGTAATTATTCAACTTGAAACTTGAAATTTTGCATTTAGCTTTCAATTTAGATGTTTCCATGAACTTTGGTAATGAAATCAATAAGTGAAGAATGAAAATCTCTGAGCCAATGATCCTAAATCATTAGCGCAGACATGTACTACTGCCAAAAAATTACGGTTTACAGCTTTTCACGCACAATAAAATCATTGTTCAACATTATGAACTAAACAAAAATTTTAGCTGAAACCTAAAATTTTACATTAAGACCCTGTTCACGCACAGTTGTTGCATCTGTGTGGATGGAACCAAGCGAATGCAAAGTCAATAATAGAGAACAGGGGTGTTCACACACAAAAGCACAGATTTCTTAACCATCATGGCATCTGCGCAAATCGAGTTTACTCTAGCAACCACTTCAAGATACACGTTTACTAGTGTCTGTCATAAGACCGCAGGGATTTGGCTGCACCCCGTGTCAAAATAAGAGACTAGTTGCTTTAACACCGACATTTTCTTTGATGAAGTAAAAAAATGTTTGTCCAGCCATGTGGGACATGAGATCAGAATGACTATGAAAAAACAGTGAAGGAAAAGTGTTGGGAGGAACTACTAGAAATTATCTGCAATTCTGATAAAAGGAAAAATCTAGATAAGTTATCTGCACTTTTTATTGAATTTCAATGTTTATGCTTTTCACATTATATCAGTTTAACCTGCAGTTCAACTCTACTGTGAGGACTGGACAGAGACAAAGAGAAATGCTTACTGATTTATTGGTCAGAAACGAACATATATAGTATATATATAAGGAGGATGTGCGGATGGAATTCTAATGTCCATCAAGCGTACATACGAAAAAAGGGAGTGGACCCCTGCTGTGATTGTGCTTTCTCGCACCTACAAATATACATATAATTAACTGTACAGGATGTGTAAATATGATACATATATTGGCAGAAAGGCTGCAAATTGCTCTACATTTTGGTATATGTAAAAAGGTGGTATATACATTAGGAGATGGACATTTTGGTGGAAATGCCATCCTTACAGATACTTCCCCCAAACCCCCAAGACAATGATTATGGTAAAAAAATCATTGGATGATTGGTCACTGGTATCTTGCTGGAGGGTGGAGGATTCCATGGGATCGTGATTCCATCTGTCGGGGCATGTCCCCCGGCTCCTCGTCTTGAGATGAGTTGGACAGCAGGATGCCGCCCCTGGTGGTGGACCTGGGGGGTTCGACTGCTGTCCTTGGGCGGCCTTGGCGACGTCTGGAGGCGCTGGCGGGTCCCAGCGGAACGTCATTTTGAGGAGGAGGCCTGTGAGATACTTCTGCGGTGTCATCTTCGTCAGGAATGGAGGTGGGTTTCAGCCGGTCGATGGAGACCCAGTCCTCACGGTCGTTAATTGCAATGAGGAACGCCTTCTCTGCTCTGCAGACAACTCGATACAGTCCTCGATGGGGGCGGGGAGGTGGCATCATTTCTGACGAAGACTTGTACGCAGGAATCCAAGGCTTTCGGTCGGAACTGCTTCGTTCTGTCAGAGGACTGGACAGAGACAAAGAGAAATGTTTACTGATTTATTGGTCTGAAATGGACATTTATATGGAGGCTGTGTGGACGGAATTGTAGTGTCCATCACGCATACATACGAAAAAAGGGAGTGGACCCCTGCTGTGATTGTGCTTTCTTGCACCTACAAATATACATATAATTAAGTGTACAGGATGTGTAAATATATGATACATATATTGGCGGAAAGGCTGCAAATTGCTCTAAATTTTGGTATATGTAAAAAGGTGGTATATACATTGGGAGGATGGACATTTCGGTGGAAATGTTGTCCTTACAGATACTCCCCCCCACCACCCAAGACAATGATTATGGTAAAAATTCATTGGATGATTGGTCATTGGTATCTTGCTGGGGGGCAGAGGAGTCCACTGGATCGTGATTCCATCTGTCGGGGCATGTCCTCCAGCTCCTCGTCTTCAGATGAGTTGGACAGCAGGATGCCGCCCCTGTTGGTGGACCTGGGGGGTTTCGACTGCTGTCCTTGGGCGGCCTTGGCGACGTCTGGGGGCACTGGCGGGTCCTGGCAAAATGTTCTGAGGCGGCGGCCTGTGAGGTACTTCTGCGGTGTCATCTTTGTCAGGAAAGGAGGCAGGTTTCAGCCAGTCGATGGAGACACAGTCCTCACGGTCGTTGATTGCGATGAGGAATGCCTTCTCCACTCAGCAGACAACTCGTTACGGTCCTTGATGGGGTCTTGTCAGGGGCGGGCGGGTGAGGTTTCATGGCAGGGAATGAATTTCCGGGCGGCTGCACGGAGTCTTGTCAGGGGGACGTCCTCGTTGTGGCTGTCAACCAGGAAGAATTCTCCTGGCACTGTCAAGGTTTCCCTGTAGATCTTCTCCGCAGGTGATGGGTCGCCGTTGGCTCTTGGGGCAGTACAAAGGCTGAGGAGGACCCAGAGTATTTGTGCCTTCCAGTCGGGGCCTGTGCAGCGTGCCATCAGGGAGGCCTTGAGGGAGCGGAGAGTCCTTTCCACTATGGCGTTTGCTGCGGGATTGTAGGCTGTGGTGGTTTGGTGTTTCGTTCTCATCAGGTGTGCCAGGGCGGTCCGGAGTTCCAAGGTGAAGGCGGTTCCTCGGTCCGTCGTGACGTTTGTCTGGCAATTCGAAACGGCTGATCCAGCTGGAGAGGAGGGGTTCGGCTCAGGCGTCAGTAGTGGCTTCCAACATTGGGGTGGCCTCTGGCCACATGGTGGACTGGTCGACCACTGTCTGGAGGTATCTGGCGTCGTCGGATGGGGGAAGCGGGCCAACGACGTCTACATGTATGTGCCCTGAATCTCCACCTGGGTTGGTGGAAGGTGTCTACTCCTGATTCAGTGTGCCTTCTTGTCTTGCTGCTCTGGCATGCAATGCCAACTCCCAGGAGTCCTTTTTGATGGTGCGCCACACAAACTTCTCCATCAGGAGCCTTGTTGTCGTGCGGGGCAACGGATGCGAGAGGCAGTGTATCACGTCGAATACCAGCTTCTGCCGGGAGGCTGGGACCAAGGGGCACGGGCGGCCAGTGCTGGTGTCGCAGAGAAGCGCAGTTTTGGAAGGACCGAAGGTGGAGAGCGAAGACGAAGGACCCGAGATGACTGCCGTCATTGGGATGGACGGAGACTTGAAAGTAGGATTTTAGGAGTTCCACCTTTGAAAATATCTTTGCACTGTGGAGGGGACCAGTGAGGTCCTGCATGTTCAGCAGGGGGTAGCTGTTGGGCGTGATGATGAGGTTGAGGCAACAGTGGTCCCTGCAAGGCCTCCATGTGCCGTCTGCCTTCCTCACCATGTGGAGGGGGAATGCCCAGGGGTTTGAAGCCTTCTTGCAGATACCCATCTGTTCCATCCCTGCGAACACGTTCTTGGCATCCTGGAGGAGCTTCAGTGGGAGGCAGTGGAACTTTGCGTGAGTCAGGGGGCACTTGGTTTTGATGTGGTGGTACACACTGTGCTTGGGCGTGGCCCCTGCCGCCTGGCGGAGCTCGGGTCGGAAGACATCTGGGAACTCCTGTAGGAGGGAGCTATACTTGTGGGGGAGGACGGAGCAGATGACGAGAGCCCTGGGGCCTGTGGTGAGTGGGCGAGGGAGGTAGGTTTCTGAGTCCAGGAGGCGCTGCAGGCTATATTCACTAGGAGCCCAAGGTGGTCCAGTAAGTTGTCTGCAGTGACAAAAGACCAGGTGTAGGTCTGACCCAGGAATGCGATGGTCTAGGTCTTACTGCCATAGGAGTGGTATGGGGGTCCAGTTGGTGGCTACGAGGGCAGCTGGGGCTTCAGGGGTGCAGATTAACATCAAAAGCTGCCTGGAATTCCTTAAGTCCAAGCTCTTCAGAAGGAAGACTTCTCCAAGGGCAGCCCTGACTCCCTTCACAGGTGTACCAGGAAGTCTGCTATTTGTGGGATTTTGGCTTTCAGGGGCTTCAGGCCTTTTTCTTTGCACCAACTCCCGAAGGGTGCCCATTTAGCCAGATCGATTGCAATAGAAGACTTCCTTATATAACCCAACATCTGGGAGGCTGCTCTCTTGGAGAAGACTTCCTTATTCAACAACTACTCGATAGTCTCCACCTGTGAAAGGAGAGGGCTTGAAGCCCTTCGTGGTACCTCTCGAAGTGAGGCTGCCTTAGAAGGTCTGGTCTGAGCAGAAGTTCCCAGGGATCTTGCACCGCCAGATCCTGGAGTCCCAAAAACCACTCCCTGTCTGGACACATGGGAGCCACCAGGGTCAGATGAGTGCCCTTTGCCTTCCTTAGCCAGTTTTGGACCTGCCTGATCACACTGAAGGGCAGGAACACATACGCGTCCATCCCGTTCCAAAGGTGCTGGAAGGCATCCTTCAGTGCCACTGTTGGGTCAGGCAATGGGGAGCAGAACACTGGAAGTTTCGTGTTTAGGCTCGTTGCCAATAGTCCAGGGAGGGAGAGCCCCACTTTTCGATCAGCTCCCTCGCAACTTGGGGGTGTAGGGACCACTCTGAACCTATCACCCGTCCTTTCCTACTTAGTCATCTGCCATCACGTTTCTCTTCCCTAGAATGAATCTTGCGGCCAGGGTCGTGTCAATCCCTGCAGCCCATTCCAGGGTTTCTTCCATGAGTTTGCACAGGTGACGGGACATCTGCCCACACATTTCTTGACGTAAGCCACCACCATGGTGTTATCAAACATCAGTGCCACCACCCAGTTTCTGATCTCCTGCTCGAACCCTATCAAGACTCTCTGGACCACTAGTAACTCCAGCCTGTTTATATGCAGTGTCTTCTCTTGCTGTCCCGACCTCCCTCATCTCGGATTGCAGGTGGGCACCCCAGCCCTCCAACGCATCCATAAATAAGAGCATCTCCGGATTGAGATCTGAGAGGGGTACTCCCCGGAGTGTGTTAGCCCGATCGGTCCACCACTGGAGAGCCTCCCCAGTGACCTGAGAGGGTTGGATGAACGTGAGCAAGGGGTTTTCCTGAGGAGACCAGCTCTCCTTCAGGTTCCATGGAATAGATCACAATTTTAGCCTTCCATGGGGCACTAGCTTCTCCAAGGAGACCAGATGACCCAGGAGTCTCTGCCAATCCTTCACTGGTCTTGGAGCATTCTGAAGGAATGGCAGGGCTATGTGCTGAAAATTATCCAATCTGTCCACTGCAGGGAAGCCCCTGGCTACCTTCGTGTCGAGATCCATCCCCAGGTACACCATCCTGGTGGTGGGGGCCGAATGAGACTTATCCCAGTTTAGGATGACGCCTAGGTCTGTGCAAAGAGCCAGGAGCTCGTTCCTCTGCTTCTCCAAGGTTTCCCTTGAGGAGGAGAGCAGCAACTAGTCATCTAGGTACCTCAGGAGCCGGATTCCTCGCTTGTGGGCCATGCCGACACAAGGGAGAACACCCTGGTGAACACCTGTGGCGCCATGGAAAGACTGAAGCAGAGGGTCTGAACTGGTACGTCTTGTCTTCCCACCTTACTCGTAAGTATTTCCTGCTGGATGGGTGCACCAGGATCTAAAAATAAGTATCCTTAAGGTCCAGGGACAACATGATATCCCCCTCCCTCAAGGCCGCCAGGACCGACCTCAGTCTCTCCATCTTGAAGGGCGTCTTCAAGATGAAGGTATTCAATACCAAGAGATGTATGACCGGTCTCCACCCCCCAGAGCACTTCTCCACCAGGAAGAGGCGGCTGAAGAACCCAGGGGAGTTTGGAGGGCTCCCTTCTCCAGTAATGACAGGAATTCTGACCGCAAAGCCTCCCCGTGCTGTGAGCCCTGAGGCAGAGATGTGCGGACCCCTGGTTCACAGTCAGGGGAGGCTTCATGTCCTGTAAGGGTATCCAGTAGCCATACCTGAGTGCCCGGACTGTCCAGGGGTCGGCCCTGTGACCCTCCCAGTTCCACCAATGATTCGAGAGGCAACCCCCCACCTGTAGTGGGAGAGGAGGAAGGGGGCCTCGCGTCCTACTTCCTCTTAGGGAAGCAGCCGCTACGACCCGTACGGGAGGCTGAAGACCTGGGTCTGAAGGAGGAGGAAGGGGTCAAGGGGGCCCTGGAGGAGGGCTGTGTCCCTTGACCTACCCAGCCTCCGGATACTGACTCCAGGTTAGCCGACGCACTCTGTGCCCGTACCTCTGCTGCTGCTTAGGGAATTCCTGGCCAGAAAGCAAATGAGGTTATCTACACATTCTTGCAATTCAAGTTACCATATGAAAGAATAAATTATACACCAAAATCGAGCAATAGGACTTTTAAGAAAATAATGTTTTAAGCCAGGTAAAAAAAACGAAAGTTCCACATGCCTTGATATTAATACTAATAGATATTTCAATTAATAGCCATCTTCTCCATAACATCCAAATCATCATCATCTATTCCTCAAAGAATAGTTTATCTCTACAAATAAATTCATTAGTAACAGGGATTACATCTCATAAGGCTCATTATTTTGTTAAGCCTATAAATATTTTACAACAGACTAAAACCTCAACGTTGACCAGGCCAAGGAGTATGTTGAGCGCAATGTCACTGACAGCACTGCTAACCTCATCACTACATACTTTGAACTAAACAATGTGAAAAAAAATCAATTCAAATCATGCGGATAACAAATTATACCAATGCATAAAAGGGATCATATTTATATAACCACCATAAGGAAAACAGTGAAGCTGTGAATTCGCAAATCTGTGGACATGTATGACATTAGAAATGTAAAAAAGAAGTTTGACACTATTTGGCAACGTTAAATTGAGTCTGAGATTCTGGACAATACAAAAAAAATCATGTAACGTCAGATTTGAGCATCACTTACCAATAGTGGTTTCAACCTTTTTTGACCAGTTGATTATGTATCAGATTTAAAACTCCCCCCCCCTCCCCTTTAATTCATGTGTCAGACATTTTAGCCTATTATTTACCAAAAACCAAATATATAAGTTTTAATACTAAAAAAAGGTATAAACTGTCAGCCAATACAAAAGGGATTTTGACAAAGGAAAAATCTATTTCTGGGGGAAGACCTGTGTTGCCCAGTGAAATGGTCTTGTAGCACGCATTTCTAGGTATAAATAGATGCTAAATATACCAGAGAAAAAAGCTAAAAGGAATGCTGAAGTTACTACCCACAGCTCGAACACCTTAGGGCGTCGGTATAAGCAGAGGGGCGAGTGGAGGCCACTGCCACAGGTCTTCTGCCAATTAGAAGATTCCCTTCAAAGTCCCTCTCTAGGCAAGTGCCGTTACAAGGACTGCAACATCTACCTTCCGCTCGCTACTACTACAACTCACGCCCAATGGCTTCATTCCTGGATTACGCACCCAAGTTTGGGCTGGTTACAGGGTGGGGACCAGGAAGAGAGAGAGGGATGGGTTCACCGGGTGATACAGGTCTTCCCCCAGAAATAGATTTTTCCTTTGTCAAAATCCCTTTTCTGGGTTCGACCTGTGTCGGCCGGTGAAATAGTATCAGAGAATGGCCATACAAGCTTGGAAGATACAAAATCAAAAGATATAAAGAACAATAAAACTTAAATGTTCTCTTAAGATTAAGTTTAATAACCAATGTAAAGAAACAAGAAAACTTAAATGTACTCTTAAAATTAAGTTTTAATAACCAATGTAAAGTAATAAAATACAATGGTAGGACAGGAGGAACAAATATGACCAAATTCATACTATTCTGGAAAACCACAGGTCAGGAATACAAAAATGACAAATATAAACTATGTACAAGTCTGGCAATGGATTGACAAGCAAACCAGCCCGGAACCGGAGGGAGATAGGTAGGGATTACAAGCGAGGCAGGTAGGAAAATTTAAGCTAAATAAAGGAATAGAAAGTAGAGTTCTAAGACTCGGTCATCTCAGGGGAGACGATGCTTCCTGCAGCCACTGCTGAAAATTTAAGGGCCTCTAAATTCTTGAGATGGTGGTGTCTAAATACTGCCGGAGATTTCCAACCCGTATATTTCTTAAGATCCTCAAAGTTCATATTGTGAAAATAGCTAATCGCGGTAGCCACTGCTCGGATATCATGGACATGAGGGACTGAATCCGGATTGGCTTGTTTAATAAAATAAAGGATTTGTTGTCTAATACCTTTTAAGGAAATGGTTCTGCCTTTCTCTCTAATAAAAAGAGGACCTGAAGACTTTTCAGAAGTTCTGGCCAGATAAGATTTTAGTGTGACAATAGGACACAATGATGATTCCTGTGTGAGGGGTATAATTTTCCATGGAGCCCACCTGTTTTGTGGGTCTTCATTCTTGGCCAAGAACTTCCGATCTGGGGATAGTAGAACTTCACCCGATGGGAGGAAATCGGTGTGATTTGGGTTTCTAGAGAGAGCTGACAGTTCAGATATTCTGGCGCCTGAAGCCAGACTCATTAAGAATAATGTTTTCCTGAGAAGGGTTATATATGAGCATGAATAATTATCAGTGTCTGAGGCTAATTTGAGTACATCGTTTAAAAACCAGGAGACCGTGCGGGGGCGGTCCACTGGTCTCAGACGGGCGCATGCTCGAGGGATAGAAGAGAAGTACGAATCTGTCAAATCAATATTAAATCCAAGCTGAAAAATCTTCCTTAAGGCAGATTTGGTTGTAGTAATGGTACTAGCAGCTAGACCTTTCTCAAACAGGGTTCTAAAGAATGAAATTGCCAGATTCGTAGTCATCTTTTGGGCATCTGATTCTTTTAGATAGATGGCCAATTTCTTTACTGCAGAATCATACTGTCTGAGTGTTGACTCTTTTATCTGATTCTATGAACAGGATATTTAGTGGATTGATACTAGCATCCTTTTGAGCCGCAAACTTCATGAAGTCCATAAAGTTAGGGCATTTAGAATTCTTGAGGAAACTGACACAGCCCGAGTTTGTACTACCTGAGTCAGTTCTGGACAGGGAATCTGTCTGGGACGGAGATTCAACTCTAGTAGAAGAAGAAACCAATTGCTCTTTGGCCAGTTGGGTGCAACCAATGCCACCTGTCCTGTGAAGGATCTGAGTTTGTGCAGGACTTTCATCAGGAGGTTTACTGGTGGAAATAGGTAAATTTTCTGCCAACTGTTCTAGTCTATGGACATCGCATCTGTGGCGTGAGCTAGAGGGTCAAGGTTGGGAGCCACATAACACGGGAGTTTGTGATTGGACTCCGTGGCAAACAGGTCTACCTGAAGGCCCGGGATTTGGTTGCAAATCCAACGGAATGACTTCATGTCCAAGGACCGTTCTGGATAGCGAGTCTGCGATGACATTCCTTACTCCTGCCAGGTGAGTAGCTGACAGGTGCCAATGATTTTTTGTCGCTAACAAAAAAATTGCAATCAATACATGATTTACTTTCCTCGACCTGGAGCCTCCTCTGTTTATGCAATGAACTATCACTGCACTGTCCGAGACTAATCTTACATGACTGTTTTTGACTGGATCCAGACGTTTTAAGGTCAGAAAAATGGCCATTGCTTCTAGGACATTGATGTGGAACTGGCGGAATGTATTCAACCACGTTCCTTGAACCTTCTTGTACTGGGAGTAGCCCCCCCACCGCTCAGAGAGGCGTCCGTGTGGACTATCAGAGACGGTGGGGGAAATTGCAGTGGCACTGACTTGGAGAGACTCCGGGGTTCCATCCACGGACGGAGCCTCTTCTTCAATATCGGCGGAATCAGAGATCTTGTCTCTAAATTTGTTGTTGGCTCTCTTCCGCCAGACTCGATTGATATCCTTCAGCCTGGCTTTCAACAGGACGTCTGTTATTAAAGCAAACTGAAGAGAACCTAGAATTCTCTCTTGGGTACGACGAGAAGCCTTTTTGTTTTTGAGGAACTGTCTTGTAGCCTTCGCTATCTCTCTGCACTTCTTTGATGGGAGAGATAGCTTGTGTGAGTTTAGGTCCCATTGGATTCCCAACCATTGAAAGTGGGACGCCGGGATGAGGCGAGACTTTTGCTTGTTTATCTGGAAACCCAGATACTCTAGGAATTCTATTACTTTAGCTATTGCTTCGGAACATGATAGTAAGCGTCTGTAAGATCTATAGAGGTGGTGACGACCCCACGGGGAAGTAAGGTCCGCACCTGCGAGACGGTCAGCATGCAGAGCTTGTCGCATTGAATGTATGAGTTGAGACGGGACAGGTCTAGAATCACTCTTCGTTTGTCTGAGTCCTTCTTTGGCACACTGAACAGACATCCTTGAAATTTCAGGTGATTGACTTTCTTTATTGCCTTCTTTTGGAGGAGATCTTTGGCACAGTCTAGTAGGTCTGTCGTTGCAGCCTGGTGAAAACTGACTGGTGGAGGAGGCCCTTTCTCCCATTTCCACCCCAGACCTTTCAATACTATGCTGTGGGCCCATGAACTGAAGGTCCAATGGTCCTGAAAGAGATACAGTCTCCCGCCCACCTGCGGGGTTTCACTGGTTGGTTGTGGTCTTACCTCCCCTGCCTCCTCTGAAGCCTCTGCCTCTAGAGCCACCTATCAGCCGGAAGGCACCTCTGGCTCTGCTACTCCCTGCATGTTTGTTGTAGCCACAAAATGCTCCTTGTGACTCAAAAGAGGCGTTGAAGGCTGGGGGAGGCTACTAAGGTGGTTGAAGTCGAAGGTTGCTGAGTCGGTGGACTCTGCGCCAGGACAAACTGCTGCTGTGGCTGAGCCTTGGATGTTGAAGGCTTGCCGATCTGGGAGACAGGGACCGCCTGGACAACCGTCTGAGAATGAGAGGACTGGTAAGGTTGGTATTTCCTCGGCCTCTTCCTACCTTTGGATTGTGGTCCGGGGGTCTCAAACTTCCTTTTGAAGGGAAGTCCCCAACAGACTCAAAGGTTCTGGTTAGCTCTAGCTGCCTTGCTGAGGACGTTGTTAACTGCGTCCTCAGGGAAGAGGTTGGCGCCCCAGATCGAAGCCTTTATGAGCTTGTTTGGTTCGTGCCTTATGGAAGTATTCGCGAAGACATGCTTCTTGCAGGCTCGCCTAGCCACTATAAAGTCATACAGGTCTGATTGGAAGGCCTGTAATAGTGACTTTGTGTGGACTCGAAATAGAGGCTCATCTACGAATGTCGTAGCAATCAACATCTTGCCTCGAATTCCGCTTTGACCATGGGGTCCGGAATTCTAGGTAAACGTTCACTGAACTGGGCGGAGGCACACTCTGGGTCGAGTCTGCCCACCGTGAACGCAGCCGGAGCATCAGCCCAAAACTCCATATCTCTGGGGAAGAGCAAGGAGGTAGCCTCTGTCTCTTTTAATTGAGGTAAAGGTTTATCCTCTACTGCGGCTTGCAGAGTCAACTCCGCCACCTTCGACGTGCAAGGAGTCGGAACTCCTTGTGGAGCCACAAACATCATGAAGCATCCTTTATGGGGCGTCAACTTTGTGTTGATGCAGTCCCAATCTATAAGGGTGCGGACCCATGCAGACTGGGCTTGGTCCCTAGGGTAGATGACTGTCTCCTTCGGGACTTTGTCTACCCTGACTAGCGCATCTTCAGCTAGTCTAGCGTAGCCCGGAAAGGGAAATTGAAGGCCCGCCGGGAAGAACTCAAAGTCTTCTACCAGCCAGGTTCCACAACCTTCGATTGTCAGTTTTCCGTCCGAGAACGGGGCGTGCAGAGCTAACCGCCACAGGTTGCTGTTCTCGAATGGTGGCAGCTTTGATGTGTCCAGTACTGTCATGGACTGTGGCGTGGTTCCGGACTGGAGGATTCCGGACACTAATTCCTCCTGGCTTGGAGTCTCTGGGTCAGAGACAAGATCGATTGACCCGAGGTCTCCAGGCCTGAGGCGAGTCGAGTGGACACCGACTCAAGTTTGGTGTCCGCTACCTCCTCATCATCTCATCTTTATCACCAGAAGATTTGCAAAGGCCTTCTGGTCAAAGCTGGACTCTGTTGGCTTGGCCTTGGAGGACCTGGCTCTCGACCCCTTGAGTAGGGGAGAAGCCTTGGAAGACGAAGTCGACGGCTTAGGAGCCGAAGACGACTTTACAGAGCCTGCCGGAGCAGGCTTGGATCCTTTTGGAAGGGATCTTGTCTTCCAAGCCTTGACCTTGGGGATGACCGGGGCCGATCTATCCCACCAAGTGGGGGCGGACTTTGTAGGAAAGCCCTGGAAAGAAGGGGGAGAAGAAGGAGTGGGACTAAAAGGGAGACTACCTGCCTCACTTACCTCCCTACCTACCTCCTGATCCTCGGTGGCCATCGGTTCGCGGTGGAGGCTGATGGCCACAACCTCCTCTGTGACCATGTCACATAAGCCCTTTTGGTCCTCCGGGAGGGGTTGCGTCACCAGACGGATGCCCTCAATAATGGGATCCGCCACAGAAGCAGGAACAGCCATCGAGGCCGGAGCTCCCGGGTAAAGGAGGGAACACAGATCTTCCAGCCTTGGCATTCCTGCTGAATCCTCCCACCCAGGACTTCAGGGACGCTATGTCGCTGCCTTGAGCGACAAACTAACCTGTAAAAATAATTGAATTAGGATCCCCCGTGTTAAAGAAATTTCCCAAAGTCAACGTATAGCAGAAATTTCACAGAAACGACGAGGCGAGAATTTTACTTATCGACTCGTCTGAGACAATCCTGACCATCTCATAGCAAACAGTGCAGGGGTCCGGGAGCCAGACCAAATAATCGTCCAACGGGATGGCGCGGTTGGCATGAGATCTGCAGACCTCATGCCCATACGGCTTATACAGGGTGGCCTAACATCCCAACACCTGGCAGTGGACCATCTGCAAGTTGAAAAGTCAAATGAGTATCATTACGTAGAGGCGCCGGAGTTAATTCCGGCCAGATGGATGCACTTTAACCAGATATTTGATCCGTTAAAGGTAATATCGGTTATCAATTTCAACTTACTGAATGAATAAAAGAAAAAGCTCTGGGTGTCTCCGCCTGCTCCGCAATCCGTCCTCGGGATGGTAAAGCTATAACCAGCGGATGGGGCCTGATACGAGCAGAACAGGGGGATAAGGTAAGACCTAAGCCTGAGTCTGATCACATCGTAGCAGAAAAATGCAACGAATTAAATGTAGTCGCATATCTGAGCCCCGTTCCGTCCCCACCAATATGGGGAACAGCGATAGCAAAGAAGACGGAAAACTGAGCGACGGAAACAATGGTACAATAAACTTCGGTATATTTTACCTGGCGAGTGTGATGGTAGACCACACTACGTCGGAACCGATACGGGTAGTCTTATAATCCAGTTATCATAATAGTAAATGCCGGCGGAGACGGGCTGATACAAGCAGAACAGGGAAAAAGGTAAAACCTAGGCCTGAATCTGATCGCATCGGGGAAGAGAAGCGATTCTAAGGTAACTAGAAATGCAGCTCTGAGCCCAAATCCGCCCCCATGTGAGTGGGGAGGCGGAGACAACAGGGAGAAAAGACAACTGAGCGGCGGAGCAGTGGTACGTACGTACAATCCGGTGTATAGCCTGCTGGCTGGTGTGATGGTAGACCCCACCTGACCAGAGGACCTACTGGCCCAGAGACCTATTAAGGAGATTACACAAACTACTAGCAACCAATCTCCTCCAACCAATCCCCCCCCCTGGAAAAGATATATGCTCTAGTGGCCGTTCATCGGTAGGATTACTTGCACCGCGAGCTAGCTAGGCAGCACGGACAAGTCCGGTGCAGGGAGAAGGTGTGGGTCTAGGGAGAGTGGACAAGTCGTGAATGCCTGGCCAGAGCAACCGATCAGTGACAACCACCTTACGGGAGCTGTAACTAGCCTACTACTAAAGGGAGCAGAAGACGGTAGGCCAACTGGCACCCTAGAGGAGGCAAAGGCCAAGGCTATACACAACAAAACAAACATAAAATAATGGTGAGGAATTACTGGAAGAATTGCGAAAGAGGAACAATAAGGGGAAAGGAATACACCCAGCAGGGACCTAGTCTAACCCTCCGAGATCGGTACGGATCCGGTCAGGACGTCATGACGTGGACAGATGGAACCCAATAAGCCCTCCAAAATCGAAAAATTTTGATCTGGTCAGGTACGATAGGTCTAGGCCCAACAAACATGGCACGAGAGGGACTATCCTGGACCGCTCTCCCAGCAAGCACAGTAGCGCAGACAGGGGGTGGTAAGGGGGGAAGGGGGGGGGGGGCAAAAGGGAGGAGGGGCAGGGCTACCTGACCTACCTTCCAAAACCTAGCCTAGGTCTGGTCGGGTAGGCCAGGGAAGGAAACGCAAAAAATTCCAACCTCACAGGGATATGAATATCATAAATGTGCATATAATAGAGTACTATAGGCTAACAAGAAGCCCAAATACACTACTCGCGTATAATAAGAAATAAATAAATAATACGTACAAAGGGGAATGAACACGCTCCTGAGGGACCGAGGACAAAAGCCAAAGGCTAGAATAATCGAAAATAAACAATTAACAAGAGACCCCAGAGTACGTCAGGAGTGAGTTAGAGCCTACGACGTATGGATAAAAATTGTAAAACCAAAGCTCCAGATACGACAGGAGCTAGAATAATGATTGGGAATACGAAAAATGCGGTAAAAACAGTTAAAATTAAACTGTGAGGTAAATGTAATCATAAACAAACAATGGGAAAGAACGCACACGTCAAATGATGCACCTTTGATGGTGGATGAAAAAGAGCGTCACCCCGGTTCGCGAGAACTAAGGGGCCAAAAGAGGGCTAAAAAGGGATGCATCGTGCCCACATGAGATACCAAAACGTAAAATGGAATACTCAACTTGGATGAAGAAGCTTGGAGCTCTGGAGCAGACATGGCTTCTTGTCAAAAACAGAAAAAAGGGGGGCAGCAAGAGAGACACGTGAGTTCACTGAACACGCTAATACAGGAATGAAGCCATCGGGCGTGAGTTGTAGTAGTAGCGAGCGGAAGGTAGATATTGTAGTCCTTGTAACGGCACTTGCCTAGAGAGGGACTTTGAAGGGAATCTTCTAATTGGCCGAAGACCTGTGGTAGTGGCCTCCACTCGCCCCTGTGCTTATACAGACGCCTTATGGTGTTCGAGCTGAGGGTAGTAACTTCAGCATTCCTTTTAACTTTTTTCTCTGGCATATTTAGCATCTATTTATACCTAGAAATGCGTGCTACAGGACCATTCCACCGGCTGACACAGGTCGAACCCAGAAATATATACATATAGTACCACTCTAGCAATTATAATATTAGAAATTGGTCATACCTCTTTAAGCCAATATAAATAAATGGTAGATCACTACCAGTTATATTACATATATAGGATATGCTCTTGACTACATACAGAAGTATACAGTGTACAACATGAGGTTTTATTTCCAATTAAATTCCACCTTCACGTTAGTATCTCTAAAATTACCATAAACTTCAATCATTATTCGCCTAACCTAACTTAGCCTAAGTTCTTTGGTTGGTGTGAGTGCAACCTGTTATTTACCAATCCTGACTGAAAGCATTGGCATCTCTGCAGCTTAGGCTAGGTGGTGAGTGACCTGACTGATCTTATTACTTACCCATTTCAGGCTAGGCTAACACATGACTAATTCTAAAATGGCTGCCGCCATCACCCAGTCACGTTTTTATCTTTACCACCAAGAATCACAACGATCCTTAAAATTTCACAAACACTGATGTAACAACCAACCACTTGTATCCTGGTCACGGCACAATTTCATTCAGTGTTGCTCAAAATAAGTACAGCATTCCAAATCACAAGGGATCATATAGTCTAAAATGAAATGAAATGTGCTAACCTAATCATAGCATAAATTCTATACAACAACAACCAGGTTACTTCACTCATTCTGGATAGCAATTTTGACATTGCGTTGTGCATATAATGAATCTGTAAATAATGGGAACTTACTGATTAATGCAAATGGTGGACTCGCTATCCTAGCCTGAATTGTCTGAGATCAGCGTTATCACAATCTCTCCAGTATTTTGTAACCTTCATTTAAAAGACACCACAAGAAAATTCTCCTTCTTAGATATGCATATCTCCTAAAAGAATTTCCTTAAATGAACATTCAGATGTAAGGAATACATAAGTGGTTTAGTTCAAGAGCCAGGGCAGGATTTATTCACCCAAGGAGTGCAAAAGGTTAGTGAATGTATTTTGTTTCTGCATGAACAAAGTGTCTCAGAAAAGCGAGTCTTGTAAAATTTCAGTGGTGGGCGTGTCTGTTATGACGTCATCAACATGGCCGCCAGGCACACATGACCCGACCCCATTCTATTGGCCATAACTCCTCTTATAACTAACCTAGACAAATGGAATTTCTTTCAAAATGTTTCCAATAAAATGTTGAATCTTTTTTGCTTCAAAATACATATTTACGTACCTGTAACACTTTTTATGGAAATTGTACTCAAATTGGTGCTAGCTGATGACGAGTATAAAGTTTAATGTGAATTTACTTTGAAACAGGTACAAAAAAAAGTTTCCTCTTTTCATGAGGATTCAGAAAATGTATATCATAAGAAGGTTTAGATGAGCGGTATGGAGAAAAAAGATTAAATTATTGTTAAAGTCAAGGTAATGAGGCAGTGACTTCGCGCCTCAGGCCATTAGTATACGGTATGGAGCTTCATTTCGGAATACAGAGATGCCTTAATCTGCTGTAACTGATAAGCCAATCTATAATATGACGATTCATTTAGGGTCTCAGAAATCGAACTCAATCAGAAATATAATCTTGCAATCCCTAATGAGGGTAATTAGATTGGGCAATTGCAGTTTACATTTTTTTTTTCCATCAAATTTGCCTTTCATGTCCTCGTGCATTGAAAATTTATATAGGCCTACGAAATTAAAGAGCCAACCATAATATAATCCCACACCCCTTGAGGGTGGGAGGGTCTAATGCTTAGTTTTATAAATGCGAGCTATGAGGAAATTATAATTGCCTGATCCCTCTTCACTTCTTTTTAATGTAGCTTATGTCTTTTCGTTTTTCCATGCTACATTGGATTGTTATTAGCACCTATGATCAAGATGAATGTCGATATAAATTGTTGAAAATAGAATTTAAAATCTTGTTCATTATGTACCTATACTATAAAAATAAAATATAAACACATAAAACACAATACATCTAATTTAAAGATGGAAAACATACCAGTGAATAGAAACGTTATAAGAAAAATAACATCTTTCAATCTTAAGACCTCCATCATAACTGCAAGTCAAGCTGGAAATTTTGCAAAAGAATCACTATGAGAGTATAATACTAAATATCTTCTTCATAATTTTCTTCAGAACTACTGTCATCAGAAAATGTCCCTTTCTTGAGATAAGTTTCTGTTCAAATTTTAAATTTGGTCTGAGTTCTTCCAGTTGTGAACTGTCCTGAGTGTTGCTGTAAACTTTTGGAAAAGGCATCTTTCAAGAGCAAGAGATAATAAAAAGGATATCAGTTTACATCTGTTGAAATGCTTCCCTCTTAAGAATCCTGATATATATCCAGATGCTAGGACTTTACTCTCTGTGAGGATATGTTCTATTCCTGAACTTCGAGATAGTATCCAATGGAACCAAAGTAAGCTAGCCCATGTGGAATGAACCAAAACAAATGAAGATTTTGTCAAAGCGGGGCCTTTTTTTATCTTGAATCATGATTGCAGGCTTAGCCACAGCCAGGTCATATGCCACAAGAGTGAAGTGACATCACTCTCAGATGCTACTTGCTGAGATACCTTGAATGTTTCCATCACATCAAAGTAATATTGCTCATGTAGCCAATTTTTGTTTTGGAGACATCTAAAACTTTTGCATTCCAGCCAGCCCACACTGGTGTAAATTTAGACCATTCAACTGAGATCATCTAAACAAAATCTTTAACGTAGGCATCTTCTGCATTATGTGTAACTGTGCAAGTATTCACCAAAGAAGGCAATTGATTAACTAGCTTTGGTTTTTTTGGATATGGCTCAAGAGCCTTGGTGTCAATCTAAGTGACCACTTTTCTCTGGCATTTGGGAGTTTCTCGGAGATGATCAATGTAAATTCTAGATTCCTCACTTTGATTTTCATTATCTCTCTGTAGACTGTATCTGAGTAGTTTGATATCCATCCTCTGGATCTTCCAAGCTTTGGAAACAAACTCCAAACGCATCATGCAGACTCCCATTTCCTGACAATGTTTTTAAGTTGGGGTAAAAATTATCCCGAGCTACCCTAGTAAAAAGCCTAGCTCGTCTAGATATATTCTCAGGTGTGACTCCAGCTTGCTCTGTGAGAGAAAAAGCTAGATCTGTTTCAAGCTCCTCAAAGGCGAGATATCCAATACTGACACCAGTGATTAAGAATTTTTACTATCTTTCTGCTACTGGTCATACTTTTAATTCCTAAACCCAACGAAGAAGCTTTTTTGGGTTTAATCTTCATTGGCTTGCAATGAATATCGCATCTTGTGCAGATGACGACACACGAGTGAAGCTCAACTTTTTCACTTATTGGTTTAGTTGCTCCACTATACAAGGTTCTGAAAAAAAATGACATCATCTTCCAGAATCTTATTTTCGCCTGATATAATGTCTTGAACATTAAAAGGATGCTCGTTTTTTTGGACACACTGACTGTGTGAAAATATGTTTGCCAAATGTATGGACACCTCTGCAATCTTTGATGTACTCTTAGATGAATAATCATTTGCATATGCATCTGCATCGATGGCTGAAATCTGGCTGAAATATAAAATAAATCCTCGTTTGTTGCTTGATTTAGCAGTCTTTAAATTACCAGGAAGTGACTTTGCAGATTTGCATTTAAACTTCTGGGCAGTGAGATGCAGTGTTGGGAATGAACATTAGTCAATTTTTGTGCCTTCTTTTGTTTGATTATGTATTCACTGACGTAATCTGCCACTTTACTAAATGCTCTGTTGTGTTTTTCTTGATTGTCTATTAGCGATGCACCTATAGTCGGTTACCGCTCTAGTAATATCCATTTTTCATAATGGGGACGTAGTGAGACACTTTTTGTGACAAAAGTGATGATAGCATGCTTTGCAATATGACTTTGCAATATGACGACAACCTGAAACAGTGATTAACATTTGACAAGTCTTTGCTTATTTATCAATACACTCATAGTGTATATATGTATGTGTGTGTGTGTGTGTGTTGCTGCAAAGATGAAAACAAGATTTACCCAGCAGAATAAAGTTACATGAATGAAAATAAACGGCAAAATAAAGTTTGGAAATCCTATGAATTATTGTCAAGCAGAATGTCCTTACATGTGCAAATAAAAACAGAAACACTAACTGTTCGACTAACTATCAAATCAACAAACAACCGGCAGCAAGTACTTAAGCACTATTACATGTATACTTACAATCTAATACGTAAAATAACCAAACACAATTTTTCACAGCTATATACAAATACAACAAAACATAATATCTTCCTTTCACACACGCTATGCATTTCCACTTTGCGAAAATGATGAAAATATGCAAAAATACATTACATCTTGCAGCAAAGTACAGTCTCTTCTGTTGAAGCTTTGACAATATCACTATAATTAACTGCACTGAAAAACAAAGGAAATGCTTGTAGAAAATGAAAACTACCAACTTCAAGAGTTCAACAGCTGATCAGTTTATTGTATTGTTTCTCAGGGAGTCATAGTGGGTCAAGATTCCCTTGAAATACTAACTACCTTTGAAAACATTCAAAGGCTTCATGACAGTGACTGACCTGTATCCGTATAAAGTTTGCATTTCTTGAATTTCTTCTTTCAGTCTTGTGATCTCTGCTCGTTCTGCTTGCAGCTTTCGCATCAAGTCATGATTCATTGATAGTAATTCATCGTGTTCTGCTTGTACTATGGCTTCATGTTCTAGCAATGAGGCATATTCACTATCCTCAGCTAAACCTAAAGGCAAAAATAACATATTTAGGATCATCTCAATAATCCACGCCAAAAAAGGAAATCGAACTACCAACTGAAGCATAAATGAAATGAAAATGTAAGAAAAATTAATGAAATGTATAAATGCATTGAGAATAGAATATAAATTATGAGCAAAGTCAGTTGTCAAATACATGAGCATTTTGTTACTTTCATAAATGTTTATCATCATCACTATCATATACTATGTAATTAAAAAAAAGACTGCAATACATGATTCACTGTTAATTCTTGATTTTATTTCCTACTACACTCTTGATTGACTATAATTAATTCACAGCACCCATGCATTTGGTATCCAACCACGTCTGTTACGACGCTCCTGATTGGCTAGTGATGAGCCAATCACAGGGCTAAAAATTGGCAAGTTGACCAGTATTATCTCAGCAGTCAACCAGTAGACCTCTGTGCTTGACCTCTCCTGACTAACATGCCTTTCAAAAGTTATAACTTTCATCAAACCTCAAGTTTATCCGATGAATAAATATGCAAGTATGGTGAAATAAACATAAAATTTTTAAAGTAAAATATATTCCTTCATTCCTTACATGACATCGCAGTGCATTCATCATTTATTGTCTTGTGTTTCATACAATATCATAGGTTAAATATCATGGATGACAATGCTACCAAAAAATTGTAGGTAGGGCTATCAATATGAAAATAACAAAAAGATTAGGGAAATTAATTGGGGTTATGTGGAGACAATTAACCCTTAAACGCCGAAGCGGTAAAAAAAAAATGTCTCCCGTGTGCCGGAGACGTTTCAGAGTGAGCGCGGAAGGGAAGCGGAAAAAAGGAAAAAAAATATTTTTTTTCAAAAAATCACAGCGCGCTTAGTTTTCAAGATTAAGAGTTCATTTTTGGCTCCTTTTTTTGTCATTGCCTGAAGTTTAGTATCCAACCATCAAAAATGAAAAAAATTATCATTATCATATATAAATAATGCGATATATGATAGCGCAAAAATGAAATTTCATATATAATTGTATTCAAATCGCGCTGTGCGCAAAACGGTTTTTAAAGGTAACAAGTTACTTTTTTTTCGTTGTAAGTGCACTAAATTGCAATCATTTGGTATATAACACATGTAAAACGATAAAAGCAAACACAGAGAAAAATATTATCAACAAAAAATGCATTTGAATTCGTAACCGCGCGGACGTAAACAAATATTTTTTCAAAAATTCACCATAAAATCTAATACTTGTCCTAGAGACTTCCAATTTCTTTCAAATGAAGACCAACTGATTGAATATTACTATACTGTAAGAATATTAGCTTACAAATGCAGTTTTCTACCATATCTGACGAGTTAAATTTGACCGAATGTCGAATTTTTTATATATATATTTTTTTATATGCAATTATTTTGGAAATAAGAAAAGCTACAACTTTCAAATATTTTTCGTTTTATTTTACATGAAATTGCGCACATTTTCATATATAAAACTCTATGAAATGCCTAATATGAAACGGAGCAAATATTCCGAGAATGGGACTTACGCATTTCGGAGATTTGTGGCGGAGAATTCGCGCGCGGAGGGAAGGAAAGTTTTTTTTAAAAATTCACCATAAATTTAAATATTGTGCTAGAGACTTCGAATTTGTTTCACTATGAAGATAAATGACAAACTATTACTAGACTGTAAGAAGTTTTATCTTACAATTGCGTTTTTTTTTCGACCATTTCGGTAGAGTCAAAGTTGACCGAAAACGTGGTTTTTTTTCTATTTATCGTGATTTATATGCAAATATTTCAAAAATGAGAAAAGCTACAACCTTCAACTATTTTTAGTTGTATTATACATGAAATTGCGCACATTTTCATATATAAAACTTTATGTAACGGCTAATTTAAAATGGTGCAAACATTACCACAATCGCACGTATGATTTTTTCGGAACGAGTTACCGCTGCGGACGTAAAGAAAATGTTATTTTTTTCATAAATTCACCATAAATCGAAATATTGTGCTAGAGACTTCCAATTTGTTGCAAAATGAAGGTAAATGCTTGAATATTACTAGAATATAAGCGTTTTAGCTTACAATTGCGTTTTTTGACCATTTCGGTAGAGTCAAAGTTGACCAAAGGTTGAAAATTTGTCACTTATCATTTTTCATATGAAAATATTTCAAAATTGATAAAAGCTACAACCATGGGTTGTTTTTAGTTGTATTGTGCATGACATTGCGCACATTTTCATATATAAAACTTTATGTAACGGCTAATTTAAAATGGTGCAAACATTACCACATCGCAGTATGATTTTTTTCGGAAGAGTTATTACCGCGCGGACGTAAGGAAAAAGTTTTTTCATAAATTCACCATAAATCGAAATATTGTGCTAGAGACTTCCAATTAGTTGCAAAATTAAGGTAAATGATTGAATATTACTAAAATATAAGAGTTTTAGCTTACAATTGCGTTTTTCGACCATTTCGGTAGATTACAATTGCGTTTTTCGACCATTTCGGTAGAGTCAAAGTTGACCGAAGGTTGAAATTTTGGCACTTATCGTTATTTATATGAAAATATCTCAAAACTGATAAAAGCTACAATCATGAGTATTTTTTTGTTGTATTCTACATAAAAATGCGCACATTTTCATATATAATACTCCATGTAACGGCTAATTTAAAATGGTAAAAAAATTATGTCAAAGTGACGAAATAATTTCAGAGATGTGTCACAGATACTTTTTAGTGCGGCAAGAAAGAAATTCGCGCTTGCGCGCCTGCGTGCCTGCGTAACGATTGTAAACAAAACAACACCTTGACCCGTGAACTCCCAGCATCCCCCAAGGCGCGTGATTAAAGAGTTTTCGGCTGGTAGGCCTAAAAGTATTTTTCCGCGAATTTTTAAAAAAACTTTTGTATGTCGACGTAAAATACGTCCAGTCGTCACCCGAGACAAAAAATGTCGACGTAAAATACGTCCAGTCGGCGTTTAAGGGTTAATAGCCTCCTCTAGGCAACCAAGGTTGTCATCATGTAGATATGCTGAGCGAGTTCCCGCCAATAATTTTATCAGTTTCGTCTGTCAGCTATCTGGCTTTGTCCATGTATTATATAATTCATTTGCATGATGGCTACATATCTCTAGACACCAAATACTATTTTATTATTGCTATCAAAATTAGTCACAAGAGATATCCACCACAGAATTTGTTGCATAATTATTTTGTATGTATTAATAAAATCACTATGAAAGGAATTGGATGCATAGATTTCCATACGTCAGTTTAGTTCTACCTTTTTGTGATATACAATGAGCTACACTACTAATATTGTAAGCGATTCCCCCCCCATAAAAAAATTAACATACATATACCATACTTTTCTATGTATATAGTCTGTAATTGCTTATTTGAAGTGTTTTCCATATCAAGCCCTTGATAGAGTGTTGCCATAGTCCAAGCCTAGTTGACCTGTACCCATATAGAAAAGTTACCTATTTTTTTCGGACAGCCACATAATCCTAGGCTTGTTAAATGGACTAGAATACAACAGCTGACATACACCAAGGTGTCATTCTCAAGTAGGGCCTCAAATAACAAGCGAAAGCAAGAGATTCCTCCAGAAGAAAGGACTGTGTAAAGAGCTGGCTGATTGCCTGGGGAGGCTATTGTCTGTGTTTATCCCTGCTTAATATTCATAATCTTTTATTTATTTTCATATTAACCCTCTTACGCCGAAGCGGTAAAAAAAAAATTGTCTCCTGTGTGCCGGAGGTGTTTCAGAGTGAGCGCGGAAGCGGAAAAAATATTTTTTTCAAAAAATCACAGCGCGCTTAGTTTTCAAGATTAAGAGTTCATTGTTGGCTCCTTTTTTTGTCATTGCCTGAAGTTTAGTATCCAACCATCAGAAATGAAAAAAATTATCATTATCATATATAAATAATGCGATATATGATAGCGCAAAAACGAAATTTCATATATAATTGTATTCAAATCGCGCTGTGCGCAAAACGGTTAAAGGTAACAAGTTACTTTTTTTTCGTTGTAATGTACACTAAATTGCGATCGTTTTGGTATATAACACATGGTAAAACGATAAAAGCAACACAGAGAAAATATTATCACAAAATAATGCATGCATTCGTAACGCGCGGACGTAAACAAATATTTTATTAAAAAATTCACCATAAATCTAAATATTGTCCTAGAGACTTCCAATTTCTTTCAAAATGAACACAAATGATTGAATATTACTATACTGTAAGAGTATTAGTTTACAATTGCAGTTTTCGACCATATCTGACGAGTTAAAGTTGATCGAATGTCGATGTTTTTTATATATATATTTTTTATATGCAATTATTTCGAAAATAAGAAAAGCTACAACCTTCAAATATTTTTCGTTTTATTCTACATGAAATTGCGCACATTTTCATATATAAAACTCTATGAAATGCCTAATATGAAACGGAGCAAATATTCCGAGAATGGTACGTTTCGGAGATTTGTGGCGGAGAATCCGCGCGCGGAGGGAAGGAAAGATTTTTTTTAAATTCACCATAAATCTAAATATTTTGCTAGAGACTTCGAATTTGTTTCAAGATGAAGATAAATGACTGAATATTACTAGACTGTAAGAGTTTTATCTTACAATTGCGTTTTTCGTCCATTTCGGTAGAGTCAAAGTTGACCGAACGTGGTTTTTTTTCAATTTATCGTGATTTATATGCAAATATTTCGAAAATGAGAAAAGCTACAGCCTTCAATTATTTTTAGTTGTATTTTACATGAAATTGCGCACATTTTCATATATAAAACTTTATGTAACGACTAATTTAAAATGGTGCAAACATTACCACAATCGCACGTATGATTTTTTCGGAAGAGTTCCGCGCGAACGTAAAGAAAATGTAATTTTTTTCATAAATTCACCATAAATCAAAATATTGTGCTAGAGACTTCCAATTTGTTGCAAAATGAAGGTAAATGCTTGAATATTACTAGAATATAAGCGTTTTAGCTTACAATTGCGGTTTTCGACCATTTCGGTAGAGTCAAAGTTGACCGAAGGTTGAAATTTTGGCAATTATCGTTATTTATATGAAAATATCTCAAAACTGATAAAAGCTACAACCATGGGTTGTTTTTAATTGTATTGTGCATGAAATTGCGCACATTTCCATATATAAAACTTTATATAACGGCTAATTTTCAAATGGTGCAAACATTACCACAATCGCATGTATGATTTTTTTCGGAAGAGTTACCGCGCGGACGTAAGGAAAACGTTTTTTCATAAATTCACCATAAATCGAAATATTGTGCTAGAGACTTCCAATCAGTTACAAAATTAAGGTAAATGATTGAATATTACTAAAATATACAATTGCGTTTTTTGACCATTTCGGTAGAGTCAAAGTTGACCAAAGGTTGAAATTTTGGCACTTATCGTTATTTATATGAAAATATCTCAAAACTAATAAAAGCTACAATCATGAGCATTTTTTTGTTGTATTCTACATAAAAATGCACACATTTTCATATATAATACTCCATGTAACGGCTAATTTAAAATGGTACAAAAATTATGTCAAAGTGATGAAATAATTTCCGAGATGTGTCACAGATACTTTTTAGTGCGGCAAGAAAGAAATTCGCGGTTGCGTGCCTGAGTAACGATTATAAAAAAAACAACACCTTGATCCGTGAACTCCCAGCATCCCCCAAGGCGCGTGATTCAAGAGTTTTCGGCTGGTAGGCCTAAAAGTATTTTTCCACGAATTTTTAAAAAAACTTTTGTATGTCGACGTAAAATACGTCCAGTCGGCACCCGAGAGACAAACAATGTCGACGTAAAATACGTCCAGTCGGCAGTAAAGGTTAATGTTTTCAAATAATAATAATAATAATAATAATAATAATAATAATAATAATAATAATAATAATAATAATAATGAGTGGCTAAAGAGTGCATGGGAAGAAGGACTAATCAAAGTAGACGAAGACGCAGAAATATACAGAGACAGGAGAATGACAAACAGAACAGAGGACTGGCACAACAAACCAATGCACGGACAATACATGAGACAGACTAAAGAACTAGCCTGCGATGACACATGGCAATGGCTACAGAGGGGAGAGCTAAAGAAGGAAACTGAAGGAATGATAACAGCGGCACAAGATCAGGCCCTAAGAACCAGATATGTTCAAAGAACATTAGACGGAAATAACATCTCTCCCATATGTAGGAAGTGCAATACGAAAAATGAAAATGATATTGTTATAATACAATAAAGTTTTGTACATACTTACCTGGCAGATATATACTTAGCTACAGTCTCTGACGTCCCGACACAATTCAAAACTCGCGGCACACGCGACAGGTAGGTCAGGTGATCAAGTCCATTCCCGCCGCTGGGTGGCGGGACTAGGAACCATTCCCGTTTTCTAATCAGATTTTCTCTTCCACCTGTCTCCTGGAGGGAGGCTGGGCGGGCCATTAATCGTATATATCTACCGGGTAAGTACGTAAAAAACTTTATTGTATTATAACAATATCATATTTGTACATGCAACTTCCCCGGCAGATATATACTTAGCTGATTGGCACCCTTGGAGGAGGGCAAGAGACAGCTACATACTCAATAGATATAAATATAAAAAACAGGAAAACAACATATGTTGTAGGTATAGTAACAAACAAACTTGGTTCCTACCTGAGAGGGCAGAAGACTTCATGGATACTGTCTATGAGTCTGCTTGCCTCAAGAGCTTCAGAGAGGATGAGACCTGTGACTGATAACCCTTTTGGATCATGCCAATGGGGGCTTGCCCACTTACTTGACAGAGCCTTGTCTTGGATCGTGCCAATGGGGGCTGACCCACTTACATGGCAGAGCCTTCACCTGTATCATATCAACGGGGGCTAACCCTCTTACATGACAGAGCTTTAGGCACTTAAGATACTACAAGGAGCACAACAACCAATCCCGACCACCTGACCACACTAAACATGTTAGAAACTACGACTTGAAAGGGGTCCACCTCCAGTACCCTCTTCCAATCGACCTAATAAACACATCACAACCATTAAAAACCCTAACATAACTATACTAAAAAGGATTGGCTTCAGCTCCCTGTCCCAGCAACGAATCCGCAGATACATAAGCTCCAAGAGAGAAACATTTATCATAAGTTACTCGAATGTCTCTTAAATAATGTGATGCAAAGACCGAGTTGCATCTCCAATAAGTTGACTCGATGAGAGTTTGTAGAGACAAATTCTTGTGGAAAGCCAACGACGTAGCGATGGCTCTCACCTCATGAGCTTTAACTCTTAGGAGCTCGAGGTGCTCTTCCTTACAGGCTAAGTGGGCTTCTTTGATCACATCTTTAATAAAGAAAGCCTGAGCATTTTTAGAGATTGATCTTTTAGGATCTCTAACAGAGCACCATAAGCTTTCCTTATTACCACCCAGTTTTCTCTTCCTCTCTAGGTAAAACTTAAGGATCCTGACTGGACACAGAGTCCTTTCTTGTTCTCTTCCTGTCAGCGAAGACAGTCCCTTAACCTCGAAAGTCCTCGGCCAAGGTTTCGAAGGGTTTTCATTCTTCGCGAGAAAAAGGGGCTTGAAGGAACAGAAAGCTGAGTCGTTCCTGAAGCCAACAGTATCTTCTAAGGCTTGGAGTTCGCTTATCCTCTTGGCTGAGGCTAAAGCAAAGAGAAATAACGACCTTCTTGTCAGATCTCTGAACGAAGCTGTATGTGGAGGTTCAAATCTGGGGGACATCAAATATCTTAGGACCACATCCAGGTTCCAACTGGGTGTCCTAATATTCTTAGTTTTCGAAGTCTCAAAGGATCTAATTAAATCATGGAGATCTTTGTCCTCTGCAATATTTAGGCCTCTATGCCTGAAGACTGAAGAAAGCATGCTTCTATAGCCTTTAATTGTGGAGACGGCCAGATTACATTTCTCCCTCAAGTAAAGGAGGAAATCGGCTATATTTGTCACAGAGGTACTGGAAGAGGATATCTTATGAGCTCTGCTCCATCTGCGAAACACCTCCCACTTCGACTGGTAGACTCGAACAGTAGATGGTCTTCTTGCTCTTGCGATTGCCTTCGCAACTCCTCGAGAAAAACCTCTCGCTCTGACAAGTCCTTCGATAGTCTGAAGGTAGTCAGACTGAGAGCGGGGAGGTTTTTGTGATATCTGTCGAAATGGGGCTGTTTGAAAAGATCGCTCCTGAGTGGGAGCCATCTCGGAAAGTCTATCATCCATTCCAGTACCTCTGTGTACCAGTTTTGGGCTGGCCAAAACGGGGCGATGAGAGTCAGTTTGGCTCCTTCTGCTGCTGCAAACTTTCTCACCACTTCTCCTAGAATCTTGAATGGTGGAAAAGCATACCCGTCAAGTCCGGACCAACTGAGAAGGAGACCGTCCACTGCTACCGCCCTTGGATCTGAGATTGGGGAGCAGTAATTTTCCAGTCTTGTGTTCCAATGTGTGGCGAACAGGTCTACGTTCGGTCTTCCCCAGAGGTTCCAAAGTTCTGTTGCAGACCTCTGGATGCAGGGTCCATTCCGTAGGAAGTACTTGCTCCTTCCTGCTCAGAAGGTCGGCCCTCACATTCTTTTCTCCTTGTATAAATCTTGTCAGGAGAGTGATGTTTCGCTCCTTGGCCCAAAGCAGTAACACACTTGCTTTCTCGTAAAGGGAGAACAAGTGAGTTCCTCCCTGCTTCTTGATGTAAGCTATGGCTGTAGTGTTGTCGGAATTGATCTGCAACACTGATCCTGAGATCTGAGCCTCGAAGTGCTGGAGTGCCAGATGAACCGCTGCCAACTCCTTTAGGTTGATGTGCCAGGACACCTGTTCCCCTCTCCAGGTGCCTGACACTTCTCTCGCGCCCAGAGTGGCTCCCCAGCCCAACTTTGAGGCGTCGGAAAATAACACTAGCCGAGGGCTCGGAGCATGAAGGGACACGCCTTCGTTGAGCGTGTGCGGGTTCAGCCACCAACGTAGCTCTTCCTTTATCTTCCTTGAGACAAGGAAGGAGTCTGACAACTTTTGGGACTTCTGATCCCAATTCTCCTTGAGGTAAAATTGCAGAGCTTAGATGAAGCCTTCCTAGAGAAATGAACTGTTCCATCGAGGAAAGGGTCCCCAGAAGACTCATCCAATCCCTCGCGGAACATTGTTCTTTCTCTAGGAAGGTTGCTACTTTTTCTAAGCAGCAGTCTTGTCTTTCTTGTGACGGAAAAACTTGAAAACCCTGAGAATCCATCCGAATCCCCAGATAGATGATGCTCTGCTGGGGAATCATCTGGGATTTCCCAAGGTTTACTAACAGTCCTAAGGACTGGGTCAACTTCAGAGTCAAAATCAAGTCCTCCAGACAGCGGACTTCCGACTGGGCCCGAATCAGCCAGTCGTCTAGGAACAATGATATCTGAACCCCTTTCAGTTGTAGCCAATGCGCCATATTCTCATCAGACCTGTGAACACTTGCGGGGCTGTTGAAAGCCCAAAGCAGAGAGCCCGAAACTGAAATATTTTCCCTCGTACCACAAATCTCAGGTATTTCCTGGACGAAGGTTGGATTGGCACATGGAAATGCGCATCCTGAAGGTCCAGGGACCCCATCCAGTCCCCTGGACGAAGGGCTGCTAAAACAGAGGATGTCGTCTCCATCGTGAACTTCTTCTTTGCCACGAACAAGTTCAGAGCGCTCACGTCCAAGACCGGTCTCCACCCTCCTGAGCTTTTTTGTACCAAAAACAGGCGGTTGTAAAACCCCGGGGAATGGAGCTCTTCTACTTCTATTGCTTCTTTGTCCAGCATTTGGCTCACCAGATGTTGAAGGGCTTGGTTCTTGATAGGGTCCTTGTATTTTGCTGTTAACTCCCTTGGAGTTGTCGTCAAGGGAGGTTTTTCCCTGAAGGGGATCAGATATCCTTTCTTGATGATGGAGAGGGACCAGGCATCAGCCCCTTTCTGTGCCCAGACTTTGTGAAACTTTATAAGTCTGGCACCCACTTTCGTCTGGAGGACTGCTGTTTCACTGGCTCTTAGCAAAAGGTCTTCTTGAAGACCTTCCTCTCTTCTCCGATCGTCTACTCCTAAGAGAGGATCTAGGGGCGGACCTTCCCCGAAAGGGCTGCTGGAAGGGAGCCTTTTCCTTCTTTGTCACCGGGACCGCTACTTAAGTCTCTTAGCCGATTGAGCCAGAAGATCTTGCGAGGCTTTCTCGGATAAGGACCTAGAAATATACTTAACTATTTCTTGCGGAAAGAGGTGACACGACAGGGGCGAGCATAAAAGAGCGGATCTCTGAAGAGGAGATAACGACTTGGTTAAGAATGAGCTGTATACCGTTCTCTTCTTAAGAATACCGGATCCAAAGAGGGAGGCAATCTCGGTGGACCCATCCATCACTGCCTTGTCTAGACACGACAATACACTGGCCAGTTCCTCCATGTTGACGAATTCCGGATCCTGAGCCTTCTTGGCTAGAGCTCCTAGAGCCCAGTCCATGAAGTTAAATACTTCGAGGGTACGAAACAGGCCCTCGAGGAGATGGTCCATTTCACACATTCCCCAAGCGGCCTTCGCGGACTGTAGGGAGCGTCTCCATGAAGAGTCTACCAGAGCGGAGAAGTCTGCATCAGTGGATGAAGGGAGTCCCAAGCCCATGGGCTTCCTTGGTATCGTACCACATGCCTGGTTTTCCAGCAAGCTTGGACGGTGGGCAGGAAAACACCGTCTTTCCTGCTTCTTTCCTGGAAAGAAGCCAGCTCTCTAGACCTTTAATAGCCTGCTTCATCGAGAGAGTCAGGGTCATCCTGACGAAGGAGGGGGACTTCGACAGCTTAGTACTGGACAACAAAGATCCTGGGGAAGGAGGGCAAGCCAGGCGAAGAGAATCTCCGAATACTTGCAGGAGGAGAGAAGCTAGTCTCTTGAAATCAGAGATCCCCGCGTCCTTAGGGGATTCTTCCTCAGACACTTCTTCCCAAGCCGCTGCTGGAGAGGAGGGCTTTTCAGGAGAAAGACCCTTAGGAGGAGAAATACTTTTCCCCCTATCCAAAGCCTTATCAGGAGAACAAAGTCTCTTCCCAACAAGAGCTCTATCAGAAGTCGAACCAATATCCACTTGTTGGAGATTAGCAGAAGTAAGGCGCCTGTTACCATCCTTGGTTCTAAAAGGGTCCTGGCGCTTCTCCGGGTCCTGGCGCCAAACAGGAGGCGCTTGTGTCCTTGAAAGCGCGCCTGTCAAAAGTAGGGCGCCCACTAAGATTAGGGCTCATGAAAGGCTCCTGGCACCTGCGAGGAGACTTGCGTCACAGCGGGGGCGCCTGGGAGGCGACATGCGCCTGAGAGGAGAATGGCGGTTGTCTTGATCTCGGCGCCATGCAGGAGAGGCGCTTGTGTCCTTCACAGGAAGCCTGGAAGGGGAAGAGCGCCTGCCAAGATCCTGGCGCCTACTAGGAGAGGCGCTTAAGTCCTTATTAGGGCGTCTGGAAGGCCTACTAGGATCGGGGAGCCTCTTAGACTCTAGGCGCTTGTAAGGAGAGGAGCGTCTGTCCCTTGAAGAGCGTCTGGAAGGAGAACGAAGCCTGCTACTTCCAGAGAAAAGTCGTTCTCAGTGTCTGTACGGAGAGGGGCTCTCGTCTCTCCCGGGAAGTCTGGAAGAAAGAATTCGCTCACAGGAAGCCCGGGAAACGTCTGAATACAGGAGGCTCTCAGGCTCCTGGCGCCTGTCAGGAGAGGCGCTTGTGCCTCGCGACAAACTCCTAGAAGATCTCTTAGAAGATGGGAGCTTCCGATCAGAAGAAAGCCTGACAGGAGAAGACGTACGTCCATGAGCGGAGGCATAAGAAGTAGAAGGTTTCGCTGGGGACGAATACCTTTCAGGAGAAGGGCGTTTGCTTGAGCCAGAGCGAAGACTAGCAGCCGCTCTCTTAACCGAGCTCTTGATAGGAAGGGAGACATCCTTCTTTCGAGAAGAGCCCTTCGAAAGTACTCCTACCAGGGCGGACAACTGTTCCTGGAGGCCAACCAGAACTTCCTTTGTCTTCGAAGAAACTCCTTCTGGCGATCTTGGAGCTCTCTTCTTCTGAGCAGGCGAATAATCCGGGAAAGGCTCAGGGCTGGAGTCCAACGTGTCGCCTACAGGCAGGCTTCCAGGCCATCTCTTGTAGAAGGACCGAGAACTTAGACAAGGAACTCCACCCTCGTCTAGGCGAAGACGAATCTGAGTCTGAAAAGCACTTCCGTAGGACGCTTTAACAATAGCTATCCTTGGCAGCCTGGGAAGAGTCTATAGGTTCTGCCGAAGGGACGCCTGACCGTTGGGGATACTCTACATCCCCCTTGCGGCTGTCGACATTCCTCCTCCCCTGGTCATGGGAGTTTGGTAGCGGTCTAGGCCTAGACTGGGGACACTGCACACATCACTGCACAAATCACTGCTCTTACCTTTGTCTTTCATTGCTTGAAGTTGCGTTTGCAAGCTACGAATCGAGGCTCTCATTGCAGCCATATCCGCAGACGAATCCATGGGTTCGCTGCGGGGGGGAAAGGGCTGAAACCACACTAGGAGCAGGAGAAATCAAAATAAAAAAAACGGTCCACAAAAAGCGTATGCCAAAGCTAAAGATCGAATATGTCACAAAAGGTCAACCAGAGAATCCTCAGCAAGCGAGAAAGAATTTCTATGCAGGAGGAACCAACAACGATGTTGTCGGTACCGGTGACAGAGAAAATCTGATTAGAAAACGGGAATGGTTCCTAGTCCCGCCACCCAGCGGCGGGAATGGACTGATCACCTGACCTACCTGTCGCGTGTGCCGAGAGTTTTGAATTCTGTCGGGACGTTGGAGACTATAGCTAAGTATATATCTGCCAGGGAAGTTGCATGTACAAAACCATAAACCACATAGCAAGCGAATGCCCGGCACTTGCACAGAACCAGTACAAAAAGAGGCATGATTCAGTGCCAAAAGCCCTCCACTGGAGCCTGTGCAAGAAACATCAGCTACCTTGCAGTAATAAGTGGTACGAGCACCAACCTGAGGGAGTGATAGAAAACGATCAAGCAAAGATCCTCTGGGACTATGGTATCAGAACGGATAGGGTGATACATGCAAATAGACCAGACGTGACATTGATTGACAAAGTTAAGAAGAAAGTATCACTCACTGATGTCGCAATATCATGGGACACCAGAGTTGAAGAGAAAGAGAGGGAAAAAATGGATAAGTATCAAGATCTGAAAATAGAAATGAGAAGGATATTGGATATGCCAGTGGAAATCGTACCCATAATCATAGGAGCACTGGGCACGATCCCAAGATCCCTGAAAAGGAATCTAGAAAAACTAAGATGCTGAAGTAGCTCCAGGACTCATGCAGAAGAGTGTGATCCTAGAATAATAATAATAATAATAATAATAATAATAATAATAATAATAATAATAATAATAATAATAATATAACTAATTACAAAAATCATATGTGATAGTATTTTTAAAAAATACTACAATAATCTTTCCATATTACTCTTTCAAATAAGGATTACTTTCTCTCTCTCTCTCTCTCTCTCTCTCTCTCTCTCTCTCTCTCTCTCTCTCTCTCTCTCTCTCTTACAAAGATGTATGATTTTTGTATGATAAATAAATGATTTACTAATTTTCAAATATCAATACTAATGAAAACAGCAATATTATCAACTCAATAACCCTTAAACGCCGACTGGACGTATTTTACGTCGACATTTTTTGTCTCTCGGGTGCCGACTGACGTATTTTACGTCGACATACAAAAGTTTTTTTTAAAAATTCGCGGAAAAATACTTTTAGGCCTACCAGCCGAAAACTCTTGAATCACGCGCCTTGGGGGATGCTGGGAGTTCACGGATCAAGGTGTTGTTTTGTTTACAATCGTTACACAGGCGCGCAAGTGTGAATTTCTTTCTTGCCGCACTAAAAAGTATCTGTGACACATCTCGGAAATTATTTCGTCACTTTGACATAATTTTTGTACCATTTTAAATTAGCCGTTACATGAAGTATTATATATGAAAATGTGTGCATTTGTATGTAAAATACAACAAAAAATACTCATGATTGTAGCTTTTATCAGTTTTGAGATATTTTCATATAAATAGCGATAAGTGCAAAAATTTCACCCTTTGGTCAACTTTGACTCTACCGAAATGGTAGAAAAACGCAATTGTAAGCTAAAACTCTTATATTTTAGTAATATTCAATCATTTACCTTCATTTTGCAACTAATTGGAAATCTCTAGCACAATATTTCGATTTATGATGAATTTATGAAAAAACTTTTTCCTTACGTCCGCGCGGTAACTCTTCCGAAAAAAAATCATACATGCGATTCTGGTAATGTTTGCACCATTTTAAATTAGCCGTTACATAAAGTTTTATATACATAAAGTTTTATATATGAAAATGTGCGCAATTTCATGTATAATACAACAAAAAATAGTTGAAGGTTGTAGCTTTTCTCATTTTTGAAATATTTGCATATAAATCACGATAAATAGAAAAAAAACCACGTTCTGTCAAATTTGACTCTACCGAAATGGTCGAAAAACGCAATTGTAAGATAAAACTCTTACAGTCTAGTAATATTCAGTCATTTATCTTCATCGTGAAACAAATTCGAAGTCTCTAGCACAATATTTAAATTTATGGTGAATTTTTAAAAAAAACTTTCCTTCCCTCCGCGCGCGGATTCTCCGCCACAAATCTCCGAAATGCGTAAGTCCCATTCTCGGAATATTTGCTCCGTTTCATATTAGGCATTTCATAGAGTTTTATATATGAAAATGTGCGCGATTTCATGTAGAATAAAATGAAAAATATTTGGAAATTGTAGCTTTTCTTATTTTCGAAATAATTGCATATAAAAAAATATATAAAAAAAATTCGACATTCGGTCAACTTTAACTCGTCAGATATGGTAGAAAACTGCATTTTTAAGCTAATATTCTTACAGTATAGTAATATTCAATCATTTGTCTTCATTTTGAAAGAAATTGGAAGTCTCTAGGACAATATTCAGATTTATGGTGAATTTTTGAAAAAAAATGAAAAAAATATTGTTTACGTCGCGCGTTACGAATTCATGCATTATTTTGTGATAATATTTTCTCTGTGTTGCTTTTATCGTTTTACAATGTGTTATATACCAAAATGATTGCAATTTAGTGTACATTACAACGAAAAAAAAAGTAACTTGTTACCTTTAACTGTTCTGCGCACAGCGCGATTTGAATACAATTATATATGAAATTTCGTTTTTGCGCTATCATATATCGCATTATTTATATATGATGAATGAATAAATTTTTTCATTTCTGATGGTTGCATACTAAACTTCAGGCAATGACAAAAAAAGGAGCCAAAATGAACTCTTAATCTTGAAAAACTAAGCGCGCTGTGATACATATTTTTTCCGCTTCCGCGCTCACTCTGAAACGTCTCCGGCACACGGGAGACATTTTTTTTTTACCGCTTCGGCGTTTAAGGGTTAAAGAAAATACTCAAGTGAATTAGTAAGATTTTAGTTTATAAATAAAAAAATTATGTAAGAATGAAAGAAAATCCATTCTACCCTGCATCTGTCTTTGAAATCCAGGTAGCCAAGCTGAGGCAGCTGGGGTCCAACAGCTGTCAAATATATCAAGTAATGTGACAGGAGGGGGTGAAAGTTGCCAACTAGGTTGTGTTGCCCACTCAAGTCTCTCTCTCTCTCTCTCTCTCTCTCTCTCTCTCTCTTACTGAGATGAGAGAATTTTTATGGTACATGTATATATGTTTATTAATATTTTCACATAATAATAATATTAATAATATAACTAATTTCAAAATTCATATGTGATAGTATTTTAAAGAAATACAATAATATATTCATTTCATTCTTTTAAATGAACATAACTCTCTCTCTCTCTCTTTTGCCACACGAGATACGATACGTATATCATAGTTGTAACTCTCTCCCTCTGTTTGTGCTAGAAGTGTATGTATACAGTATATCTTTAAGAGTATTACTGCATTTTATGGTAAAATAATAATATACAGTACTAGTTTTCAAATAATATTAAGTTTAATGAGATTAAACAATAAAAATAACATTTCTCTCTCTCTCTGTTTTACTTATGAATGTTCATTTGTTTTGTAGAATAAATAAATGATTTACCTTGTAACTAATTTTCAAATATTAATAAGATTAATAAAAAAAATGGTGATTCTCAGTCTTTTTATCCATTTCGAGGAAGGAGGGCGGAAGAGTAAATGACAGTTTGATATACTATTGGTGGAGGGGAAGGAGTCAGTCTGGGAATTATTATCTCTCCCTCTCTCTCTACATTATTATTCTCTCTGGCTCAGAAATAATTCATAATTTCACTCTTGATGGTCAGATATTATTATGTTGCCATTCAATGGTCTCTCTCTCTCTCTCTCTCTCTCTCTCTCTCTCTCTCTCTCTCTCTCTCTCTCTCTCTGTTATTGGCTGTAGGTATATATTTCTAATGGTAAAATGTTTAAGATGACTTTGAAATTATATCAATAATATAACTTCAAACATTAATACAGTATAATAGGTTAGTAATTTAAGGTATATTTAAAGTAGGATGTTATTTAAGGTATACATTTGGTATCTGAACTTTCAAGATATGCAGTTATATGCATTTTAGTGGTGGTTCTAATTATTCGTGGGTTTTAACTATTCGCGGGGGTGTCTGGTACACATCTCCCGCGAATACGATACGGGAACACTGTACAGCTGAATGCAAGAAATGAAACGATCCACACAAAACACTGGTTGTGTAATTGCCATCCTGCATAACACAGCTGAATATAATAAGGTGATCCACACAAAACACTGTTAATGTGGTTGCCATCCAGTGTAACGGTTATGTGGTTGGCATCCAGCAAAACATAGCTGAATGCATAAAATGAGACGATCCACACAAAACCCTAGTTAGTTCGCCATTCAATGTGTAGTAATAACAATTAAATGCATGAAATTAGATGATCCAGCTACCGCATTTCCACTAACGATACTTCAATCAATTGTGTAACACAAATGAAAGTAGGTAAAGCTAAGTACCCTTTACTACCCATTAGGAATTGCTAGTCATCTACTCATAACATGCCATGATTGGGAATGAGAAAGCTAGGGATGCAGACTGCTGATTTTCAAAACACTTAAAAGACATCTGTAGTCCTTTTAAGATAAATGAATAGTGAAAATGTACATAACATAAAAAAAGAGAACTTGGGGGAAAATGAAAAATACAACTTTCAAATAAAATATACAACTTGCAAATAAAAGCCGACTGCATCTTAATAGCGAATGGAAGGTTAGGGATATAGGTCTTTCTCAATGTGAAGAGGACCTCTTACTCACTAGAGTTAGCATGATTGTTCTTTATACCACAGTAGTAGTCCGAATTCAATTCTAAGCTCAGCCAACGCAGAATCAGAGGAATTTATTTCTGGCAATAGAAATTCATTTTTTGATATAATGTGGTTCGGATTCCACAATAAACTGTACATCCCGTAACTAGGTGACCAATTGGTTTCTAGCCACTCAAAAATATCTAATCCTTCAGGCCAACCCTAGGAGAGCTGTCAATCAGCTCAGTGGTCTGGTAAAACTAAGATATATTTAGTTTTAACTTTAACAGGGTCATTCAAGTCAAACAAAAATGAATGGTTTACAATTTCCTCAACTTGAAAAAGTACTATATTCATTGAAAATTTTCTCTAAATAAACTCATTTGACACCCTTTTCATTCATATTTCCATCTCGGCTACAAATATATGGCAGCTCACCAATGCCTGTTCATTACAAAAGTAAATAAAAGCTTTCTATAGGAAATGAGTTGATAAAATATGAGAGAGAGAGAGAGAGAGAGAGAGAGAGAGAGAGAGAGAGAGAGAGAGAGAGAGAGAGAGAGAGAGAGAGAATTTTATTTTAACCACCTCTTATGCTTTAGAAAAGTGGAAGCCGACCCACTCCCTCCAATTAAATATCAATAATCAAAGCAATATTGATAATACTGCACACAAATCTGCCATCAAATGGATAATCTAATGTTAAAGGAGCTATATTAAAAGATATCCTTTATTTTCCAATTCTCATGAATGTTGATATATTGCTTACCCCTTAGCTGCTTATCAATGCTGATAAGCAGCTAAGGGGTAAGCAATATATCAACATTCATGACAATTGGAAAATAAAGGATAAAATCAAGTTTTAAATAATAAAGAGCTCAATTGAGTACTTTAGTCTGGGATGTGAGACTATACTTCACACTTTTTCAGGTTATGCAAAAGACCACGGTAGATGTTGGTGCAAAATAATGTCTAGTTGTGATTAAGGTGAAGAACTAACCTTTTCCTTTTGAATCATCCAGACTTCTTGTTTCTCTCAAAGGAACTTTATCCACTGCTAGCCTCTTCATTTCTGGCCTCTGATTTATCACAACTGGAGCAGCCACTTGATCGTCCTGGCAAGGTGGAGCATTTTGATCTTCCTCTCTCTGATTAATTCCTTCATTACTTCCTAACTGAATAACTGTAACATGTCCTCTTTGATCCTCTGGTCTGGTTATTTTATGGGAGTCTCGGGGTGCTTTATCAACTCCTTCTATGTTTTCTGATTTTTCTGTACCCTGTGTTTTTTCACTCTGCACAGAATGAACAAATTTATTTCTTTCTGTTCTCGCTGAAACTGGCTTTGGAAGCGTGGGTATAGTCAAGACTGGCTGCACTTGGGACACTCCTCCTTGAGTACACACACAGGGAGAAGAGCTCTCTTTTTCAACACTACTGCTTTCTATGCTAACACTAACATTTTCAGACTTGAAAGCTTTTCTAAACTGTTCAGTATTTTCACTTTCACTCCCCTGAGGTTTCGAAATTCATCAGACACTAAACTTTATTTTGAAGACAAATCCTCACGTTCTACCATCAGTCTCTCTTTGTGAATCTTCAGAAGTAGACTCTTTTTCAAAGTCTCTTTTACCATCATGATTTTTCTCATGGTTTTTCTCCTCCTCTTCCCTTCTCTGAGCAGTTCTCAACTTCCTCTGCAAAAGAGCAATTTTATGTTAATAAAAGATAAAATGGAACAGAACCAAGTTTGACTGATCATAAATACGACCAAACAAGACCAATGCTTCAAGTTAGTGATTGACTAGCTAACATTTAACCTTTGAACAGTATTACCTTACATTCAGTATAAATCTAAAATCAAATAAGTCCTTTCAAACTTTCTAGTTACATTAATGAATCTTTAATTCGATTTAGCAAGTAGTATGAAACTTACAGATGCTTCTAGAGTTCCACTGTTAGCAATATGCAATATGGGACATTACAAACAAATACAAGTTCAACAATTTTTTATTTCTTTAAAATATGGAAGTTTACATGTTCAAAGATTCTTGAAAAATAAAAAACCATTTGAATAATGTACATTACAGTTTTGTATATTTTCAAGAATGCTAAATTTGTGTGATGTTAATGAACCATAAATCTGGCAAAAACCTTTACTTTTATGAACATCTTTTAAAATAGGAATGACAACCTTATATGACTTTTTGGGGAATGACAACCTTATATGCTTCAAAAACAATTTTAAATGTCTGTAAAAATGCCACATAAAAAGATGCAGGAAGAGAATCAATGCCATTTGTTCATATCATTCTTATGATGTATAGCAATGTTCATAAGTGGAAGTCAAAGACTTGAAGATTTCAAGGCCTGGCCCAATTTATTAAAGTGCATAGGAACTCAAGACTTGGATGTCATCATAACAAACAATACTTCAATGAAAAAAACATTGTCGCATTTATTGTGATCTATGATAAAAACATAGAGCTGACACAACTCAGTTTCAGCATGCCCACATATGAAATTTTATACAAGCACCCAAGAAACAACCAGATTAACCGTTTAATAAAGTAACAATTCTCTGTGCTTCCCAAAGACCTCCTTCTTCCTTTCTTCTGGAAACATTCTGCAGCATCTGGGAATGAAGGCTACAAGAAGAGATTCTTGCTTCATGATCTCCTCCTCAATTTCGCTTACAGTTCGCAACTGTTCAAGCGTCCTTTCTCCCCCAGAGCTTCTAATAGGTGGAAAGTACCTGTTAACATAAATAAAATATTGACATATTTCAATGCCAAAAAATTTTCATACCTATATATGAATCAATACTACATACTACAAAGAACCATGAATTTGAGGGGAAAAAAATCTAGTGATAAGGACACTGCCGTGGAAACTTTGCCTGTAAATGCAGAAGCAACAGACAAAAAATGCAATATCTGATTTTTTAGGGATACAAAAGACTTCTGGAAAAAAACTGAACAATGAAAAGTGGTATAACTTTCGTTGTTTAATGCAAACTGATTACATATACTAATAAAATTGCTAAAATTTTCCTCATGAAAACTTTTTTCCTTAAGCATAAAAAATGGACAATACAAATCAAAAGCAGTACTATAATGAAATAGTTTTTAGGAACAATATCTGAAACTTTGCTTCTCTTCTCATTCTGACCTGTGCTACAATTAGTTTTCTTAATGTACCTACAAAGGTGGATATGAATTATCCTTCCTAAACAGCATTGCAATTTATGCTGTAAGTTTGCAATACAGGCAGTCCCGTTTACAACGACGGTTCCATTCTTGAGACACATTGTTAGCCGAAAATCGTCGTAAGCCAGAAAATCATCAAAACTCCTAAGAAAACCTTACTTTTAATGTTTTGAGTGTACAGTGGTACCTCGACATATGAAAGGCTCAACTTACGAAAAATTCGAGTTACGAAAGCAAATACAAAGATTTTTTTGGCTCTACATACGAAAATAGTTCAGGATACGAAAGGTTGTTGCTGTAAAGTCCGAGTTTCGCCCGGACCACCGATAATTTTAAAACTCGTGCGCCGCCAACTGAATAGACTCGCCACCATCCTCCCGCTCTCCCATTGGTTCCTGATGCTAGTCACCACCATAAGATCCTGCTCTCCTATTGGTCAGCATCTCTCCCATCATCCCTCTACATAACGGCGTTCTTCGGTCACTCCGAAGCAGCATCGTTTGTGTACACACGCAGAATTCTTTCGTTCTATATGATTTCATTTATTAATGTAAATTCGTTAGTAATTTCGTTGCAGTACTACTTTATTGTGTTGTGTGAGAACTTTAGTACATATACTATATAACTTAATTATGTACTGTATACGTACGTGTAGTAATGGGTCCCAAGAAAGTTGCTGAAGTTCACGGAAAGAAGAGGATGCTTTCTAAGGAGACGAAGAGGGAGTTCATTAAAAAATATGAAGCTGGCATGCGATTGAGTGTGATCGCTAAGGAATACAGATCCGTCGACGATAGGCACCATCCTTAAGCAGAAGGAAGCCATCAAAGCAGCTACACCTTCCAAGGGCGTGACTATTTTGTCTAGCAAGAGGAGCCACGTGCCCGATGAGATGGAGAGGCTGCTTCTTGTCTGGATAAAAGACAAAGAAATCGCTGGCAATACGATAACCGAGACGGCAATCTGCCACATGGCCAATGCTATTTCTGGGCTCAGCTCGTGTCGCTGCGCGAAATATCCTTTAATCTATTATTTCTAGGGTAAATGTACTAACACATACCAGAGAATAAATAAATAAAGAAAAAAGGTCAGTATAACTGACTCGCTCACCCAAGAGGGTGTCGGTATGAACACTATGGCGAGTGAGACCACTACCACGAGCCAAATGCCAATAGAATTCTCCCACTACAAAATCCCTCCAAGAGGAGAGCCGACCCACAGAGTGGGCAGCAACTACTACTACTACTCCATCCCATGCTGCCGACTGCTGCGCCTCTGGTGGCCATCCTTTTAAGTTAGCGCACACGATTCACACGTGCCCGTTTTTTACTCCGGTTGTTTTTATTTTGCGCCCTTTTCTTTGGATTTATTTACCATGGAGCGTGCAGCCATCACAGCAGCTAAGTTAAGTACGTCAGTTGTTTATTGCTATTTGGTTTTAGCCGGCCCACAGGCCCGTATTTTGCCGTTTTTTTAGGTATAAATACGAAAACAAAACTCTAGGTCGGAAGCATCGGCAGCATGGTGGTCTGCCTCGTGGTGGGTTCGTTCTTGGTCGCCCATACCCAGAACATCCCCTTACTTAAGTACGCTCTTTTTCTATTATCCGCTTTGTTTAGGGTACGGTCTACACGGTTTTGTCATGCATGCATGTCTTTTACCTTATGTAGGCTCCTTCCATCCAGACCCTAGCCACGGCTCTTAGTATCGGCCTCGGCTAGCTTTGAGTGCGGTAGGACTTGCCTTTGGGTTAGTCGTACACTCCTGGATTTTTTTCTCCTACTATGTTGTTTTCTTTCTTTCATTATTATTCATTTGATTTATTTATATGTTATTTGTTTAGGTTAGTTAGGCGTCTGGGCTTGCTTAGCCTAGGTTATGGCCCATAGGCCTATATTGCTACCGCTCTTCAGTTCGGTTGCTTCCCGATAGCCATCTCTGATCAGTTGGTTATGTTTCTAGGCTTAGTTGTCTAATGTTCTTACCGCCCCGTGGTCACTACGTGATCACGAGGCAGCCAGACGCCTGTCCAGTCACCTTCCCCCCCCTCCCGCTCTTCTATAGAGTCGGGGGGGGGTGGGTCGGTCTGCCCATGCTCGCTCCGCATACCCGAGCCTGCCTCCCTTTCTCCCCCAGACGGAGGAGTAGAGGGACGGGACAGACCCAGACTGGACTCGACCTCTCCGGCTTCTCGGTCCGGCCGGATGGTAAGATGGTGACTGGCCTTTCCCCCCTCCGTTGCTACCCCGTCGCTCTGTTACTAGCCCGAGTCTGTACGTATGTCCTCTCGCTCTTTCCCACCTTACTAGGGCTCCTTTACCACCACCGGAGACCTGGCATCCAGCGGAAAGGTGCTAGTCCACCCAGCAGGGTGGACCGGAGCATACAGTTGGTCCCTTCTAACCACTCCGTCTCGCTGAGTTACAACACTCCGCCACGCACGGGACTTAGTCCGGTACGTTCGAGTTTTAGGTTAAGATCTTTTATGTTAAACTAGTAAGTTTATCTTAAGTACCTTAAACACCACCCCTCCCTTACCTGTCTCACCGGATCTCTCCGGGGTTATAGCCTATTCAGGCGATAAGGGAGGGGTTATGCCCAAATTTTTCCGAGCTCCGGCATGCATCGGAGTTCTTCTGTCCTTTAGCCTGTAAGTGATAGTCTTTAAGATACTCATGTGTCTTTTCACTTACAGACCACCAACTGTGAGCATCCGGGATGCGCCGCCACACTTCAGGACCCATGTGGACACGAAGTTTGCCGGTCCCATCTCCATGCGCGGACTCCGCACGGGGACATCCAGGTCTGGTACCACGAGACGTGTACCATCTGTTACGATCTGGTGAGCCAGCTCTTAGACGGTGGTAAGTATTCCAACTCCGGAAGACTGCGTCCTCATTTGTTATAGTGCTTAAGTTTTTACATTAATCACTAACTTAAGATAAAATTCAGGGGGTCTTATAGCCCCTATAAAACTTTTAAGTAAGCTTTAAATTGATTTTAGTTTTAAGTTATTCTTAAAATCTAATCAATACCCTCTCTTCCAGGCCTCCGGCTGTGAGGGATACCGCGACTGGCAACCCTGCGGGCCTGGTCGGCGGTTTTGGGAAGAACGCCGCCAAGGGTATTGCCCTACATCCTTGAGAAAAAGGTTGGCGGTACTAATCTTCCCCGGAGGCAAGGCTTACAGGCTACGTCGACCCAGCAGAGGCGGCCCCGACTATCGCTCATCCAGCAACAGCTGGCTGCCTCGTTGACGGACCAAGGCCAGGACATCTCCTCGGAAGTCGCGAGATTGATATAAATGTGGAACCTATGGTAGGTGTAGACGACCTGTGGTCGAGGTAGGTACGGGGTGGGACACCCAAGGGATACCCTTGGGTGCAAACTGGTTCTTCTACCCCTGCAACCTCTCCATCCTTCCAAGGCTTTACAGGTAATGAACTATATACTTCTCCTGACGCTTCAGTTAGACCCAAGGTCAAGGGTCAAGCAGTGAAAAACTTGACGAAGACGTCGTCGTCGTCTAAGAAGACGGCTTCGGCGTCATCTTCTTCTCGTAAGTCTCCGGCTAGAAACCCCGGAGCAGAGAGATCTAAAGCTTCTGGGTCCGGCTCTAAGTCCTCGAGGAGTAGATCCTCCAGGGAGAGATCTCACACTCCAGCGAGTCGTCAGTTCCGCTACCCTTGGTTCCGATTCAGAGCCACCCTTCCACCTCCGCAGCAGCTCCGGCTTTGGACTCCAACGCTGGTCTGTTACAACAAGTGGGCGATCTGGTTGGGTCTCTGAAAAATAGCATGGAACAAATGATCTCTCGGTTGTCTGATAGGATTACCTCTCAGGACAACATTATAGCCGGACTGAGCCAAGCTCCTCTAGCCTCTCCTCCACCTTTCAACACAGGTGGAGCCCAGCTACCCCCGTATGACTCTCTACCTCCGTTCTCAATGAACAACCCTTGGAGAGTAGCGTCATACGCCCCCATTCCAGGACGGGCTTATCTCTATCCGGAATGTGGAACTCGGAGGGTTGAGGACTTCGAGTTCTACCCGGAAGACCTTCAGCCTCCGTTCATCGGCTACGCCAGGCTCACCGCCTCAGCCATGACTCGGGATGATAAAGTACCAAGGAGACAGTCCTCTATTCACGTGACCAGGCTCAGAGAGAATGGCTCAGGTGTCTAGAGGACATGGATTGTTCCAACACGAAAATCCAACCTTTTAAGAGTCCGTTTACGATCTTTACGATGGAAGAGGGTACCCCGCTCCCTTTCTTGACAAAGATCGCGACAACTACTATTCCAGCAGCCCAGAAGGGGGATTCCATGCCTCAACTGAAGGAAGCAGATCCTACATCTCCTTTACTTCCTTCAGCCGGTGAATTGTGGAAGATTTACCTAACACCTTTCTCAGCTGGCAAACTCAAACCAGACTGTGCTATGGAGCAGTTTGGTGAGAAGCTACCTAGGCTTCCAGATAGCCTTATTCAGGCAGAATTCGATGCCAAATCACGGTTAGCCAGGTCTATTAATTCCATGGCTTTTGTTTATGACCGAGGTGGCTACCATTGCCTATGGGTCGGAGCCACTCTTCAAGCTTCTTACCAAATCTTTGACTCAAACGGTGCAGTCGGATATGTTTGAGTTCGCCACTGCCAGGACGAATTGTAGGAAACATGTCCTACAAGAAGCGACAATTCGACACGAGCCGAATAAGGTTGCTTACGTCAAGCATCTGGGGAGCAGACCTCTTCCCAGAAGCGATGGTGAAGGAGGTTCAGTCAGAGGCTACGAGATTGAACCAGAGCCTTAAAGACCGTTGGGGTCTTACGCAAAGACGACAGGATCAAGCCGGTAAGGGTAAGGCTCAAAGGAAACCTAGACGTTTCCAGCCCTACCAGAAGAAGCAGCCACGCTTTTCTCAGCAAGTTCCGGCTGTTCCCTTGATGCAAACAGCCCAACCTTCCACCTCAAAGGCTCAGTCGCAGCCGATTTATGTTATCTCCCCTCAGCCTCAGCCCTCCACCTCTTACGCCCTCTCTCCAGCCTACAACCAGGTCTTCGAGGGTCAAGCTTCACAGAAGTATGACCGCTCGGGTAAGGGAGGCAGAGGTAAGCGATCCTTTCGTGGGAGAGGATCGGGAGGTCCCTTTAATAGGGGAAAACATTTCAGGGGAGGCCGAGGAGGCTACCAGAACCAATGAGGAACTTCAGGTAGGAGGGAGGCTGTTTCACTTTCGCCACCGGTGGAACTTCAGCAAGTGGGCTCAGAGCATTGTGTCAAAAGGCCTGGGTTGGAGCTGGTTAGCGAACCCACCCCCATCCAGATTTTCGGGACTCCGCCCAACCTTCTTCCAAGGAATTGACGGAGTATGCGGAGGATCTCCTTCAGAAAGGAGCTATAGCGAGAGTTCAAAGGTTAAAATTTCAAGGACGCTTGTTCAGCGTGGCCAAAGAAAGGCTCACAAAAAAGAAGGGTAATCTTAGACTTGTCCCGCTAAACTTAGCATTCGCTGCGACAAGTTCAAGATGCTCACGATCTCGCAGGTGCGGACCTTACTTCCCCGTGGGGCCGTCACCACCTCTATCGATCTTACCGACGCTTACTATCATATCCCTATTGCAAGACACTTCTGTCCGTATCTGGGCTTCAAGATAGGAGACCAGACATTCTCCTTCAAGGTAGTTCCTTTCGGGCTCAACGTAGCACCAGGGTGTTTACGAAGCTGCGGAAGGTAGTAGTTCAACAACTAAGATCGCAAGGGGTTATGGTAGTAGCGTATCTCGACGATTGGTTGATCTGGGCTTCAAACAGTCGAGGAATGCAACAGAGCAACACTGAAAGTGATTCTAGGCTTCAAGATAAACAGGACCAAGTCAAGACTCACTCCAGAGTCAAACTTTCAGTGGCTAGGCATTCAATGGAATCTATCCTCCCATACTCTGTCGATTCCATCAACCAAGAGGAAGGAAATAGCGAAGTCAGTCAAGCAATTTCTGAGTCACAAACTGGCGTCAAGAAGTACTCAGGAAAGGATCCTGGGTTCACTCCAGTTTGCATCAGTGACGAACATCCTAATGAAAGCCAAACTGAAAGACCTAACCAGATCTGGCGCTCCGAGCAATGTCAGGTCCAGGGACAAATTATCCTCAGTCCCTCTGATTCTAAAGAATCGACTCCGGCCGTGGGCGAAAGTCAAGAACTTGTCGGTGTCAGTGCCTCTTCAGTTTCCTCCACCAGGGATCACCATCCACACGGACGCTTCATTTAAGCGGTTGGGGAGGATATTCCCAGTTCAAGAAGGTTCAAGGAACGTGGTCACCTCAGTTCCGTCAGTTCCATATAAACGTACTGGAAGCAATGGCAGTGTTCTTGATCTAAAAAGGTTACGTCCGCCAAAGTGCTCCCACATAAAGCTAGTCCTGGACAGCGCAGTGGTAGTACATTGTATAAACAGAGGAGGCTCCAAATCACGTCATCTAAATCATGTCATGGTAGCCATCTTCTCCCTAGCGGACAAGTTCAGTTGGCATCTCTCCTCCACCCATATAGCTGGAGTGAGAAACGTCATAGCAGATGCTCTATCCCGATCAGTACCTCTAGAGTCCGAAATGGGTCACCTGGACCAACAGTTTCGTTCCAATGGATTCTTCAGAGAGTTCCAGGTCTACAGGTGGATCTCTTCGCATCTCAAGCGAACCACAAACTCCCATGTTATGTGGCCCCCAACCTGGACCCTCTGGCCTATGCCACGGACGCCCCTGGCTCTAGACTGGAACAACTGGGAGAAGATTTATGTCTTTCCTCCAGTGAATCTTCTCATGAAGGTGTTAAACAAACTCAGGACATTCAAGGGTCAAGTGGCTCTAGTAGCCCCAGACTGGCCGAAGAGCAATTAGGTACCCTCTAATTCTGGAACTGGGTCTTCACCCTCTTCGGATCCCCAATCCCAGGCTCTCCCAGTCAGTACAAACGAAGACTGTGTTCGCTTCCCTCAGGGATTCTCAAAACCCTAACTTTATGATTTCATGAAGTTTGCAGCGAAAAGGGACGCGAATATTGACCCGCAAAATATTTCTCTTCGGTGAATCCGATAAAAGAGATTCAACTTTGAGACAGTATGATGCTGCTGTCAAAAAGTTAGCAACCTTCCTGAGAGAATCAGATATTAGGATCATGACAATCAATTCAGCTATATCCTTTTTCAGATCCTTATTTGAAAAAGGCTTAGCAGCTAGCACGATTACGACAAACAAGTCAGCCTTGAAAAAGATTTTTCAATTTGGTTTCAACATAGACTTGACAGATTCCTACTTCTCGTCTATTCCCAAGGCGTGTGCTAGACTTAGACCTTCTGTAAGGCCTACGTCAGTATCATGGTTCTTAAACGATGTTCTAAAGCTGGCTTCAGAAACCAATAATGACACATGCTCGTTTATAATGCTCTTAAGAAAAACTCTATTTTTATTAAGCTTGGCTCAGGAGCTAGAATTTCAGAACTGTCGGCTTTATCCAGAGATCCAGGAGCATATCCAGTCTTCCCACAGGGAACGTGCTACTTTCTCCCGAACGTAGCTTTTATAGCTAAGAATGAAGATCCTTTGATGAGGTGGGAACCATGGAAGGTTCTACCCCTTCCACAAGATGTATCTCTTTGCCCAGTTTCAACCTTACGAGCCTTTCTGTCAGGACCTCCTCATCCTCATCGGGTCCTCTCTTTAAGAGAGAAAAAGGTGGTACTTTATCTATTAAAGGCATCAGGCAACAAATCCTGTACTTCATTAAACAAGCCAATCCTGACTCTTTCCCAAAAGCACATGATGTCAGGGCAGTAGCCACCTCAATTAACTATTTCCAACATATGAACTTCGATGAGTTGAAAAAGTATACTGGATGGAAATCACCGACAGTGTTCAAACGTCATTACTTAAAGTCCTTGGAAGCTCTGAAATTTTCCGCAGTAGCAGCGGGTAACATAGTTTCCCCTGACTCCACCTAACATTTAGTAGAAGAACCAGTCCTCCTTTCTACCTGCCTCACCCAACAGTTCGTCTATTCCTGCCTTGTTCATCTACGGTCACCTTGTGTCTTAGCTGCTTTGATGATGATGTAGTGGGTGTCCACCCTTATTTTTTTTGCTAGGGGCACTCACAATTGATTATGGATTTTGATCTCTTGGATGTCATCCCCTTATTTTTATGCTAGGGGATACATCTTATTTGTAATGGTTACGGGTTTTGTATGTTAAGTTATATACATTCCTTATATATTATTATTGTTGAGTTTGTTTTGTTCAACTTATTATGTTAATTGCTCTGGATTTCTGATACATAGCTTTCACAGATACCATTTTTGTACATATATGCCTTATTACCCGTTATATTATGTAAATTACCTTAAGTTAGAAATATTATTAGAATTAAGTGTAATTTAAAGCAATATTTCTTTTTTGTATCATTGTGTATATGTATCCTTATTAGCAATTATATTCTTTCAATTTTATTTTACCTTTTATTTGAGACCTTCTTTATGTTTTGTTGATTTTGTTTACAATCTTGTGCTATTTCTCTGGTACGATTTCGCGCAGCGACACGAGCTGAGCCCCAGAAAAGGGATTTTGACGTAAGGAAAATCTATTTCTGGGCGATTGGCTCGTGTCGCCAGCGAAATCCCGCCCTACCCATCCCATCGCCCAAGATTGTCTGCTAACTTCAGGATGGCCACCAGAGGCGCAGCAGTCGGCAGCATGGGATGGAGTAGTAGTAGTAGTTGCTGCCCACTCTGTGGGTCGGCTCTCCTCTTGGAGGGATGTAGTGGGAGAATTCTATTGGCATTTGGCTCGTGGTAGTGGTCTCACTCGCCATAGTGTTCATACCGACACCCACCCTCTTGGAGGGTGAGCGAGTCAGTTATACTGACCTTTTTTCTTTATTTATTTATTATTCTGGTATGTGTTAGTACATTTACCCTAGAAATAATAGATTAAAGGAAAGGTATTTTTCCGCTGGAGGCACACGAGCCAATCGCCCAGAAAATAGATTTTTTCCTTTACGTCAAAAAATCCCCTCCCTTTTTCGGCGATTTGATTGCCCAGGCCGAAGACGACGGAGGAGAAGGGACATCGACGCCAACCCAAGACTTCAAGGCTTCTCATGGGTGGTTTGAAAAAATTTCGGAAACGGACTGGCATCCATTTGGTGGTGCGGCATGGGGAGGCTGCCAGCTCAGATAACAAGAAAGCGGCCGAAGCCTTTAAAAAGACGTTCGACGAGATGACAATCAACGAAGGCTACAGTTCTCAGCAAGTCTTCAACTGTGATGAGACTGGCCTTCTTTGGAAAAAAAAAATGCCTCGTCGGACGTACATCACGCAAGAAGAGAAGAAGCTACCCGGGCATAAGCCTATGAAAGACAGGCTTACGCTTGCACTTTGTTCGAACGCCAGTGGGGATTGCAAGGTGAAGCCCCTACTTGTCTATCATTCGGAGACTCCTCGAGCCTTCAAGGCCCACAAAGTGCTAAAGGAGAAGCTTCCAGTGATCTGGAGGGATAATGTGAAAGCCTGGGTAATGAGACTTTTGTTCATCGAGTGGGTAAATTTGTGTTTCGGCCTGACTGTGAAGAAATTTTTGGAAGAGAAGCGCCTCCCTCTGAAATGTCTGCTGGAGTTGGACAATGACCCTGCTCACCCTCCTGGCCTCAAGGAAGATATCATAGCGGAGTATTCTTTTATCAAGGTTCTTTATCTTCCGCCTAACACCACCCCTCTCCTCCAGCCCATGGACCAGCAAGTGATACTGAACTTCAAGAAGCTGTATACGAAACATCTTTTCAAGAGATGTTTCGACATCACCGATACCACAAACCTCACCTTGCGTGAATTTTGGAAGGAGCATTTCGATAACGTGATATGCATACGACTCATCAATCAAGCTTGGCAGGAGGTTTCAAGGCGAACCTTGAATTCTTCGTGGAGGAAACTGGCCTGATGCCGTATCCGCCCGAGACTTCAAGGGATTCGACGTGGGTGAAGCTGGTGCAGATTCAGAAACAGTTGACAATCCTGAAACTGTTTCACAACCAGATCTTGACGAGATCGTTGCACTCAGCAAGTCAATGGGGCTGGTCTTCGACGAGGACAACATCAATTACCTTCTCGACGAGCACCAAGAGGAGCTTACGATGGATGACTTGAAGGTTTTGGAGGCCATGCAACATAACATTGTTCAAGAAGAGTTCTCTAGCAGCGGCGAGGAGGAGGAGGACGACCCTATGACAACGGCAGAAATTAAGGATGCTCTAGCTGCTTTTCATAAAGTGCAATCATTTATAGAAAAGAGACACCCTGAAAAGGCTTACACAGGTCGTATGCTTACGCAGTTCAATGACGTTTGCCTGAGTCGTTTCAGGAACATTGTCAAAAGCAGGCAGAAGCAATCTTAAAATGTAAAAATCCCAGTTTACCGCTGGTGAGCAGTCAGTTAGGGGGTTCACGGTAGGGAGGGATGGAGTACTGAATGACACCTGTAATGGGATGTGATCGTAGCCCGTTGCAAGATCATAGCGAATACTGCAGATCATAATAGTGTCATGAAGTTGTGGAGATGTGATGCAGTGGTCCAGCCAGGATGTTGTAATTGTGTCTGCCCTATTATGTACATAAGAATAGGAGGAGGGAGGGAGGAGCATTACATCTCTAATTTGGAGAGCATGATTTTGACAGAAGCGAGTAAGTTCATAATAAAATTGTTTTGAGGGGTGGGAATTAAGGTCCCCAATTATACAAATATGATCAGCAGGAGAATCGTGAATAATACAGTGTAACTCCCCTAGGATCATGCAGTAATGATCAAAATTATTGTTATTTTCCCATGGCATATAAACATCAATTATTAGAATTTTAGAGTTCCCTATTATCACTTGAAGCCCCGGCAATCTGTCACTCCTGTAGGTCCACCACCTTTATCATATTGTCTAACGATTGGTGCCACAGGAAAGAAAGGCCCCCCTTCAGGCTACCGGCTATGATTTGATCTGTAACATGCATCTATGAAGTCAAGAGGGTTCTGAGGTCTTCATGTATTGCATTGCAGATGAAAGGTCATGTGGCCAGAAGAGTGTTTCTTGCAATGCAATGATGCCTTTGAAGTTTTTGCAGAACATGTTTAGGAGAGGAATGTTCTGCTTGAGGCCAAAAATATTCCAAGAGATTATGTTTAATGTATCCATGGCTACTCACGAAGATGGGAGATGAATGCGCTGATCATTTGGGTGGATGGGGGGTTAGCCAGGGGGAGTGGGCAGACACTCGCCGTGGGCAGTTGGCTGGCACTTGCAGTGGAAATGACCCTGGTTGGGGTGTCAGTAAGTTCCCCTGGGGGTGGTTGGTCCCGGATTAGTTTCTTCTTCGCTCTTACTTTTGGAATTCGTTGTTTTGACTGCTTCGCGATGTTACAGTGATGTATTTCGTTATAATGACGTATTTTGTTATAAAACCAGTTTAAATGAGGGCAAATTTCACTGCACAGGGCAGTGACTGGAAATTATAAATTTAAACTTTACAGAGATACAGATCTTCACATATAAAAATCTTTTCCAAAAGGAACTTGCAGAATTTACGGTGCAAACAGGGATTAAATGAAGAAATGACAACTACAGTCAACCCACCGTACTCTTATTCTCAAGATTCGTGGACTTTGCTGTGGGACTGTTCTAAATAGTTCGCAAGAAGTCTTGCTAATTCACAGGTTTGACAGGTTTTTCCGTCAATAAATATTCACTAATTAGTGTATTTTGATGTTATATTTATGACTAAATACAGTTTCATGATACAAAAATGATTTACTAATTTTCAAATATTAATACTGATTAGTAATATTGTATTAAGTTTAATAAGATTAAATAACATTAAATATTAATAATAATAATTCTCTCTTTCTCTTACTGAGTTGTATGTTGTTTGTATGGTAAATAAATGATTTTCTAATTCACAAATAATATTAATGTAAACAGCAATAATATGAATTCATTTAAGAAAATATTAGTGTGAATTAGTAAGATTTTAGTTTATAAATTACAAAATTATATATGTATGAATGAAAACCCAGTCTTTTAGCATAGAGACTTGGAGAGAGGAGTGGGGGTGGAGCTGTCACAAATGTCCAGAAACCTGACAGCAAGGGTAGAGGTGTGGCGGGATCACAAGCTTAAAAAAAACAAGCGGGGAAATACCCCCCCCCCCCCCCCCCCCCCCCCCAACATAAACCTAATCACTCCAGCTGCCCAACTCACCCTCAGTCACACTTTCTTCTTCACACTACAGAATATGCAGGACAATTGACCTACCTACACATAAAAAAAAAAACATACACAAAAAACAAACAACTCTCAAAACACATGTACTTACCTAACTCCAGGCTATTCTGTGCTGTCTGCCGGTCAAGGTCCCGGAGATACCAACAACAACAACCAAATAACACAACAGCAACACAACAACCAAGGACTACAACCAACAACTCAACAACAACACAACAACCAAGGACCACAATAACACAACAACAACCAAGAAACAGAACCACAACTCAACAACACAGCAACCAACCAAGGAACACAACCACAACCTCACATACGACAACAAAAACTCAACAACACAACAAAAGACCACTGTACAAACACATAAAAAAGGCAACACACACCCCTACTAACAACACCAACAACAACCCTCAACCATAACAACTCACATATAATAACAGGAACTCACATACAACTCCACAAAAACCTCATAGCACAACAACTCTTAAGCAACAATATCAAACTAACAAAACAACAACTAAACAACAAACAAAACACAACTTAGCTGACTATAATGACACTACTGACTGGTGCTAACACTACTGGCTGTCACAGGCTCTAAACCAAGACTGACTGAAAACTCTCACTCAAAACACAGAACTCCAACAACCAACAGGACCATCAGACGACCCAGAACTCACCAACAACCAATACAGTCGTTAACCATCCAACCACCAATTACTCTTCTCTCTCTCTCTCTCTCTCTCTCTCTCTCTCCTCTCTCTCTCTCTCTCTCTCACAGACATTGTCAAATGGAACTCCATAACTCCTCCATAGAGGAGTGTTGCCATTTTAGTGATTCTCTAATAACTGCTGCCAACTTGGGGTCAAAGGATATACTGAAAATCTCTCTCTCTCTCTCCTCTCTCTCTCTCGAAAAGTCTCTCTTTAACCCTGGATAGGTGCGATGGGTCACACACGACCCGAGGCATTTCAAAAAACATGTTTTTTTCCCATACATTATCACCTGTGTGGAATCTGGGTCTGATCGACCTTCAGGTGGTCACTCGTCTACAAGCCATGGTTGTGTGCGGAGCTCCATATGTCTGCCTCAAGTACTTCCCCCTTTTCTGAGAATCACTGGGGTCGAGGTTGACCCGCACACACCTTTAAGAGGTAGGTGGTAAAAAAGCAAAGTTGTTACATAACCATTTCTCAATGAACAGTGTGCATAGTCATGTGTCTGTTGTGTTGGAAAGTCTGGATGGATGGTGTATCTACGTTGTGCATGACCCTGGGAGTGGCTGAGATGCCATATATTGCCATAAGGTCCATTTTCCTTCAAGAGCCAATTTCTGGTTTTTTTCATAAAGCAAAATTTTTAGGTAAACCTCTCATATTGAACAGTGTTCATGCTAGTAGTGTTTTGCAATATTGGAATATGTCGATGGAAGATGTATCTATCATATGAATGCCTTTGTTCATGGCTGACATGCCGTATATGGCCACATGGTCCATTCCCCTTCGAGTGCCAATTTTTTATTTTTCTTCTTTTTTCGGGGGGGGGGGGGGGGGGGGGGCCCCCAGCAAAAAGCAAAGTTATCATGTACTCAATTCATGTAGGACAGTGTGCATAATACCTAATAAGTATAGTTTTGTATTATTGGAATATGTTGTAGGGTGGTGTGTAATCACATACGTGACCCTGGGAGTGGCCGAGATGCCATATATCGCCATATGGTCCATTTTCCTTTGAGTGCCAATTTTTTTTTTTTTTTTTTTTTTTTTACAAAAAGCAAAGTTATTAGGTAAACCTTGCATATTGAACAGTGTTCATGCTAGTAGAGTTTTGTTTTATTATTGGAATATGTGGGAGGATGGTGTGTTTTATCGTGTGCATGCCCGGGGCACTGGCTGAGATGCCCTAAGTTGCCATATGGTGCAATTCTGTTCATAGGCCAAATTTTGTTTTTTGCAAAAAAAAAAAAAAAAAAAAAAAAAAAAAAAAAGTTATAATAACTAAATTCATGTAGGACAGTGTTTATTATATAACTAATTAGTATAGTTTTGATTTTTACTGGAACATATGGGAGGATGGTGTGTTTTAATCACATGCTTGCCCGGGGCATTGGCCGAGATGCCCATATATGGTCATATATTCGAGTTTCCTTCGAGTGCTCATTTCTAATGTTTTGCTTTTTCTTCAGTTATCAGCAATGGCCTCGAAGAGACAGAGACCTCTGAGTGGAGATGTTATCAACACACTTCTCTATGAATTAGAAAGTGATGTTGAGGACAACCTGGAGGTTGAGTCTGAAGGCGAGGAGGAGGAGGAGGCAGCTGCAATCTTTGTGGAGGAGGAGGACGTAGACGACCAGGATAAGGAACAAGCTGTGTTGGAGGGAGATGAGGAAAGGGGAGAGGAGGCTGTACCTCTAGACCTCTACCAGGGGGATGGGGACAAAAACGACAGGGGGGGTAGTCATCAGGGGTTAATGGGACTGTGCCCGTTGCTGTTACTACAACAACAACAACAACCGCCACCACACCTACACCTGGACTGTCAACCTCTCGGGATGAGGAAGCGCTCACCCCGGTCGAGATTAGGAACAATTCCTAGGGAAAGGGCAGGTTTCTGCATTTCAACGAATTTTCAACTTCTTTCATCAGGGGAAAAGTTTCTGCAGTAAGATTAAGGAGCTGGAGGCCATAATCGCAATCTGATATTAACTACGGAAGTAGGGTTTGAACATTTAAGAAGTTACAGAAACTGGGCTGTTAACGAATCCTTTAAAAGTGTCACCAACAATTTTTTATCAGCTTTTCACCATCCATGTCCAAGTAGATAAGTGTAGTTTTCGACATATATTTGCCTTTCTTCCTAACAAAACAGAGGAAACTTATAAAATGTTCTACAAATATCTAAGACTTCTTGCAACAAAATCCAACAACTTTACTGAGTGACTTTGAATTAAATGTACTTTTCCTGACAATGATGTGAATGGATGCTTCTTCCTCCTCTGCCAAGCAAATTACAGTAAAATTGTTGGGATGGGGTTTTAAGTTTGATACATACCACAATGATAACGGATCTTGTCTTAAGATATGTTGTTTCTCTCCACTTGCTTTTTTACCAATTGGAGATGTGCCTACAGGTTTTGAGGAACTTTCAGAGGATGACAATATCCCTGAAGAATTCCTCTCATATTGAGGTAAATTACATTGGAGTCATGAAAGGAAGAGTTGGAAATCGCAAAAGATCTACTCCATTATTTCCAATTTCCATTCAGAATATGAACCTAAAAACTCAAAAGGTTTATGCCTTGAACAAACAACAGTCTTGAAGGATTTCACGGTGTGCTATCAAATTATGCTGAACACCGTCGCCCTAACATTTGTAAACTCATAGATCATCTCATGAGGGAGGAAGTTTTATCCCAAACAAAACTGCTTCAGATGGAAAGAGATGAAAAATCTACTACCACTAAGTATAAGAACATAAACAATCGTTTAGAGCAGATAGTCAGACACTATAATCCTGACAATAAAATTACCTTTCTATATTCCATTGCTTATAACTTACATATTTTCTGAAGTTGTATAATAGGATTAAAACAAGTTTTATTACCAATATGTTTTTTTGGAACTAAATGTGATTTTATGGAAATATAAGCTTCTTTAGACTAATTGTGATATTTTTGCTTTACATTTTTTCTTCATTTTATGTATTATATTTTCGAACCAATAACTAAATTATGGAACTAAACTAAAATTAAAATATAAGTAAAATGTAATCTTATATTTTTTAACCAATGGCAATTATCCGGCAATTGATTGCCTGGCAATTGCCCAAGCTAACAGTTTTGCGCATGGAAGTTGTCCAGATGGAAATTGTCCACCTGAGAATTATCTGCACACAAATGTATCTATCTTGTGGGGCAACTTTTTTTTTTTAAATTAGCGGTTGTTTTCATGTAGGTGACAGACCTGTCCACTACTGTGGGAAGTAAGAACAACTTGGCAGTAGCTGTTCAATTTGTTTGTGACCACATATCCATATGAGAGAAAGGAGGGGAGGCTCTGACTGTAATTACTTGGTAAGAAAATATAAAACTATTTTACTATGAAAATGTCATTTTCATAAAAATAACTTACCAAGTAATTACATAGCTCAATCCCACATTGAATGGAGGTGGGATACATGGATATCGTCTACTCCACAACATTAAAAGATGATGATAAGTTTGAAATAGAAAAATCTGCCTGCATTGAATGCAACATCTGTTGTTTCCTTAGCTGTTGAGCCATGGAGTGCCTCTACTTAAGTAAGAGCTTTGTAGCAGAGAATATGCCTGATGTCTAACAAAGCATACAGAAAGGTGCCTTTATCCTGAAAGTAACATTAGAAAAACGAGACTGCTTTCACCTACTCTCAAAAAAACTTTTTAAAAACCACAACCTATCCACTAAGACTGGTGGATACTCTGTATCCCAGTACCTTGTGCCCCTGCCCTCCCCAAAACTCGAAACCCTACGCCAAGACGAAAAAATAGTGGAAGAAAAAGAGTGCTTCCTATGATTCTTTGCCCAACAGCATGCCAGCCGTTGATAACTGACCCAAGTACTGCAATTGTTAAGCACTGTTTCTACATCCTTCAAGTAGTGAAAAGAGAAAATGGACATGCATCTCCAGTAGGTAGACTGGATAATGGAGGTCAAGGACATGTTTAAAAGCCAAGGAAGTAGACACCACTCTGATATCATAAAATGTCCTCCAGGATCTGGGAATGTGCTCTCTAATTTAATCTCATTAGAACAACACATTCTGTGATAGAAGACAAGATGGGTTCCTTACTGAACACCAAAGATTACTAGATGGGACCCTGATCTTTTCTGTACTATTCAGGTAGTATCTCAATGCTCTGACTGGACACAGTATTCTCTTTTCCTCCTCCTGACCAGGAATTTCCATCAAGTTCTTCACAGTTAATGAACAAAGCCAGGACTTGGACAGGTCTCCTTGTTCTTGGCCAGGAAGCCTAAGGTGAAGGAGCAAACAGCATCCCCTTGAGAAAAATCAACTCTTTTGTCAATAGCTTGTATTTTGCTGATGCACTCAGCTGTAGCTAAGACAAATATGAAGAGAGTTTTACACATCAGATTCGGAAGAGAAGCAGAGCGAGGGACTCAAAAGATGGGCCCATCAGCTATTCAATGACCACATCAGATTCCATGAGACCAAAGAGTTGTCCCTTTTCTGTTTCATCGTATCACATATCAAATGACTTTACCAGGCCTTGAATGTCAGAGTTCGATAAGAGATCCAGGCCTCTATGTTTGAAAACAGACCCAAGCACTGCCTAATAGCTTTTAATACTAGAGGAAGACAAGTTGGTTTTCCTCAGAATAAGGGAAAAATCAGCAATTTGCATTCAAATGGTCTCAAAAAATGAGATACAGTAGGTTGCTGCAAGATCATGGCCCAGCAGTCGTGGCTTCAATTAATCGCAGGTTTTTCTGTGGAACATATCTCCAAATATATCGCAAAGAATTCACTAATTTATGAATCTTTTCATAGACCAATATTTACTAATTAAGACCACTATTCACTAATTCTGTATTTTTGTATTATTTTCATGACAAAATACATTTTTATGATACAAAAATTCTTTACTAATTTTCAAATATAAATATTAATGTAAACAGCAAAATATCCATAAAATGTTCCATTAAAACCCCGCAAAGTCATAAAACAGCTCTCTCTCTCTCTCATATATATATACATATTTATATATATCTATATATATATATATATATATATATATATATATATTATATATATATATAGATATATATATATTATATATATATAGGCATATATTATATATAGTAATTGGGCGGCTACTTGGAAAATCTTAGCTTGATGATAAATAACAGTGCCAAGACCAGGAAGAACATTCTTTATTAAACGAGCTTTCGAGGTTTAAAACCTCATCTTCAGGCTGAAAAAATGAAAAAACAGGAAAATATCAATAAAATGATTTTTCACTAACAGAGTAATCTATACTATATTGGTCTAGTATTATCATATGTATAAAAAAAATTGTCTGGACATTTGAAACTTGTTACTGTAGGTATGTGTTGCCATATTTTTTCTTTCTTTGATATACTGAACCGTACTTCATTATAAGTTTAGTTGACTCTATGATTATCACATACATAACAACAGTTCACAAGAGAATACTGTGTTTTACCACTGTTGATGTTTCATCTCTAATAACCATTAAATTCTGAATTTCATATGAAGGCAACACAAGGTTACAGTATATTCTCCTTCCCAGTCAACTCTAGTCTAGTCTCATCCCCAACTTCTGTGCTGGGATTTCATTGTAGTAAACACCAATTCTTCTCTCCTCTCTCTCTCTCTCTCTCTCTCTTCTCTCTTTCTCTCTCTCCTCTCTCTCTCTCGTCTCTCGTCTCTCTCCCGGTCTCTCGGTCTCTCTCTCTCTCTTCTCTCATCTCTCTCTCTCTCCTCATCTCTCCTCTCTCTCTCTCCTCTCTCTCTCCTCTCTCAATGAAATATGAATTACTGTATCATAAACTTTTATGTACAGTCACCCACCCCACACATTTCCACATTTCATTTTTGTGGTGGATTTTTGTGCAACACATTATTCACTATTACGCAGGAACTTTCACTAATTCACAAATTTTTTCACACTATTATGCAAGAACTTTTACTAATTCATGAATTTTTTCACACTAATTACTGTACTTCCATTTTATTTTCATGACTAAATACATTTTTATGATAAATGATTTACTAATTTTCAAATTATAATGTTAATGTAAAAACAGCACAATATCAACAAAATGTTTAATACAAATTAAATAAATCTGTAATACAAATGTAAACTTGTTAAGCTCATTCTGTAGCCAACCCCGGAATGACAGGTGGGCCCCAGAATGAACTTAACAAGTTTGTAATCTCTCTCTCTCTCTCTCTCTCTCTCTCTCTCTCTCTCTCTCTCTCTCTCTCTCTCTCTCTCTCTCTGTTTTAAGGGTAATGAAAGATGTACGTATTTGAAAATATATGGCTGTACTGTAAAGTGTTTTTGGATGATAGAGCATACTGCACAGAATCTGAAATATTTGCTAATTATTTTTATTTTACTTTCCAGTCTGCTTTTACTGAAATGCAAAAACTTGCAATTAAAGCATAAAGCATAGAAAATATGAAAAAATTAATTACAAAGGAACTTCACATTTATCTATAAAATTAAAACTATACTGTACAAAACAAATAAACATGTATGCATAAAAAATCAAATCTTTCTGAGAGAGAGAGAGAGAGAGAGAGAGAGAGAGAGAGAGAGAGAGAGAGAGAGAGAGAGAGAGAGAGAGAGAGAGAGAGAGAGAGAGAGAGAGAGAGAGAGAGTGTGTGTGTTTATATATCAAAGCACATAACTTGCTAGGGACGACAATGGTTGGGAGGAGAATGTTGAGTGTTGGATACATATGAAATTTGGATTTTAAATATTTTTATGGTGACTGGATCAATGCAATGGATTCTGTAAGTAAAATAATGTGTTATAGATATTTTGTAGTGTTTTCCCATTTGAGCATATGTATAATGAAAGAATTTTTAAATAAATTTAGGGGAGTTGGCGAGGACTAACTACAAAACTACACAAACCAAGAACTTACTGTACTATATATAATTTTTCTATCATAAATTTTTTGTATGTAATCACAAAAATACTAACATGATGTAACAAACCTGTTTGGAGGTAGATATCCAATTGCTCTAAACTACCCACGTATTTTAGATATACTCTATACAGTGGTAATATCTTAAAATATGTACCTTGTACAGTAAATATATTTCCAAATCATCTTAAAACAGAGGAAAATATCAATATACATAAAATGTTCACCCAGTGTATTACAGTATGAGCAGAACGAGGCACAAAGTTACGTAGGCTAAAGGATATTTGTGTATAATATGACTGAAATGATATTAGGGTTCTGGGATGATAGTTTGAGTAATATTTTTTTTAACTGTCAAGTTTGTCAATGTGCTGTTAAAACATGAAGCTATAAGCATTTTACTGGTGTTTATAGCCTACTTACGAGTAACAGTACTAAAAGAGTACTGTAATGTTAGGTTTCCTTGGGTATTTTTGAAATACTAAATAATTTTAGTATGATAATTTACGATATATTTTTGTTTTAACCATCAAATTAAGCAGCAAAATGTTAAAATAGGCAGTTATAAGTATTTCAATTTAAGGGATACATGGTATCTGGCAATTATAATTCAGTTATAAGCATTTTTAGAGGAGTTTTTTTGCATTTCTGCCGTAGGTTCTGGAACCTATTCCCTCATAAAAATAGGGAGCACTGCATAAAATTAAAAATAATACCATTAATAAATTAATTTCTTTTAGTAACTAAAAATTATTTTCCTAATCTTTTGGTAGTATTAAAGTGAATTTATCATCCAACTCCATTTTCTTTAATCACTATCAACTCTTTCTTCCCACAGTACGCAGGTGAAGACAAATCCCAAGCCATAGCTATTTGGTTCTTTTCGTCCCACCAAGAGCAATGATATTGACAACCACGGCGGAAAGGTGCTTTTATGTGTTGTCCACCAATTAGGAGGCCTTTGCTTCCACCATGGGATTCATATTCCTTCCCTAAATACTTCTCCACCTTAGGACACAAAATATTTGTATCCCATGTAATTTGTACCTCCTTAGGGCAGCAGTGTCCAGAATGCACTACTTAATACAATTGCAGAGGCAATCATTAATTGAGTGACTTGATTTGCATACGTTGTCAGTTGAAAATTAAACATACGAAAATTATTTACGACAAATTAACTAAGTACTGGCAGTCCCCAGGTCACGATGGGGGTTCCGTTCATGAGACGCGTTGTAACCCGAAAATCGTCGTAAGCCGGAACATCACCATAAATCCTAAGAAAACCTTACTTTTAATGCTTTGGGTGCATTCAAAACTATGAAAACTGCATTCTTATTGCATTTTGCATAAAAAAAACTTCAAATATTGATTATTTTGCATAAAAAAAACTTCAAATATTGATTATTTTTGGTGTCATATTTCTTCTGCCCAATGAGTGTTGTAGGCGTTGTAACCCTGGAAATAATTTCTGATTAATATAATTGAAAAGTGCCTTAACCTCGGAACGTCGTAAGCCAAACCCGTCGTAACCCGGGGACTGCCTTATATTCAAACCTTTTCCCTGACCTTACACTTCAGTTTTTGTGACACTCTTAGCAGTGAAAGATTCCACTTCTGTAGGGTTAAGAACTTTATCTATCTATCACTTCTATTTTGTTTTTAAACATGCTAAATATATGCTACCCACTGTAGGTACATACTATATTCAGTAAGAGGCTCTGTTAAAGAAAAGTCAGTGATAAATGTAAATAAAAAGAAATATGTACTTAGGATACTGAAGTATACATCTATAAGAGTAGATTTTTACAGGCTTACAAATTATTTTGCAATAATCACTGAAACAGTGGAAGCCAGCAAATTTCTAAACAACTAGTCAGGTCAACAACTGTTTACAATGATCAAGGCAACTTACCTTTTTATCACAATATTTCCAAACAAATATGTATGATTTAGAAACAAGACATTAAGCACTCTATGAGAAATCTGCATTGTTGGTGAGAGAACAATGCTTACATTTTGGTAGGTCATCTTTGTGTCATGTTCCTGAAAGATTGAAAATTCACTAAATATTGTCATAAAAACAAAACGGACAGTAATCTTAAAAACAGACATCCCTTAATATCAAACCATTTCAACAAATGTAATATAGTTAAAAAAAATTATGCTTCACAAACACAAACCAATTTCTTCAGTGACTTTAGTGACTACCTCAGTGATAGGCTATCACAAAAATTTCAAATTCCAAATGAATGCAGAAATAACTATAGTATTTAAAATGGGAAATCACTTTCCTCATTTGAGCTTTTTATTCTTTTTTAGCCGTCTGATCAGTGTCAACTTTTCAAAACCAATCAGGGAGGATGCAGGAAGAAAACATCTTCAAGCAGCAATGTATGCATCAAAGGAAATCTTCAGATATTTCTATGTCTGTTCCAAAGGTCACGGTAATTATTCACTATTGCTTTGTAAATATTGATGTAGGGGACAACCTTTTAGGTTTGGTATGTCTCACTCCTCTATAACAAAAACCTATAGTTTCATTTAAGCTTACAATAGTGTTGTACGGTGCAAAAAATTATCTTGAGTCTTCCTGGTGGGAAATCGTGATGCACTGTAATGAAAACTTGCATACTATCTAATAAAAGTTTCTACCAAGGTTAGAAGCAAGAGAAGTGTTGATCAGTAACTACAACACACATCTCGACTGATGACAATGAAAACTATACATACTGAAGATACTGACAATGAGAACATGACATTTTGATCAGCAACATATAAGAGCAGACCCAGTTCTTATTTCATTTATGCTTCTTTGTCTACACAGTACAAGTTATATAACAGAATTATTTTGTACCATTAGAAATTAATTATACTAATTTTCAATTATCCTTTTATTTCTTGGAAAACCCATAATCAACAACCAATATTGTTTGGCTGCAAGGGGTGTTGAACTATACACAACATTTTAAGGTGTTGTTTATGGAGCTCAACCCTTTTTTCCCTTTTTCAGCAAGGTGAAACCATTGGGTGTTTGGGTTTTCTCTTTTATTGGTATATGCATTTAGAAACAGATGGACGTAGCCATTATGATTGGAGGGGTGGATTAAACTAGTAATGTAGCCAAAATTTTTGATTGGCAGGTCCAAAAAGTCAAGACAATTTTGAATACGACACAAATTTTTTATGACCATATGTGTATATATACATAATACAGTGTATCCCTCCTACTCACGTTCTCGGGATTCGTGGACTCCCCTATTCACGGATTTTTCTGTGGAACCTATCTAAAAATTATTTGTGGAAGGACTCGCTAATTTGTGGGTTTTTCTGCGCAACATATCTATAAAACTATTTGAGGGTCCCCACTACAGGTACTCCTCATTTAACAACATACTCATTTTACGCCAACTTGGAGTTACGACGAAAACATGGAGAGAAAAAGCCTTAAAATGAAAATAAAAACATTGCCAATGGTGGCCAAGAGTAAGGCTATTCATTGCCAATAATCTAGCCTAGCCTAGGTTTTGAAAACCTTGAAATCTATGGCTAAAATTAATAAGGCTTTAATATACTTTGTAAAGAAAAGCTATACAGTTGAACCTCTTAAAGTTGGCATTCTATGGTCTGGGAATTCCCCTGGTTGGCTTGATTGAGTCGCCACTAGTTCACTGTGCGGCCGCACGGGTGGCATGGCGCCACATTTGTTTAAAACTTCAAGAGCAAAAATTATGCCATATTTTCTTAGTTTTAGTGAGAATAATTCTTAGTAGTGAAAAGAAAATGTGTGAATTCTTAGTAATGAAAAGAAAATATGTGAAATCAAATATGTTTTTTATAATATGTTTTTGTAAGTTTATGTGAATAAGTGAAAATGTGAGTGCGCTTGGATATGGTTTATTTTTCTTTATAATGAGTCGACCTTCTGCTTTAATGATTGCGTCATCCCTAAGCAAATTTGAAAAATATTGTGATCTTCCTCAAAATCATGTTGACATAATTAAAGGTATTGTTTACGGAGCTGCCAATGTCAAGTATGAAAGTAACTTCCCTGCTCGCTATAAGAAAAGTTTGAAAGATCTTAAAAAGGACAATACTATCCACATTACAAAAGCTGATAAGTCAAATAGTATAGTAAGTTTAGATAAAGCTGACTACATATCACATATGCAAGCCCTACTGGATGATGATGTAACTTATAAAAAACTAAAAAAAAATCCCCTTGAACAAGTAAAAAAAACTTTAATAGCCCAGTGAAAAATATCCTTAAAGATAAAAGAGAACTACTAGGCAAATTGTCAGTCAAATCTCCTTTACTACCTTACCTGTACGGATTAGTCAATACACAAAAAGAAAATAACCCATTATGAATACTGTTGGGTTCAATTTCATATAAACTTTCGAAATATATCACCAAGATCTTGTCCACTTTACTTGGAACCATCTCAGATTCTCATATATATAATTCTCTAGATTTAGTTGATAAATTAAACAAAATAACTCTTTGCCCCACTGATAGATTCGTTAGTTTTGATGTATGTTCTCCTTTTTTACTAAAGTCCCTATACACTCTATTTCATAATATCTTAGTAATGAACTAACTCAGCACGAATTACCTCTACCTATAAGTCAAATTATTTCACTCACTAGGTTGTGCATTTGTGATTGTAAGTTTATATTCAATGGTGAATTTTATCAACAAATATTCGGCATGGCAATGGGCAACCCTTTATCACCACTCCTCTCAAACTTGTACATGGAATTTTTGGAAAAATGCTACTTACCTAATATTTATATTCCTGTAAAGTGGTATAGATATGTTGATGATATTTTAGCTGTTCTGCCTGCTGGTATTGATGTAAATGATTTACTCTCTAAATTAAATAACCAGGTACCATCGATTAAGTTTACTCTAGAACTGGAAAAAGACAGTTGCCTCCCTTTCTAGGATGTTTTGATACATAGAGAACCATTTCAATGTAAATTCAGTATTTATAGGAAACCAACCAACAACTTAACTTATGTTCGTTTCTATTCATGCCACCATCTTAACATCAAAATGTTAATTTTTTCTTCTATGTTTTTATGAGCATTGCACATTGTCAGTCCCCAATATTTGGATCAAGAAATAGAATACATAAGAAAAATAGGGAAAGATTTATGTCATCCTTCACATATTTTAGATATTTGTTATAATAAAGCCCACAAAAAGTTTTATAGTGTAAGTAACACAGAGTTCCTATAATGACACACTAACCCTTAAAAGCAGAAGCGGTAAAATAAAAATTGTCTCCCGTGTGCCGGAGGAGTTTCGGAGTGAGCGCGGAAGCAGAAAAAATATTTTTTTCAAAAAATCTCAGCTTGATTAGTTTTCGAGATTAAGAGTTCATTTTAGGCTCCTTTTTTTTGTCATTGGCTGAAGTTTAGTATGCAACCATCAGAAATGAAAAAAATTATCATTATCATATATAAATAATGCGATATATGATAGCGCAAAAACGAAATTTCATATATAATTGTATTCAAATCGCGCTGTGCGCAAAACGGTTAAAGGTAACAAGTTACTTTTTTTTCGTTGTAATGTACACTAAATTGCGATCATTTTGGTATATAACACATTGTAAAACGATAAAAGCAACACAGAGAAAATATTATCACAAAATAATGCATGAATTCATAACGCTCGGACGTAAACAAATACTTTTTTCAAAAATTCACCCTAAATCTAAATATTGTCCTAGAGACTTCCAATTTCTTTCAAAATGAAGACAAATGATTGAATATTACTATACTGTAAGAGTATTAGCTTACAATTGCAGTTTTCGACCATATCTGACGAGTTAAAGTTGACCGAATGTTGAATTTTTTTTATATATTTTTTTTATATGTAATTATTTCGGAAATAAGAAAGGCTACAACCTTCAAATATTTTTCGTTTTATTCTACATGAAATTGCGCACATTTTCATATATAAAACTCTATGAAATACCTAATATAAAACGGAGCAAATATTCCGAGAATGGGACGTACGCATTTCTGAGATTTGTGGCGGAGAATCCGCGCGCGGAGGGAAGGAAAGTTTTTTTTTTTTAAATTCACCATAAATCTAAGTATTGTGCTAGAGACTTCGAATTTGTTTCAAGATGAAGATAAATGACTGAATATTTCTAGACTGTAAGAGTTTTAGCTTACAATTGCGTTTTTTGACCATTTCGGTAGAGTCAAAGTTGACCGAACATGGTTTTTTCTATTTATCGTGATTTATATGCAAATATTTAAAAAATGAGAAAAGTTACAACCTTCAATTATTTTTCGTTGTATTCTACATAAAATTGTGCACATTTTAATATACAAAACTTTATGTAACGGCTAATTTAAAATGGTGCAAACATTACCACAATCGCACGTATGATTTTTTCAGAAGTTACTGCGCGGACGTAAAGAAAATGTTATTTTTTTCATAAATTCACCATAAATAAAAATATTGTGCTAGACTTCCAATTTGTTGCAAAATGAAGGTAAATGATTGAATATTACTAGAATATAAGCGTTTTAGCTTACAATTGCGTTTTTTGACCAATTTGGCAGAGCCAAAGTTGAACAAAGGTTGAAAATTTGTCACTTATCATTTTTTATATGAAAATATTTCAAAATTGATAAAAGCTACAACCACGGGTTGTTTTTAGTTGTATTGTGCATGAAATTGCGCACATTTCCATATATAAAACTTTATGTAACGGCTAATTTTAAAATGGTGCAAACATTACCACAATCGCATGTATGATTTTTTTCGGAAGAGTTATCGCACGAACGTAAGGAAAAAGTTTTTTCATAAATTCACCATAAATAGAAATATTGTGCTAGAGACTTCCAATTAGTTGCAAAATGAAGGTAAATGATTGAATATTACTAAAACATAAGAGTTTTAGCTTACAATTGCGTTTTTCGACCATTTCGGTAGAGTCAAAGTTGACCGAAGGTTGAAATTTTGGCACTTATCATTATTTATATGAAAATATCTCAAAACTGATAAAAGCTACAATCATGAGTATTTTTTTGTTGTATTCTATATAAAAATGCGCACATTTTCATATATAATACTTTATGAAACGGCTAATTTAAAATGGTAAAAAAATTATGTCAAAGTGACAAAATAATTTCCGAGATGTGTCACAGATACTTTTTAGTGTGGCAAGAAAGAAATTCGCGCTTGCGCCCCTGCGTAATGATTGTAAACAAAACAACACCTTGATTCGTGAACTCCCAGCATCCCCCAAGGCGCGTGATTCAAGAGTTTTCGGCTGGTAGGCCTAAAAGTATTTTTCCGTGAATTTTTAAAAAAACTTTTGTATGTAGACGTAAAATACGTCCAGTCGGCACCCGAGAGACAAAAAATGTTGACGTAAAATACGTCCAGTCGGCGTTTAAGGGTTAAAAGCAATGTTAATAAAAAAAATGGCCCCAGGGAAAGCAACAACATAATATATAAAATTCCATGTATGAACTGTCCCTCTTTTTATCTCGGACAGTCGAGCAAGGGCTTAGAAGTATGGACTGCCCCTCTTTTTATCTCGGACAGTCGAGCAAAGGCTTAAAAGTAAGATTAAACCGGCATAAATATTCTGTAAAAACTGGGCAAACATCTAATGCAATATTCATTCAAGTGAAAACAACCACCAGATAAATTTGATTGGTAGTTCAGTAATTGCAAGATCAAAATATGTCTTATCACAAAATCTTTTAGAATCTGCCATAATACAACTTACTTCCCATTGTAATATTAATATTAGTCGTGGCCCGTTCCATTTAGACCCTTGTATTTGTAACATGTTTAAGAATGACCTCTAAGATATAATTACAGACTTAAATACAAATTAGTTGCTTTACAGATATCTCTGTTGTATATGTA
>NC_061106.1:10894509-10924509 GCF_015104395.2 Macrobrachium nipponense | reverse complement strand
GCATCAGCTTCGCTCACGTTGAATCCCTTGAAGTCACGGGCGGATACGGCATCAGGCCAGAGTTTCCCTCCAGGAAGAATTCAAGGTTCACCTTGAAACCTCCTGCCAAGCTTGATCGATGAGTCAGATGCATATGACGACATCGAAATGCTCCTTCCAAACTTCACGCAAGGTGAGGTTTGTGGTATCGGTGATGTCGAAACATCTCTTGAAAAGATATTTCGTATACAGCTTCTTGAAGTTTGATATCACTTGCTGGTCCATGGGCTGGAGGAGAGGGGTGGTGTTAGGTGGAAGATAAAGAACCTTGATGAAAGAACACTCCGCTAGGATATCTTCCTTGAGGCCAAGAGGGTGAGCAGGGGCATTGCCCAACAACAGCAGACATTTCAGAGGGAGGTACCTCTCTTCCAAGAATTTTTCACTGTCGGGCAGAAACACAAATTTACCCACTCGGTGAACAAAAGTCTCGTTACCCAGGCTTTCCCATTAGCCCTCCACATCACTGGAAGCTTCTCCTTTAGCACTTTGTGGGCCTTGAAGGCTCAAGGAGTCTCGGAATAATACAACTAGGGGCTTAACCTTACAATCCCCACTGGCATTGGAACAAAGTGTGAGCGTAAGCCTGTCTTTCATAGGCTTATGCCAAGGTAGCTTATTCTCTTCCTGCTTGATGTACGTCCGACGAGGCCTTTTTATCCAAAAAAGGCCAGTCTCATCACAGTTGAAGACTTGCTGAGAACTGTAGCCTTCGTTGATCATCATCTTGTCAAACGTCTTAATAAAGGCTTCGGCCGCTTTCGTGTCCGTGCTGGCAGCCTCCCCATGCCGCACCACCAAATGGATGCCAGTCCATTTATGGAATTAATCAAACCACCCCCGAGAAGCCTTTGAAGTCTGGGGTTGCTGTCGATGTCCCTTCTCCGTCGTCTTCGGCCTGGGAAATCAGATCACCGAAAATAGCGCTGGCTTGCTGGCAGATTGCCGTCTCGGTTATCGTATCGCCAATGATTTCTTTGTCTTTAATCCATACTAGAAGCAGCCTCTCCATCTCATCATGCAAGTGGCTCCTCTTGTTGGACAAAATAGTCACGCCCTTGGAAGGTGTAGCTGCTTTGATGGCTTCCTTCTGCTTAAGGATGGTGCCTATTGTCGACAGATTTCGGCCGTATTCCTTAGCGATCACACTCAACCGCATGCCAGCTTCATACTTTTCAATTATCTCCATCTTTGTCTCCATGGAAAGCATCCTCTTCTTTCCGTGAACTTCAGCAACATTCTTGGGACCCATGGCTAATTAAGTTAATTAAGTTCACACACAACACGATAAAGTAACTTGCTACGAAGAAAGTGAAATCAATAACACGAATTTACGTTAACAAACAAAATCTATGTAAACGAACGAATTCCACAAGTGTATGATAACGCTGATGCGACGAAATGGTCGAAGGACACTTTTGTGCAGAGGCATGATGGGACAGATGCTGACCAATAGGAGAGCAGGATCTTACAGCAGTGACTAGCATCAGGAACCAATGGGAGAGTGGGAGGATGGTGGCAAGTCTACTCAGTCGGCTGTGCGCGAGTTTTAAAATTGTTCTCGGCGGTCCAGGTGAATCTCAGACTTTACCCTTTCGCAACCTGAATTATTTTCGTATAGAGAAGCAAAAAAAATCTTAGTCTTTGCTTTCGTAACTTGGATTTTTCGTATATATAAGTTCCACTGTATATACGTACATATGTAAAAATGTTACAACATATAGCACAAAACAGAAAGCAAATGGCAATTAAGCTGGGAAGTACAGATATCTTCACACAATGGCAGTTGACAGCAAATGGAGTGCAAACAGACGACTGGGCTGGGCTTCTCCCAAATGTTAGTAATTAACGACCTTGTCTGACAGTCAAATGGCCATTCCAGCTCACAACCGCAAGCTAAATCCTATGTAAAGACCAAAGGTTTGGTTTTCTTTGTGTGGGAACAATTATAAATGAGAATAGCGGAAAATAAAAATTTAAATATCATAAGCGTAATGATACTAATGAAAACAATCTGTAGCTAATTCACGGGTGCCAGCAAATGTGTTTGTGCATTTGCATGTACTTTACACACAATCACAGTTATAATTTTGGCTGTAAAAATAAAAGGTTTAAAGATACAGTATAAATATAAGAGAAAAGCATAAAATATAAATAGAAAATATCATAAGCTTAACAAAAAAAACAAAAACAAGATGTAGCAAGTTCACTGGCACCAGTGAATGAGTTTGTGCGTACTCAAAACAACATACGATTGCAATGAACTTTTTGGTTGTAAAAATAAAAAATGAGAAAATACTGTAAAAATATAAATGAAAATAACTTAAATATAAAGTTAAAAATCATAAGCATAACAACATGAACGAAAACAAGCTGTACCAAGTTCACTGAAGCCAGCAAATAAATGTGCATGTATACATATGTGCCCTATGCACACAATTGCAATTTTGATTTGGTTTGTAAAAATAAAAAATTCGAAAATTCAGTAAACATATAAATGAGAATAGCATAAAAGGGATTTTGACGTAGGAAAAATCTATTTCTGGGTGATTGGCTCGTGTCGCCCTATGAAACCCACCCTGTATTGTTTGCCCTCCCTGCAGGACAAGATGTTCATAGATTAAGGATGACCGCTAGGGGCGCTGCTGTCCGTGGCGTCCCTAGTAGTAGTAGTAGCGGCCGCATCGCCCGTTGGTATCAGCTCTCTCTAGTGGGGATTTTGATTGGAAGGTCTAATTGGTGAATGTCTCGTGGTAGTGTTCCCACTCGCCCCTATTCTCATACCGACACTTCTTTTAAAGAGTGAGCGAGTCAGTTTTACTGACATTTTCTTAATTTTGTTTTTCTCTGGTAATTTTAGATTAATTTTACCTAGAAAGAATGATATTAAGGATCCTTTCATAGGGCGACACGAGCCAATCACCCAGAAATAGATTTTTCCTACGTCAAAATCCCTTTTCTGGGCTCAGCTCGTGTCGGCCTATGAAAGAGTACCAGAGAAACAGACAAGATGGGAAAAAGGACAAATGAAAATCAGTTGTAAAAAAAGAGGGATATAATAATAAGTAAAATTCAGTTATTACAGCATATAAACTAAGTACTTAAGGCTAACTTATTTTAAACAATGACATAAAAGAAAGTTAGTAATGTAAAGTACTTAAAATTAAATTATAGTAAACATAGTAAAATACAATAATGCAGTGCAATTAACAAAATAGATTCACTTAAATAACGTATTTACAAAATATACAAACACATTGTGTCCTACCCTAGCATAAAAATAAGGGTAGGTACACTGAAGTACATTATAAGTACATAGTGTGGATGTCCCTAGCGAAAAAATAAGGGACAATCCACTAATATGATCTCAGCGGCTAAGGCTAGAATATCCGAGTAGCATGGCGATAGGGTGAGGCATGTTGGACGAGGTAGGTAGAGAGGAGACCTGGATCTATACTACGACTACTATTACAGTATCAGGAGAAACAATGTTTCCCGCTGCTACTGCAGAAAATTTTAAAGATTCCAAGGACTTTAGATAGTGACGTTTAAAGACTGTCGGAGATTTCCATCCAGTATACTTTTAAGATCCTCAAAGTTCATATGTTGAAAGTATTAATTGAGGTGGCTACTCCCCTGATGTCATGTGCTTTTGGAAATGAATCAGGATTGGCTTGTTTAATGAAGTAAAGGATCTGTTGTCTAATACCTTTTACTGATAAAGTACCACCTTTTTCTCTCATGAAGAGAGAACCTGAGGATCTTGAGGATGTACGAGATAGAAAGGCTCTTAAAGTTGATACTGGGCAGAGAGAAGGATCTTGCGGAGTGGGATGACTTTCCAAGGAGCCCACCTTGCAAGAGGATCCTCATTTTTAGCCAAAAAACTACGATCCGGAGCAAGCAGAACTTCTCCTGAGGGGAGGAATTCCACATGACCCGCATCTCTGGATAGAGCCGACAGTTCTGAAATTCTAGCTCCTGAAGCTAGGCTTAATAAGAATAATTTGTCTTTCTAAGAAGCATTATGAATGTACAAGACGAGTTGTCAGTATCTGATGCTAGTTTGAGGACATCATTTAAGAACCATGAAGATGTAGTAGGCCTTTGAGAAGGTCTAAGTCTAGCACAGGCTTTAGGGATAGACGCTAAAATAAGATTCAGTCAGATCTATCTGGAAACCTAACTGAAAGATCTTCTTCAAAGCCGATTTATGAGTAGTAATAGTGCTAGCTGCTAAACCTTTTTCAAACAAGGATCTGAAAAAGGATATAGCTAAATTAACTGTCATGGTTGTAGTGTTTGATTCTTTCAGGAAGGATGCTAATTTTTTAACAGCTGAGTCATATTGTCTAATAGTTGACTCGCTCTTATCTGATTCTGGAAGAGGATGTTTTGTGGATCAATGTTAGCATCTTTATTAGCCGCAAACTTCATGAAGTCCATAAAGTTAGGGTCCTGAAGCAATTTCCTGAGGAAGCAAAACACAGTCCTCATTTGTACTGATTGTGACAGCTTGGGATTGGGAATCCGTTGAGGTCGGAGACCCAATTCCAGAAGCAGAGGATACCAGTTGCTCTTGGCCAGTCTGGAGCAATCAGGGCTACTAGTCCTTGAAAGTCCTCAGCTTGCTCAAGACTTTCAAGAGAAGATTCACTGGAGGAAAGACATAAATTTTTCTCCACTGATTCCAATCTAACGACAGGGCGTCCGTGGCATAAGCCAGAGGGTCCAGGTTGGGGGCCACATAGCAAGGGAGCTTGTGGTTCGCTTGTGAGGCGAAGAGATCTACCTGGAGACCAGGGACTCTCCGGCATCCACTGGAATGACCTGTCGTTCTAGGGACCATTCTGATTCCAGAGGGACCGACCGGGACAAGGCGTCTGCTATCACATTTCTTACCCCCGCCAGGTGAGTGGTCGGACAGATGCCATTTGTGTTTTGTTTGCTAGTGCAAAGATGGCTATCATGACATGGTTCACATGTTTGGATTGGACCCTCCCCTGTTGATGCAATGAACTACCACTGCACTGTCCAAAACTAGTCTAGATGAGACTTTTCCGGGGGAAGAAGTCTCTTCAGGGTGTAAGATCTGCCATTGCTTCCAGAACGTTTATGTGGAGCTGGCGGAACTGAACTGACCAAGTCCCCTGAACTTGTTTGAATTGAGAATATCCCCCCCATCCGACAGGGAGGCATCCGTGTGAATGGTTAACACTGGAAGGGTATATTGAAGGGGTACCCGTTTGGCCAGGTTTACTTTTGTCCATGGACTGGAGTTGATTGCGAAGGATCTGTGGAATTACTGACAAACTTGTCTCGAGATTTGGCGTTTGCTCTCGATCGCCAAACTCGATTTATATCTTTCAGCCTTGCTTTCAGGAGGATAATCTGTCACTGAAGCAAACTGAAGAAGAACCTAGGATTCTTTCCTGGCTTTCTCCTTTGATGTTTGCTGGCTTTGAGAAATTGTTTGACAGACTTGGCGATCTCTTTCCGTTTGCCACTGGAATTGACAGATTGTGGGAAGACAAATCCCATTGGATTCCTAGCCACTGAAAACGAGACTCCGGAGTAAGTCTGGATTTCGTTTTGTTTGTTTATCTGGAACCCCAGATGTTCCAGAAATTGAACTACCTTTTTCGTGGCTTTGAGACATTTCATCGACTGTTGGTGCCCAGATCAACCAATCGTCGAGGTATGCTGCTATCATTATTCCCTGAGTTCTCAATTGTTGCACCACTACTTTCTGCTATTTCGTGAATACCCTGGGGGCTACATTCAGACCGAAGGGCAATCACTTTGAATGAGAATGTTTGATTTCCTAGTCTGAATCCTAGGAATGGGCGGAAGTGCCTGGCTATAGGGATATGATAGTATGCGTCTGTAAGATCGATGGAGCATGTGACGGCTCCACGAGGAAGTAAGGTCCTTACCTGCGAGATGGTAAGCATTTTGAACTTGTCGCAACGAATGAAAAGAGTTTAGCCTTGACAAGTCTAAGATTACCCTTCTTTTTGTTGAGCCTTTCTTTGGCACGCTGAATAAGCGACCTTGAAATTTTAGATGCTTGACTCTCGCAATAGCTCCTTTCTGAAGGAGTTCCTCCGCATAATCTGTCAATTCCTTTGATGGTACTTGATGGAATGATTTGATTGGAGGGGGATCTTTGATCCAACTCCAACCCAATCCCTTGGACACTATGCTCTGTGCCCAATTGCTGAAACCCCCACCTGTGACGGAAGAGGAACAGCCTCCCTCCTACCTGGGGAGCCTCATTGTTGATGGGCGGGTTGACCTCCACGCCCTCTGAACTGCCTACTCCTTGCCGCCCTTCCTGTGCCACACTGGCGAAAGTGGCCTCTCGCTCTGCTACCTCTCGATTGCCTATTAAAGGGAGGGTAAGCCTGACCTTCATACATAGGGTTGAAGGCTGGCGAGAGTGCGTAGGAGGTCGAGGGTTGTGACTGAGGAGACAACAGGAGGATGGGCTGGGTCTGCTTCGAGGTTGAAGGTTGTCCCTGTTGGGTAACTGGGACGGCCTGAGCGAATTGCTGCTGTTGCTGGTGTTTTTGGTAAGGCTGGACCTTTACCAGACTTCTTTAGTTTCTTACCAGCAGCGGGGGCGGATTCTTGTTTCCTCTTAAGAGGAGATACCCATCTAGCTCTAAGCTCTGGTTGAGCCTAGCAGCCTCGTGGTGCACCTCATTTACAGCGGACTCTGGGAAGAGGTCCGCTCCCCACATGCTGGAAGCCAGGAGTCTATTAGGTTCGTGCCTAATAGTGCATTCCTGCAGAACGTGCTTTCGGCAATTCCTCCTAGCTTGGAAGAAGTCGAAAGCATCCGTCTGAACCGTTTGAAGCTGGGACTTGGCCAGAATCTTAAATAAAGGTTCTGTGCCATACGAAAGAGCAGCCATCTCTGTGATAATCAGAGAATTGAGGGATCTGCCAAACCTAGTTCGAGCGTCGAACTCTGCCTGGATCAAGGAATCAGGCAGCCTTGGGAGCTTTTCGCCAAACTGGTCCATTGCACAGTCCGGTTTGAGCTTACCAAGCGTGAAAGTGGCAGGCAAGTTCTCCCACAATTCTCCGAAAGCTGGAAAGAGCGGAGAAGTAGAATCCGCTTCCCTCAGCTGTGGCATGGGCTCATCCTTGAGGACTGCCTCCTCCTCCGTCGCAAAAATAGTAAAAGGACTCTTGAAAGCCTGGAGCTTCGTGTTGGTACACTCCCAGTCCTCAAGGCAGTGAACCCATTCGCGTTGAGCGTGCTCTCTACTATAGAGCACGTCTCTGGAGATCTTGTCCTCCCTAGTGAGGGGGCCGCTACGGTCAGCCTAGCATATCCAATGAAAGGCTGCGTCAATCCCGGAGGATAAAACTCGAAGTCCTCAATCCTTCGAGTTCCACACTACCGGGACAGAGATCATACCGTTCCTTGAATGGAGCGTTAAGCGGCCACTCTCCATGGGTTCTCCATGGAGAAGGCTAGGTAACGACTCATTAAAGGTGGTAGCTGGAGAATACCAGCACTTGCTACTGGGGAGACTGGATAGGAGCCTGAGCAAGCCCAGCTACTCGGTCCTCGTTCTCTCTAACTCTGTTAGAGAGATCTTGGATGGACTGGCCCGACTGAGTCAAAGTGCTCGACAGTGTGCGAACATCTGTTCGAACTTGGTTCCGAGGGCGGAGACCGTGAGCCTACCATCTCTCCTACCTGTGGCATCCACTGCTGAGAAAGCAGTGGGATCAAAAGGTGCTAGGTCCCGCTACACCAACCAGCGTTGCCGGAGTGGATGCGGTGGAGGCCGGAGAAGGCATTGGCTCAGCAGGAGCGCGAGCCTTCTCCTTAGAAGCCTTGCTTCTAGAGCTCTTTGAATAGGAAGAGCTCGGCTTAGCCTTCACCGCGTCAGCATAGGAAGTCGAAGACTTCTAGCTGAAGAAGACGACGACGACTTTTTAGAAGTCGTCTTACAAGGGTCTTCGGTTCTCTCTGTCCTTCACCTTTGGGGGTACAGAGAGAGCGGGAGAGCGGGCAGGGATCTCAGATCCCAAAAACCCAAAAAGCCTTGGAAAGAAGCAGTAGAAGAAGGGACAGGAGAAGATCCAGGAGCGCCCAAGGATAAGACCTTGGGCACCCGACACACCTACCTCAACCAACAAATCCTCCGCACCTACCGCCATAAGCTCAATATTAAGGTCCAAGGTTGCGACGTCTGGACCGTCTCCTGCGTGGCCACGGCCCGAACGACTGTTGCATCTCTTGCTGGATGGAGCTATGAGAGGGGCTGCAGATATCGGGGTCAACATATCCTGTTGACTTACCACCGGGGAAGATCTGACGGCCAGCTTTCTTGTTCCAAGATGTATGGCTGGCCCTTGGCGGCGTTCTTCCCGAAGCCGCCCACCAAGCCTTCAGGGTTGCTAGGGCGACTTCCCTCACACCGGCACCCTGAAAGAGAAGGCGAAATGAAGCTTCTAGTGGCGGGGGCGGGGTTAACAAGCTTATGACTAAGTGTTGTTAGTAATACGATAAAGAAGTCTACAATCACTTACCCCTCCACCAGCTGACTGACAAGGTCGTAACAGATGGCGCAGGCCTTCCGGTGCCAGACGATCAATGTCGTTGTAGGCGTGGCACACGGGGCGTGAGATCTGCACTCATCGTGGGCGCAGGGGTCGTATAAAGTCGCATTGCACCCTAGGACCTGACAGTTGGTAGCCTGTAAGTGGAAAGATACATAAGTATCAGGAGAACACTTACAGCCTAACAATTGCTCCGCTGCATGCCGGAGCGAGAAAGTTAGATTAAACCAGAGCCCCGCCATAATACGTGTGGTAACAAGATGGTTGGAGTTTGTCCAAGGCTACGCCGGAGACAAGAGAAAGAATCCAACCAGGTGTGGTGGTGAAATATGAAACCACGACGGAAAACGGCGGAGATGGTATACATACAATTATAATTCTAGAAATTCATCGTAAAATTAGGGTATATCCTTAAAAATACGAAATAAATATCAACCTTTCCCCCCCGTCTACTAGAAGAGTGCCCGGGTAAGAAGCAAGCTCTCTTCCGGTAGCGGGGAAAAAGGGAAGGATATAGTAGGCAAGCAAAAGACCACTAGTAGTGACCACCCCGCCCGTGGCAGAGCCAGCGAACTATAACCCAAAGGTGCCCCCGGCTGCGGCGGAAGGCTCCGTTTGTTTTTATAGTGGGGAAAGGTGGGACTGAGCAACTGGGGGGGGGGGGTTTCCCCCGGCGTAACGTGGCGGGAGAGAGAGAGAGAGAGAGGGGGGGGGGGGGTGGCCTACTCCTCCCCGTCCCAACAACTACCCGCTATCGGTGACCCGGTACCCGAAACAAGTGGTCGCCCTATACCCCAGCTGGGAAGAACCCCTGGCCTCCTCAGAGAAGGAGGGAGGAAGGCTACTGAGGTTGTCATGGCAACCAAGGGGTCCCCCAGACCCCTCCCTATACCTGGTAGGGAGGGAAGGGGAAGGGTAAGGTGCGATGGAACACGTGACCGCAAGTGGCCTAAGCTGCGATAGCAACACAACCGTGGAAGGGCCACGTGAACCAGGCTGTACCAATACATGGGACAATGCACCTAGGCTAGCCTAACACCCTAATAGAACTAAAATACAATCGTAAAGATGGAAAAGACACTTTTAGTAAAAGAAAAAGAACGCCCAGGAGGAGGCAAACTGTTCCGAGGAACAGAAGCCTACTCGGAGCCAGCGATAGCCGATGAAGAGCAAGAGCCGGGATGCTGGGCAGACACAGAACCAGAGCCCTAAATACCAAACTAAGAGAATTGGTAAATAAGGGCTAACCTAGCTAAAAAGGCAGATGTAAAAAAAACGATGAACGTGATATAGTAAGCCCATAAGTATAGAAGTCCCCCACCCCAGTATGGAAGACCGGGAATTCTTAACATGAGGCAGCATGGCGCCGCCACGAGTCGACCGGGAAACCGTATATGACCTATTAGAAGGAAAATACTGGTTCCTGGAAGACTAAAATACGGTAAAATACTACTTATGAGGCACTTAACTTAGCCGTTGCGATGGCAGCACGTTCCATAATGGAGAAGGAGGTAAATCCAAGATAATAGCACACGAGCAAAAAATGCGTACGACGCTTAGCGCTAATAATTAAGGATGACCGCTAGGGGCGCTGCTGTCCGTGGCGTCCCTAGTAGTAGTAGTAGCGGCCGCATCGCCCGTTGGTATCAGCTCTCTCTAGTGGGGATTTTGATTGGAAGGTCTAATTGGTGAATGTCTCGTGGTAGTGTTCCCACTCGCCCCTATTCTCATACCGACACTTCTTTTAAAGAGTGAGCGAGTCAGTTTTACTGACATTTTCTTAATTTTGTTTTTCTCTGGTAATTTTAGATTAATTTTACCTTGAAAGAATGATATTAAGGATCCTTTCATAGGCCGACACGAGCTGAGCCCAGAAAATATTATTCCAAGATGAAGAAGCTGGTAATCCTGACAGCCCTTTACCTCAAGATATAAATGTGCTTAGCTGCAAATTCCAGCTCTTCACTTTGGAAGTGGCAATGATGAACTTTGTGGATTACCATCCATTTTGCCTTTGCTTCATTAAAATTTTGCTTGGTTTTTATTTCATTTTTCCTTATTAACCACCTTATACTAATTTACAGGGAATTTGATAGGATAATGTGCTTAACTGTTGGGTTAAGTGTAGTCTAACCTAACCAGTCTATAATCCGCCAAAATGACTAATCCAACACCCTGCCTGTCCCCATGATGCTGGATTAGTTAAGTTCAACCAGTATTACAACAAAAAACATAAGATCCACAAAGTGCTTCATTCGTTGTCATACCCACTCCCTTGCATAAGGGTGCATCCATGGATTCATGGGAAGAGAAACTTGAATATGACAACCCCCCCCACAAAAAAAAATAACTCAATAAATACTGTCTGATAATATTAGACAGTTAAATTTTTCTGCTAAAAACACCTGTAAGAACAAACTCCAAAGTCCAAACCTAAACTCAAAGCTGTTATACAAACAGCTGATATTAGCACTACGTATTGTTAAATCTGAAAATGTCACCATCTAATCTCCTCCTCTTATTTTCTTTTATGCTACTGATAGTGAAACTGTGGGATTCACAACTGCCTATATCCCACAGATGGGTTGGGTAGTTTTTGCATAATTACTATATGTGATTTGTGAATAATAAAAGTACAAAATAAGGGAAATATTTTCAAATTCAGAATTGGTTTTCCCATTAATATCAAAATAAAGGCAAACACAATCTGATAAATTAACTAACCCGTGCAATAATGTGGCCCATATGTTTGAACATATATTGAACTAATAATCTATTCGCAGTAGGAAGTCTGTCAATCAGCTGTCGCATTGCTTCTGCTCGTTCCCCTGGATTAGGAATCATGGCAACATCTTCAAAGTGTGGCATCATATCTACAGTTAGCACCGGTTCTGGTAGTTCCCTGTCGAAAAAATTAAAATGTACTAAATACTAAAAAGTATTAACACTTTGTTCATGCTATCACCATTCAAATTAATTGTACAATAAAATTAAACAGTTTACAAATGACAAAACATTAAGCCTTCAGCCTTCAGAATGCCACAAGATCTGGTGTGGCACTCAGAAGATTGGGTGGTGCTGGTGGATGACTTTACAAGTGGACGACTTTTCCAGAGATCCCTTGGGAACTATTATAACCATTAATAATCTTTGCAGTTCAGTTCATGTCAACAACTTCAGTTATGTAATCCAGTTCCCATTACCTTGGGACTGTGATAATATAAAATTAGGTAATCCATAGAACTGTTTTCAAAATCAATAAAATATTTCCTAGTCAGCAGCATCAATATAACATCTGGAATGTATTGGGAATTATTTAACTCCTTGAACCCACAAAAGCAGATGCAGCTAAAAGGAGAACAATCATTATAATAAGTGTAAATACATATTTAAAAAATGGGGCCAATTTTTCGTTGTTTATAAACAAGAAAAACTGAGATATACATATACGTACATACATATTCAATGGAGAGGAACCTAATGTAATTTGCTTAGATTTTACTGTAATTTTCACTGTATTTTCTCAAATACAATTTTACCATGGCTCTAGTAAGTACATAATGTTTGATTTTAGTTTAGCCTAGGCTAGCCCATTTCCTTGAAATGATTTTAAACAATGCTGTATACTAGTAACATGCATAATCATGGACAACTCTTGCTTTTCTGGGTCGACCTGTGTTCGCCGGTGAAAAAGATCCTGCTATCCACTTTTCTAGTATAAATAGGTTCTAAATATACCAGTGAAAAAACCTAGCATGGTATACTGAGGTTACTACCCTCGCGCGAGCACCCTAAGGGTGTCGGGTATAAAGTACAAGGCAAGCGGAAGCCACTATTCACAGGTCTTCTGCCAACTAGAGGTTTCCTTTCCAAAATCCCTCTCATGGGGAGAGCCGACCCAACGGCTACTATTTCCCTCTCTCTCTCGCTACTACTACTACTACCCGACCTGAGCGCCATTTTCAATCCTGTTTTTAGATTCCGTGAGACTATGCCGCATTTTTTGCTTGCTCGTACCTTTTCGCATATCTAAGTGCTTTTTCGCGATGGCTTCAGCTGAGATGTCCACCGCACCAAAGTTGAGTACTACCCCAATTTCTGTTTTTCATAAATTATATGGTTGCGGGACTTCCTTTATTAGCCTTCGGCCCCGTAGAAAGTATTGCGGGGAAGGTGGCGTCCCCCCGCCATTTTGGTATCAGGAGCAAGAACGCATGGGATTTAGGTACGATGTTTCAGTTTAAATAAGAATAAATCCGATGGTTTTTGCTTATAAAAGTACCTAATTCTTGTGTTCTAATGTATTTTTCTTACTACATATTATCGGTTTATGTCATAGAAATATCGAATGCGTTCACAACATACGCTGGGGCAAGTCTGGGGACTAGACTAAGAACGTTTGCATCCCCCCCTCCCCAATTCGTGAACGCGTCCGAGTGATCTTGACATAACGGTAATATTATTATCATCATTGACAGACCACGCAGTCTATTATTTATGGTAGGAGAGAGAGAGAGTTAGTAACTCGTTCCCTCTCACCAACGTAATTTGCATGAATTATTATTAATTTCGTAAATAAATATATGCAAATATACCTATTCATTATTCACTGAAGAGGTGGGAGAGTTGCCACCCATCAGTTCAGCCCAACTATATTAATAAGGTAGGCTAACTGTCCTTAACCGAGTGGAATTTATCCTCCTGGCCAGTCTGAATCGTATAAATTTGATTTTGGTAGTTTTAGTTGAGAGTACTATCCGCATAATGGTAGCTTAGAGGAAGATTTACCTGACGTTCCACGTCGCTAGAGAACTCGGTCAGTCAGTTAAATCCATATCGGTTAATTTCCCAATATATATAGGTATATAAGGACTACTTGCAACTCTTCCATAATACCTCATTATAAATCTGATGTATATCCATTATGTATCTTCATTATGCTATACTGTATTACTGTACTGTAAAAGGTCTGGTTAATATTCGTCTTGGCCTAGCCTCCTTCGGTTTAATCCTTAGTCGTAGGCTATACCTCTCGATCAAGGGCTACCCCTATCGGTTGTTGTACCAACCACGACAGGCCATGGGCCCAGTCACACTACCACCCCTACAGTGGTAGCCTACACAACCGCTAACAGGTGGCCACCTCTGATCGGACAGGGAGCCAGACGTTCTCGACCAACCACCCCCCCCCTCCCCCCACCCACTACTAGGTTCGGCCCAGCCGAACCATTATAACTTGCAGTACTGGTACTCTTAGTGAGGAACGTCCGCTTGAGTTTCACATATGTGGAGGGAGGAGGGACGGGTATGGGGGGGTGAGGGATATACGACTCTGAGCTATAGTCCTACGGCCCCCGCCAGATGATGGACATAGCTTCAGGGAGTACATATTTGGCTCCGCCGCCCCATTGTCTCTTTCTCCGGCTCCTCCAACAGTGGAATTGGGGTAAGAGCCTTGCTCCTACCCCTTCCTCAGTACAGGTAGGCAACGTCAGTTATGGAATTACCTTCCCCTGACCCGCCACCTCCGCCTATTCCACAGCCAGTGGCTAGGATAGGGAGAAATGAGACTTCAGGGGAGCTAAGCCTTGAGGGATCGTACAGTGAACAGCTCCGGACCCTTGCGGTGCCGATTGAGAGTGACTCGCCCTCACATCCGCCACTGGAGTTTTGCATTAAATCTGCTATAGCTTGGTCCTCATTCTTGGAGATATAATGTAGCCGCCTACGTTCATATGTAGCCCTCTGGTCCGGCCGGACCTACAGAGTTGAGGCCTGTCCTCCTCATAGTCCGTCGGATATTGGATCCCAAGTACCAGGCGCCTACATAAAATTCAGGAGCGGGTGCGAGACCAAGCAGTTAACCTTTATATATAAGAATTTATTCAGTAATTTAGATATATATAAGAATTTATTCAGTGAATTTATATGTTATTTTTTAATGAGTAATTCTTGAACTTTATCTAGTTTAAGTTCCATACCACCGCCGGAGTAGCTCCGGCACTCCTTGGGATGATACTCATTAATAATTGCCATTACAGAAGGTGCGCCGTCAGTCGCCGGGGTGTTCCGCCTCCCTTGCTGAGGCCGTGGGGCACGAAGTGTGTCGTTCCCACGCAAACTGCTCCGTCCCCTTTGTAGCGGAGGAGGGACTGCTGCCGTACATGGTTTGGCACCCGGAGGCCTGCATCATCTACTACGAAATGGTGATGCTCCTTCTGAATGATCAGGTAAGCATCTTAAAAACCCCCCTCCCTTTTCTTCATGATAAAAATTGTAACAAATATATCAATATTGTTCAATCAACCTGGTTCCCTATGTCGGAAGATTAATTCCCCTTCCTCCCCAACAGTCGAGTGAGGACGCCTGCCAGACAGCCAGGGCGGACCTGAAGAGGTGGGTCTCCGGGTACGGCCGGAATGCACCGTCGGGGCATCCCTACATTTTGGACGCCTCCCTGGGAACTTTTGTTCAAAGGATCACCTTCGTCGTCTGTCCAGCCAAGTGTGGCGGCCCCTATCATCGCCGCCATCCGAGCGGAGACGGCCCCCCTTCCCGACAACCAGGAGGAATTGACGGCGGATGTGGCTGCCATCAACATCCACACTGAGCCGATGGCCCTGGGAGAGCAGGTAAGTGGTGAGGTAAGTGAGGCAGGCAGTCTCCTTAGCCCTACTCCTTCTTTTACCTCTTCTTTCCGGGGCTTCTCTAAGTCCACCCCCGCCTGGGACAGCTCACGGTCAGTTCGTCCCAAGGAGAAAACTGTTAGACTGAAATCCTGCCCAAGGGATCAAAGCCGACTCCGTCAGCGGCGACTGAGTCATCCCCGGCCCCAAGGCTGTCGACCTCATACGACAAGTCGCCTGCTGCCAAGGGTTCTCTCCCTTCAAAGGGATCGAGATCAAAGTCTGCCAAACCCCAGGCGACGGAGTCCGGCGTAGACCACGAACTACTCGCTAGCCTTCTATTGACGAAGGTTAGAAGGCAGTAGATGAGAGGTTTGAGTCGTTGCAACGCACCTCCGGACCTGAGGTCTCCAGCCAGTCCGTTTCAGAGATAGTGGCTGAGCAGATCAAACCGCTGCAAGACATGATGTCTGAGCAGATCAAACCGCTGCAAGACATGATGTCCGGTTTTCTCCACTCTGGATCTCCGGCGCTTGCTATGGGAGTGCCGGATGCTTCCAAACTACCACCCTTCCACAAGAATAACCCATGGCGGCTTGCTATGCATGCCCCATATGTAGATGGGAAATTAACTATTAAAGGGTGCGGGACCTGACCACTGGAGGACTTCGAGTTCCATGCGAAAGGTCTCCAGTTCCCCTTCCTCGGGTTCACCATACTAGCAGAACACGTGCTAGTTAGAGTGGACAAGGTCCCAAAAGAAACTGTCATCTTTCCGAAGGAATAAGCCCAAGCTGTCTGGGCACGCACCATGGCCGAATGGGAGTGTGTTAACACCAGGTTAACGCCTCACAAGGGCTCTTACACCATGTTTGTAACACCGGATCGAGTCCCGTCACCACCCTGCACCGACAAAGTGACGGAGCTAACTCTCCAGGCCATAACGGAGGATAAACCTCTCCCGGCTTGTAAGGAGATGGAGGCTACCTCCCTTCTCCTCCCTGCCAGCAGAGAATTTTGGCACGAAGCTCCAGCCACGTTTACTGTAGGTAAACTAGATGCAGACTGTGCCTCAACATTATTCTCCGACAAGCCACCCAAGCTTCCGGAGAATCTGTTGAAAACAGAGTTTGAGGCTAGGACAAGACTGGCAAGGTCTGCCAACTCCGTTACCTAAATGGAATTGGTAGCCACAACTTATAAGGATGAACAGCTGTTCCAGGTCTTGACAAAGAGTCTATTACAGACCTACCAGTCAGACCTGTATGACTTTGGCATGGCAAGACGAGCTTGCAGGAAATATGTCCTGGAGGAGGCTTCCATCAGGCATGAACCCAACAGGTTGATAAAAGCATCAATGTGGGGGGAAAACCTTTTCCCGCAAGAAGAAGTGAACAATGTCTTGAGGGAGGCCTCTAGAGCCAACCAGAGCCTCCGAGTCCGGTGGGGACTTCCCTTCAAACGGAAGTTTGAAGCACCCGGACAACAAGCTAGGGCAAAGAAGTCCTCTCGACCTCAGACAGTATTTCAGGCAGTCCCAATATCCCAAATTGGGAAACCCTCAACATCGAAAGCCCAGCCACAGCAGCAGTTTGTTCTGCTTCACACTCCGCCGGCCCAGCAACCCTCAACCTCCAGAGCCGTCATGACCTCCCCCGTCCTTAACCCCGCCTATGAAGCCAGGGAATCCTTTTGTGGCTACAATAGGCATGCTGGTAGCAGTAGAGCCAGAGGCCACTCCCAACTACGAAGTGGATCAAGGGGTAGAGGATTCGGAGGAGGAAGAGGGTACAGACCTGCAGCCAACCAGTGAGAGCCCGCAGGTAGGAGGGAGATTATATCTCTTTCGAGACCATTGGACCTTCAGTCCATGGGCACACAGTATAATCTCCAAGGGCCTGGGGTGGAAATGGAAGGAAGGGCCTCCACCACCAATAAACTTCTTTCAGTCCCCAACAGCGGATCTGGTAGAATATACCAAGGATCTCCTACAAAAGAAGGCCATAAAGATAGTAAGGAGACTAAAATTTCAAGGATGTCTGTTCACAGTTCCAAAGAAGGACTCAAACAAAAGAAGAGTGATTCTGGACTTGTCAAAACTCAATTCATACATTCTTTGCGACAAGTTCCGTATGCTGACGGTCTCTCAGGTGCGGACCTTACTTCCCCGTGGGGCCGTCACCACCTCTATAGATCTTACAGACGCTTACTATCATGTTCCGATGGCAAGGAACTTCTCTCCATACCTAGGCTTCAGACTAGGGAACAAAGCTTACTCATTCAGAGTCATGCCGTTCGGGCTCAACATTGTGCCCAGAATATTCACCAAGCTAGGAGAGACGATAGTCCAAGAACTGAGAACCAGGGGAATAATGTTAGTAGCCTACCTAGACGAATGGCTCATTTGGGCAGCCAGCATCGAGGAATGCCGCAGGTCGACAGCCAAAGTAATAGAACTCTTGGAATCTTTGGGTTTTCAAATAAACAAGGAGAAATCTCGGCTGAAACCGGCTTCCCACTTTCAATGGTTGGGAATCCAATGGGACCTAGAAAAACACGAGCTATCCCTTCCAACCAGGAAGGCCAAAGAGATAGCAGCGGCTACAAGACAGTTTCTCAGGAACAAAAAGGCCTCTCGCCATACCCAAGAGAGAATCCTCGGTTCACTACAATTTGCATCAATAACAGACGTCCTACTAAAAGCCAGATTGAAAGATATCAATCAAGTCTGGATGAAGAGAGCCAACAACAATCTCAGGGACAAAATTTCAGCAATTCCACCCATACTTGCTTAAGAGGCTTCGCCCTTGGATGAAGCTCAAGAACCTAACCAAGGCAGTACCACTGCAATTCCCTCCGCCGTCTTTGACAATTCATACAGACGCGTCACTGAGTGGCTGGGGGGGATACTCTCAGCACAAGAAGGTTCAAGGGATAAGGTCAAGTACGCGCCAGTTCCATATCAATGTGCTAGAAGCTATGGCAGTCCTCCTAACCTTAAAGCGACTAACTCCGGCCAGGAACAGCCATGTGAGGATAGTCTCAGACAGCCTAGTGGTGGTACATTGCATAAACAGAGGAGGTTCCAGGGCAAGCAAATTGAATCATGTACTGATTGCAATATTCGATTTGGCAGCGAAGAATCATTGGCACCTGTCAGCAACCCATCTGGCAGGAGTCAGGAATGTCATCGCAGACGCTCTTTCCAGGACTACTCCACTAGAATCAGAGTGATCCCTGGACAAGAATTCATTCCAATGGATTTACAATCAAGTCCCGGGCCTTCAAGTGGACTTATTCGCAACAGAATCCAACCACAAGCTACCATTCTATGTAGCTCCCAACCTGGACCCTCTAGCTTATGCCACAGATGCGATGTCAATAAATTGGAACAAGTGGCAGAAGATTTATCTGTTCCCTCCAGTGAATCTTCTGATGAAAGTCTTGCACAAGCTACGATCCTTCACAGGACAAGTAGCATTAGTGGCTCCCAATTGGCCGAAAAGCAACTGGTTTCCACTCCTCCTAGAGCTGAAGCTCCAGCCCAAATGGATCCCTCGCCCAGAATTGACACAGATAGTACAAACTCAAACTGTGTCAGCTTCCTCAAGAATTTTGAAAGCCCTAACTTTATGGACTTCATGAAGTTTGCAGCCCAAAAAGACGCGAGTATTGATCCACGTAACATTGTATTTATAGAATCAGTGTGATGGCAATTGCTTCATAGCAAAGAAAGATAAAGGAAAGGAAAACGCATTTACGAGAAGTTATGCAATAAGGAGGCTTTCGCGCCCATGTTGGAGGCGCCTGTTCTCGCGGTTGTTCTGGAATCGTCGGGCGTGTTGTGGAGCGCAACACGCGCCTAAGTGTCGGGAGAAACGCAGCGAAATATGATGCAATATTCCGTCGAGAGTCTTCTAAGTAGTTCTAGTAATCTCGGGAGCCTGTGACGTTCGCTGTAGGCTCCGCCCCCAGAGTGCCGTATAAATACGACGGACGAAGCAGCAGTAGCAGAGATCATAAAAGAGACACACCAGTTAGTCACAGAGAGATATCCCCAGTAAGAGCCACAGATCAGATTATCAGTGAGAGATCAGCAGCAATAGAGATCATCCGAGAGAGATAAGAGAAAAAGGAACCAACGAAGGATCAAGAAAAGTTGCTTGAGAGTTGGTTGGATTTTGGTCTAGTCATCTTCAGGAGTGGACGACCGAGTTATCTCGACGTCGAGCAGATTTCAGAGACGTTCTGCTAGAGGTTTTGGGGAGTTCCTGCCTTTCAAGTATCAAGAGTAGACATTATTTTCTGCAATACGGAGTCAAGAAGATGTCTGCACTCTGCAATCGCCATTCTCCTTTTGTGAAGTCATCGCTTCGAGTCACTAAACCGACCACCAAGTATTTGAATTACCTCGCTGTTCCCCCAGTTCATGCAGTGTAAGATTCTGTCTTTTTATGTAATTAGGAGATACCATTCTGCATTTACCTTTGTTAGTAAGCTTGTAAATAAACCTTTTTTGTGTTAAGTGTTTCTTTCTATATTCGTATCCCCAGTTTCAACTGTTGGTGTTGAAATAATTTTTTTTTATTTATTTCATACCGAACCTGAAGTGGACCTCTCTCAGAGGCCGTAAGATTGTGGCGACCTTGCTTAGGCTATCAACACTTTAACAGATTGAAACAGGGAAAATATAGAAAGAACCAGAATGAGTGAGATAGTGAAAGAGTTTATTGAGTCAGGCAAGCTTCTGGGTCTAGAGGATGGATGGATTATGGAATTTAGGGCATAGCCCAAGCACTGGGACCTATAAGATCATTCAGCGCTGAAATTAAAATATGGCAAGATGGAAAAATAAGAAATGAAATGAAAATGATAAACTGATGACAATCCTGCACTTGAACAGGACTCTACATCAGCAAAGGACATTTTCCTCTCCCCCCAGCATTCCGTTCATCCAAAGTTATGAAAGATCGGTTTGGCCAGGGGGCCTCTGGGTCTAGAGGGAATGATCTCCGTGAATATGTTGAGAAGAAAGAAAGAGAAAAGTAAGAGATAGATTAAAGAGCGGCTAAGAGAGGGGAAAGAGCAGCTGAGAGGGAAGTGCAGCAAGCAAGAGAAGCAATGAAAATGCAGCAAGAGAGAGAAATGTTAGTAATGCAGCAGGAAGAATGAGAAAAGGTACGTATGCATGAGCAGGAGGAGAGAGAGAAAGAGCGTATGCATGAGCAGGAGGAGAGAGAGAGAAAGAACGTATGCATGAGTTGGAAATTGCTCGGTTAAAGGAAAGTACTTGTAACAGTCGGTCAGGAGAGAACGAAAACGAAGCTGATATGTTAGGTATGAGTGCAGTGCTAAAATTAGTACCAAGATGAGGAGGATGTTATGACATATTTCATGTGTTTTGAGAAGTTAATGGAACAAGTAGGTTCTCCTAAAGAAACGTGGACTTTATATTTGCAGTCAGTCTTGAGTGGTAGGGCGCTTACTGTGTATAGTTGCATGTCTAGGGAGGAATGTGATAATTACGATATCGTGAAAGAAACTGTTCTTAACGCGTAAAGGCTAGTACCGGAGGCATACCGTAAGAAATTTAGAAATTTGAGGAAGGATGAAAATATTATGTTATGAAGAATACGGTAAGAAGTTAGAAAGGCTGTTTTTTGATTGGTTAACTTCTGCTAAAGTTGATGATTTTGATAGTTTGAAGAACTTAGTGTTGTTAGAAAACTTCAAAGATAACGTATCCCAAGATTAAACTTTATATGGACGATAGGCGAGAAATATCTTTTGTAGGAGCAACTAGGCTAGCTGACGAATATAGTCAAACTCATAATTTGAGTGTTAGTAAGAAACGAAATCATCCTTCGTCTGGTAGAGTACAAAGCAGTAAAGGTTTCAGTCCTAGTACAGTAATAGCAATGCGAGTAAAAGTGACTATTCCTGTTATACATGCGGAAAACCTGGTCATACATCTAAGGTTTGTAAGAGTAAAATGGCATCTAGTGGCTCAGAATTAACTTGTTTTCGATGTAATGGGAAAGGGCATTTAGCGAGAAATTGTACAGTAGAAAGGAAGGACGGTAAGAAACCAGTATCTCTAGTTAACCTTTCGTCAAGTAGGAATGATGTAATGAGAGAAACTAGGAAAATTTTTGGTGAATTTCTTTCAGAAGGCGTAGTTTCCTCTCTTGGAGGAGTAAATTCGAGAGAAGTAGTCTTGCTTCGAGACACAGGAGCTGCTGTCTCACTGATTAGGAAAGAGAATGTGCCGAACAGGGCAGAAATCAATATGGAAGAGAAAGTCATGTTAGGTGGATTTCCTCCTAACACTTGTGTTCTTTGTCCTTTGTTGAAGTTGAACTTAGAAAGTCAGTTAGTGCCAGGAGAAGTGAAACTTGCAGTTGTGGACAGTTTGCCTGTCGAAGGCGTTGACATTATTGTCGGTAATGACTTAGCTTTATACAAGAATGTGAATCCTGTTGTGAGGAATATTCCAGTGCCTGAAATGGTAGTAACTAGGTCGGGTTTAGATACAGACGTAGACTACGGTCATAATTTGTTCGTGGATTCGAAAGTGAGTAAGTTCGTGGATTTGAACGTGAGTAAGTTCGTGGATTCGAACGTGAGTAAGTTCGTGGATTCGAATGAGTGTGAGTTCGTGGATTCGAACGTGAGTAAGCTCGTGGATTCGAACGAGTGTGATAGAGGTAGCGAGGTTGATCTTGGCATGAGTGTGGCTGAGAGACCTAACTCTATCGTTGATAGTGATAGCCAAACGGAAGATGTAGCTGTCGAAAGTAACATAGTAAATATACCGGTACCTAGTACTAGTTATGGTGATGAATTAGGCTCTAACGTTTTGGATAAGGATGAGCTAGTCAAGTTGCAGAGAGAGGATGAGACACTAACCCGAATTTTTTAATGTGAGCTGGATGATGATCTCGAAGATGTGTGCAAGGAAACTTTTTGTTTAAAGGACGAAGTTTTGTGTCGTTATGTTCGACCGAAGTCAGGTAGTAAAGGGGAAGTCACAGAACAATTAGTAGTTCCTAGGAAGCTTCGTGAGCTAGTTTTGAAGTTAGCACACGATGAGTAAGGACATTTGGGAGTAAATAAAACTTTCAAGTGTATTAGTAGGGCATACTTTTGGCCTAAAATGAGAAGTGACGTGAAGAGGTATGCTTTAAGCTGTCCTGAATATCAAATTGCCGGGAAACCGAATCAAGTAATTACCAGAGTTCTGTTGTGGAATATTCCTTCAGTAGGCGAGTCTTTTGAGAATGTATTTATCAATATGGTCGGACCTTTGCCTAGAAGTAAGGGTAGAGATGATTGCATAACTAATCTTGAGTATTATAAAAACAATTTAAGAGATGGTTGGCAACTAGCGGAGGAGAACGGAAGCCCGAACGGAAGTCAAGGGGGAACTGAAGGAAAAAATTATCTTAAGAGCAAAAGAGAGAAGTTTGTGTGTAAGAGAAAAAGTTTTAGTACTAGTCCAAAATGAAGGTTCCGCTTTACCTTATAAGTTCGAAGGTCCTTTTTCAGTGTTAGAGAAGAGGGGAAATGCACATTATAGAATTAATGTGGGTAAGAGTAGAGCAAAGGCAATGAATGTAAATTTGCTTCAGAATTATAAAAAATGCCCCATGCCGTGGCCTCCGCCCGTGTAACAGTGTTACTGAGAGAGATTAGTTTTAAGAAAAACACAAGAGGTGTTTTAGTATTTATAAGTTTTAATCAGAGTTCAGGAAACGGAAAAAGTAAGAGAGAGGGATAATGTTATAGCAGATAGCCTCTCTAGAGTTTTCAGAATGAGTAGCCTAATGACCGTTTTCTGTTTTGGCACGAGTGGTTGAGTGAATGAAAAAGTATGAAAGCTTTATGCAGAATTGTTTCCCCGCTGTTTAATTCTTGTTTCTCTTTTTAAAAAAATAAAATAAGTTGATTTCATTTTTTTTCTCTTTTGGGGGGCATGTGATGGTAATTGCTTCATAGCAAAGAAAGATAAGGGAAAGGAAAACGCATTTACAAGAAGTTCTGCAATAAGGAGGCTTTCGCGCCCGTGTTGGAGGAGCCTGTTCTCGCGGTTGTTCTGGAATCGTCGGGCGTGTTGTGGAGCGCAACACACGCCTAAGTGTCGGGAGAAACGCAGCGAAATATGATGCAATATTCCGTCGAGAGTCTTCTAAGAAGTTCTAGTAATCTCGGGAGCCTGTGACGTTCGCCGTAGGCTCCACCCCCAGAGTGCTGTATAAATACGACGAACGAAGCAGCAGTAGCAGAGATCGTAAAAGAGAGACACCAGTTAGTCACAGAGAGATATCCTCAGTAAGAGCCACAGATCAGATTATCAGTGAGAGATCAGCAGCAACAGAGATCATCCGAGAGAGATAAGAGAAAAAGGAACCGACGAAGGATCAAGAAAAGTTGCTCGAGAGTTGGTTGGATTTTGGTCTAGTCATTTCAGGAGTGGACGACCGAGTTATCTCGACGTCGAGCAGATTTCAGAGACGTTCTGCTAGAGGTTTTGGGGAGTTCCTGCCTTTCAAGTATCAAGAGTAGACATTATTTTCTGCAATACGGAGTCAAGAAGATGTCTACACTCTGCAATCGCCATTCTCCTTTTGTGAAGTCATCGCTTCGAGTCACTAAACCGACCACCAAGTATTTGAATTACCTCGCTCTTCCCCCAGTTCATGCAGTGTAAGATTCTGTCTTTTTATGTAATTAGGAGATACCATTCTGCATTTACCTTTGTTAGTAAGCTTGTAAATAAACCTTTGTGTTAGTGTTTCTTTCTATATTCGTATCCCCAGTTTCAACTGTTAGTGTTGAAATATTTTTATTTATTTATTTCATATCGAACCTGAAGCAAACCTCTCTCAGAGGCCGTAACAATCAGATAAAAGAGATTCAACTCTCAGGCAATACGATTCGGTTGTTAAAAAATTGGCTAAGTTCCTAAATGACCACAAAATGTCCACAAATCTGGCAATCTATTACAACAATCAAGTCAGCCTTGAAGAAAATTTTCCAAGGCGGCTTCAATATTAACTTGTCAGACGCATACTTCTCTTCCATTCCGAGACCATGCCCATGCCTAAGACCAACGGTCCGCCCACATAAGGTCACTTGGTTCTTGAATGATGTACTTATTGGCGTCAGACACTATTTATGAATCATGTTCATACATAACCCTCCTAAGGAAAACTTTATTCTTGATGGCTATGGCCTCAGGTGACAGAATATCTGAACTTTCAGCTCTCTCAAGTAATCCAGACCACATAGATTTCCTCCCGTCAGGGGAAGTACTATTCCCCAGACCGGAGCTTCTTGGCTAAGAATGAGGACCCACAAAATAGATGGACTCCATGGAAAATCATTCCGTTGTCACAGGACACATCATTGTGCCCTGTCACTACCCTTAAATCCTTTCTAGCCAGAACCTCCGCAACATCGTCAGGTCCTCTTTTTATAAGTAAAAAGGGTGGCACAATCTCTCTTAAAGGTATCAGACAGCAAATATTCCACTTCATTATACAAGCCAACCCGGAAGAGTTCATGAAGAGACCAAGAATGAAGAGCTGTGGAAGGAGTTGTACGCCAATGATCTGGTGATTATTGCTGAAAATGAGGAGGACCTACAGAGAAGGGTTGGAGAGTGGCAGGAGTCAGTAGAGAGGGGTGGCTTGAAGGTGAATGTGAATAAAAGAGGTTTTGCTCAGCAGTGGGGAAGATAAGAGACAGATTAGTAATACAAGAAAGAAGAGGCTCAATTATAGAACAGGTAGAAAAGTTTTAAATACTTAGGCTCTACTTTAAGCCAAGAGGGAGGATGTGAGGCTGAAGTTGACAGTAGGATACAAGTTGCATGGGGGAAGTAAAGAGAGGTAGCTGGAGTGGTATATGATAAGAAAATGCCAATCAAACTAAAAGTGTTAATGGATGGAGCAGAAATACAGGCTCTAAGAAGAAAAGAGGAAGTAAAACTTGAGAGAACAGATATGAGAATTCTGAGGTGGATTATGGGAATATTGCTGCTTGAGAGATTGGAATGATGAAATAAGAAGGACAGGTAGGCTTAGTGAAGATTACAGAAGTGATGAGAGAGTCACAATTGAGATGGTGTGGGCATGTGTTGAGGATGGATGACGAGGAGAGAGTGAAGAGGGCTTAGGAGGAACCTGTTAGAGGAAGAAGATGGAGAGGGAGATAGAAAATTAGATGGCGAGATAAAGTGAAGGAAGATGTGGAGAAAAGAGGTTTGTGGAGGATGATACCTTTGATAGAAGGAAGTGGAGAAGGCGCATCAGGCAACCGACCCCATAATATAGGGATAATGGTGAGAGACAAGAAGCAACTAATAGGATTGCATGAAATTAGAAGAACTGGGGAATCTTATAGAGTTAAAGGAGGGTCATATATTTTGCTTCAGAGGGCATGCAATAAACAAAGAAAATTGAGTGGGTTTTCTTATCAATAAAAATCTTGCAGATAATATAGAAGAATTTTATAGTATTAGTGATAGAATTGCTAGATTGATTATCAAACTAATAAGAAGTATAAACTGAAGATCATTCAAACATATGCACCAAGAACATCCCAAACTGAGGAAGAAATAAAAATTTTTGATGAAGGTCTGGAGACACACAGAAAGAGAGAGAGAGAGAGAGAGAGAGAGAGAGAGAGAGAGAGAGAGAGAGAGAGAGAGAGAGAGAGAGAGAGAGAGAGAGAGAAATAATAACTATGTACATGTGGGACTAATTTATTAGTAGTTCATTTATTTTAAGATCCTTCATAAACATCTTACAAATATATGGGTCCAAATGGTACATTCCCAGACTAAGATTTAGGTTGTTTTTATTAGTGATTTGTATAATTGCCGATTCCAGTAAATTTCTTGAAACATATTCATTAGATCTAGCAATTACAGAGGTATCACCCCAATTAATACAATGAGATTTTTCACTCAGATGGATAAACAGTGCATTTGAAGTCTGGGCTGTTCTAACTGAATACATATGCTGCCTAATTATGTACACATAAATTTTTACTTGACTGAGCAACGTAAAACGATGGGCAATCCTTACAAGGAATTTTGTAAATGATGTTGTTATTTGTTACGGGACTATTCTTAATTAGCATATCTTTAATGGTAATGTTATAAGAGAACACTACATTAACATTAAATGATTTAAATATTGATTTTATGGTTTCAAATCCACGAAAGTAAGGTAAGCTAATTACATTTTTAGGCATTTCTTTTTCATTAATAGCAACACTAAAAAAAATTTTGTGAGCTTTTTGATAACATAAATCAATTAAATGAGGTGGGTAGCAGAGATCGTTTCCTATCTTTTTTATGTATTCTATTTCTTGGTCAAGATATTGTGGACTTGTGATACGCAAAGTGTGTAGGAACATAGAAGAAAAAATTGGAATTTTGATATTAAGATGGTGGCCAGAATAAAAATGTACATGTTAAATTATTTGTGGGTTTTCTATAAATACTGAATTTGCATTGGAAAGATTCTCTATGTAATAATACATCTAGGAAAGGGATGACATTGTTATTTTCAATTTCAATAGTGAATTTTATGGATGGCACTAAATTATTCAATTTAGACAGTAAATCATTTACATCGATACCAACAGGTAAGACTACTAAGATATCATCGACATATCGGTAAAAACAACCTAAAACTTAGTCTGGGAATGTACCATTTGGACCCATATATTTGTAAGATGTTTATGAAGGACCTTAAAATACATGAACTACTAATAAATTAGTCCCACATGTATATAGTTATTATTTCTCTCTCTCTGGTTCGATATTCTCTCTCCCTCTTTCTCTTGCTCAATATATTACTATATATATATATATATATATATATAGTATATATATATATATATATATATATATATATATATATATATATATATATATATTTTCTTTCGTCTTTTCATTAATAATAATTTTTTGGGAAAATTTGTGTAAATTTTCATGATATTAAATTGTATATGCTTCCTTGTTTTTTTCAAAATGTACTGTTTTCTGGAAGAATAACTTGTTTACCCCGCGTGTATCCTCCAAGGTGTGGCTACCCTCAGGCATTTCCTCGTTTCTGTAGAGTGAAATTGACCTTATTGCTAATCTTGTAGTGTCAGTTTTGGATATTAAGCCTTCTTTTTGACTACGTTTTCCTCTGTAAAAATCAGTTTGCCTTAGTAAAGGGTCGGAACAAAACCGAAAGTACTCGGCTATCTTGCTTTTTCACTTTTTTCCTTCATGGCAAAAACCTTTATTTATACATAGCATCACGTTTTATATACTTCGTGCTCATGGTTATTCATATATATATATATATAATATATATATATATATATAATTATATATATATATATATATATATATATATATATATATATATATGGTTGTATGTGTGTGTGTGTATGCAGAAATTGTCACATGCTTGCACAAACATAATGCTGTAAATGTCTGCATTTTAACTACTGTGCTGTGGTAAATCCACTTTTTCATCCGAAATTTGATCGTAGTTAGTCTGCACTTTTTTATTCCTGCATTATAAATTATAATGCGAAATATTTCTAAATTACTTAAAAAACATGTACTCATACATATGTATTTGTTTACTCAGTGAAAATCAGGGCAAAGATCTCAATCACTTTCTATGAACACACTGGTCGACAGAAGCACTTGATTATGTTTAACAAAAGACAAAAATGATTTGATTAGCTGCTATTCTGTGATGTGGAATTAGTCAACCAGAAGTTGACAGCATTCCAGTATCAAAGGCAGGCCACCAAAAGCTTCTCAAATTTTGTGGAATAATGCCATTTCTAACCAGCTACATCGCTGACTCAAGGAGTCTAAGAGTAAGCTTTGAATGTGGCTCAACGAGTATGAGTTAAATGAGAGGTTGCAGTATTAAGCCTTAAAATGAGACAAAAGTAATCTAAAGAAACTAAGGCTAAGCACAAGTGAGGTCAATGATAGATATATACCTCCTACATTTACTGTGAATAACTCTGTAATCACTTGATTGCACAGTTCAGTCTTGGATAGTCAATTTTCTATCACTGATAAGGAAATCTTATCACTTCCTTCAGGGCAGGGTAGAGAGAGTCGACTTCAATAGATTTTCCTCACTATAAACAGCCCAGAACTTTGGCCCATACAGTTTAAAAAGGGAAATATCACAACACCCATTACCTGAGATACTGCTTTAAAAGTGAGGCAACAACATGAGGTTCCTGATCAGCAAGCCGAACTGGTTCTCCTGAATTATAATGCCGGCGAAGTTGTTGGACCTTGCTTTTCACACCACTTAGGCGATAAATTCCTTCACAAAGCAGACCTGTATAAAAAAAAATTCAGACACTGGCACATCAAATTTGTTTCAAAATAAAGCATTCTTCCGTTTATCCTACCTTCTATTATTATTATTACATATTATTATTATTATTATTATTATTACGTATTATGATTATTATTATTATTATCATTAAGGATTAGTTTATCCAGACCTCTGAGCCTAACAACGACTCTTCTCAGGCTGGTTTTCAGGAATTAATCCTGGGGAAAAAATAAAACTTATTTAGTAAACCGGTTTTACTCAGGAACATGATCCTATTAAATATGAAATCTTTGCCTTCAGCAGAATGCCTTTTAATGTTGTTTCAAAAATATACATTTCTTTGATGGTTCCAAATTGGACAATCAACTAATAAGTATTGGACAGTCATTGGTGTCTGGCATGTACTACATTTCATTGGGTCTGGATGTGGATTTGACATCAAATGACCGTGTGAAAAACTAGTATGGCCTATACGAAGTCTTGTTAATAAGACTTCTTTAGGTCTTTCTTTTTGAGATGATGACATTCAAGAATTAACTTCTTTTTATATTTCTCAGTTTGTTTGTAGTTGGCACTGTTGTCCAATCTGTTTGCCAGTCTTGATATATTAGAGGCTTAATAGAGGTTATCCAGTCTGATACTAGGGCATGTCATTGCTGATGGAATAGTGCAAGCTAATTTGGCAGCTGTATCTGCTTTTTCATTTCCTTCAATTCCCACATGTGCTGGAATCCAACATATTTTTATTAATTGTCCTGATTGCATAAGTTGATGTATTTTTATTTGGATTTCTTGTACAAGGTGATTTGTAGACTTGTACTTGTTTATAATATCAATAGCACTTTGCGAGTCACTGAAAATTATGGTGGAAATTGCTCTTTTCTCAGATATTATGTCTAGTGCTATTCGTATAGCTGTGCAAGCTGATGATACTGGGGGAAGACTTATCTTAACTAACTTATCTTCTAAGAATGCTGAAGCTCCTACTCCATTGTTGTTTTTTTTACCCATCTGTATAGATCATAAGTTGCTATCCCTTTCTTCTGGTGTGCTCCAATGCACGTTGGCAGTACATCTGTGTTTGCCTTATTTCTTTTTAGAAGATATGATAGAGCAGTACATACTTTTACTTGTTTCAAAGTCTAGGGTGGTGGGAGTTCCATTGCTGGATGGAAAATTGGTTTAATATGTGAATTTGTTAAATATTTGGTTCTTTGTGGGAAAGAGCTAGCACTATGGTTTTCTAATCTTAGATTATAATTCAGAAAGCAGGTAACAGCGGGAGACGTTCCTACTTGAAGGGAAAGGCCTCTACACATAGTTAACAAGTTGCAGTGATGATTTAGGGTAATATACCTGCTTCTACT
>NC_061106.1:10891949-10894009 GCF_015104395.2 Macrobrachium nipponense | reverse complement strand
CCATAAACAGGTGATGTCCCTGGTTAGGAGGGAAACGTTCCACAAGACTGAATACAGTGTCTCTCAGTGTGGAGAAGACCCTGGAATACACCAAAAAGTCCACAACGTATCCAGTGTTGGACTCGGTAATAAAAAAAATTTCACTCCATATTTCTTCGGTTTCTTGGGGTTATACACTTTAATACTTAGACGTCTTTAATACTTAGACGTCCTTTGTAAGGCATCATCCCCTCATCCAAAGAAAGGTTCTTTCCAGGAACCACGAGAATTCTACACCGTTCACGAATGTATTCCAACACTGGGCGGATTAGGAGAAGGCAATCGCTGTTATTCCGGGGTATGGCCCTTCGGTTGAAGGCGTTGAAATACCTGTCCAATGCCAGGAAATTATCACGGGACATAATGCCAGGCACATTGGGCGTACTTAAAAAAAATTCCACCTCCATTATTGCCTGACGTCGGCAGCATGCATCATACCAAAATAAATGTGGAACCCCAAAAAATGCGCCATGTCAATGAGGTTGCAACCCCGCCAATTATACGACAATGTCGTGCATAATTCATAACGGCAGTACCAAGCGTAGTCCACCGTCTCTTCTACCAGGTACTCCAGCAATTCCCGTGTAAGGAACAGCTGGATGAACCCCAGAGCAGTGAGAGGTACAGGTACGGTGAGCCCAGGTGTTGCCGTGAATGGGTGCATGTTAGGAGGGGTGGGGTCCTCCGTCCACCCCTCGTCGCTCTCGGACGACCGGCCTTCACCTTGGCTGGCACGACGAGCCGACCTTCTACGTGCCCGTGCGCGGGCACGATTTCACACACTACCCTCCCCCATTGGCCCATCACCCTCACTTAGGCCTTCGCTTTCAGTATCGTCATCCGCAATAAAACTAGACCCCATATCCCCATCCTCAGATTCCCCCTCATATGCACTGTAACCACTAAATTCGAGCTCACTTTTGGGATGTGAGCCTCGAACGGACATTGGGGGCATATATTCGTCATCACTGACATCGGGACTGATGTCCTCATCACTCTATGACCGTCCGCCATCAAGATGAGGACTTGCGACATATTCCCGATCAAGCTCCGATAAATACTCATCTATGTCCCTTGGTTGGAGGCCTCCCAAATTCCTACGAAAGCCCCTAAGGATGCCATGATGCTTCCTAGGGGTTACTAAAGGCACACGAGACACATTGTGATCCTAAACCACTTTCATCCACATGTGGTCGCACAGAACGGCGTTGAGGGGCCAGGTCATGTTGGGTGCTTGGTCCTTCGCCAGCATCCAAGTCCAAGATACGCCTTACACGATCCCTTCCGACGGGTAAAACGCGCCTTTTGCGGTCCACACGTCGTTGAGACATCTCTATGTATGTCCTGTACTCCACAAATATTCAAAGTCTCGCACAAATTCAGGAAAACTCTATTGCGACAAAAGATCGCTCTCGGACGACGCGGCGCCGATGCTGACTGGTGCGAGAAGAAAGCATTTCGCTCATGCGCACTTGGGTCACGCTTCTAAACAAAACAACACCTTGATCCGTGAACTCCCAGCATCCCCCAAGGCGCATGATTCAAAAGTTTTAGGCTGGTAGGCCTATAAGTATTTTTCCGCGAATTTAAAAAAAACTTTTGTATGTCGATGTAAAATACGTCCAGTCGGCACCCGAGAGACAAAAAATGTAGACGTAAAATACCTCCAGTCTGCGTTTAAGGGTTAAGCAGAAGGATGCCATCAAAGCAGCTACACCTTCCAAGGGCGTCACTATTTTGTCCAGCAAGAGGACCCACGTGCACGACGAGGAGGAAAGGTTGCTTCTTGTCTGGATAAAAGACAAAGAAATCACTGGCGATACAATAACAGAGACCGCAATCTCCCAGAAGGCCGGCGCTATTCTCGGGGATTTGATTGCCCAGTATGAAGATGACGGAGGAGAAGGGACATCAACGGCAACCCCAGACTTCAAGGCTTCGCATGTGTGGTTCGAGAAATTCTGTAAACGGACTGGCATTCATTTGGTGGTGCGGCATGGGGAGGCTGCCAGCTCGGACAA
>NC_061106.1:10864449-10886949 GCF_015104395.2 Macrobrachium nipponense | reverse complement strand
CAATTTTTCCTTGGAAATCATTGGCTGGAATTCATGCACAAATTTCCGTATTTAGGTCACATTATCACAGATGACCTAAAAGATACAGCAGACATTGAACAGAGGCGTCGTAAACTATGTGCAACTGGCAACATGATTGCAAAGAGGTTTGCCTTCTGTCACTGAGACGTGAAACTGCTGCTCTTCTGCTCGTATTGCTACAGTATTTATGGGTGTTTCCTGTGGACGAACTATACCCAAGAGACCACGAGAAATATCTCTGTTGTGCACAATAACATTTTGAGACGCCTCGCAAACACTCCGCCACATAGATGTTCATAGAAAACCACCTGGACCATATAAAATTCAATGTAAGGTGAACAATATCCAGTCTGTTAACCTGAGTGAGAAATGGCAGCAATTCGCTCATACAAAGCATCTTACGGAGTGAAGCAAGAACAAGATCTAAATTGTGGGAAAGATGGGAAAATGAGGCCTTTGTTCCCTAAAGGACTTAATCTCCATATTGGCAAGGTGTCATCAGCAGAATCTGTCATTATCATATTCATTGCTGATATTTTACTTTTTCACTATTACTGTGATTACTATCAAGTTAAAGTTTTTCTACATTCAGTTTTCGTATTTGGCCTCTAGACCTGACTATTGTAAACACCTAAGGTCTCTAACTGAAATGTAAGTTATATAATCGGTGCACTAACTTTTAGAACTTTCAATGCGTTTTTTTTTCTCTCCAATATCATCACTGTTATTGCCAGTATTATGATTACTACCTTTTATAATACCTCAGCTATTATGTGGATTGCGCTGTTTATTAATTTTTTTATCATGTCTCATGTATCTAGATTGTGTATGTTACTGTCTGTATTTTGTATATTCCATGTATTGGCCCTGAGCTGAAATAAAGGATATTATTATTATTATTCATATTATTATTATTATTAATATTATTATCATGATTAATATATATATAGATATATGTTTTTAAAAAATCACAGTAGATGCATGTGACTTCATTAAATAAGCGAACATCACAGGAAAATGATAGGCAGAAATCCAAGCGCTATCGTTGTTACAAAGACATTGCCAAGGAACAGGTAAAAATCAGACATAAATCAGGATTATCAGATATCACACGGTCACAAACCTAAACATAGATTTAACCCTAACAGAAACTACAACGTATCCATATACGTACTAGTCCAAAACATTTAAAAACTTGATATATTAATTTAGTGGCTTATATTTATCTACACCTTCTTTTCATTATAATGGGATTAAGGCTCTTGCTTGCCTCCAGAGCCTTAATCATATGTAATGACGGTTAAAAGGAATATCATTGAATCTTGTTTCATTAAGTCAAATAATGGAAATGTTCTGAATTTAAGTCTTGGTTATTAAACTCTATGCCTTCATAATGAAAAAAGTTGTAGATAAATATAAGCAACAAAATTTATATATTCAGTTTTTAAATGTTTTGAACTATATATGGATGGTTTGTAGTTTGTTAGGGTTAAATCTGTGTTTACGGATAATCTTTTTTATTTTTACAATTTTTACAATTAACCATCTGGTATTTTTAATCTTTTTGTTTACCTGATAACTTTCTTTCCAACTGTATTTCATTCATTCCTTGAAAATGTCTTAGTGTCGATGAAAGCGCTTGGATTTTTGCCTATCATTTTCCTATGGTATTTGCTCACAAGATATAAACATAGATATTTATATATAAATTGTATATAGATTATATAAACAGTCAGTCCCCGGGTTACGACGGGTTTGGCTGACGACGTTCTGAGGTTAAGGCGCTTTTCAATTATATTCATCAGAAATTATTTCGAAGGTTACGACGCATGTTCCAGGGTTACGACGCCTATAACACTGATCTGGCAAAAGAAATAAGAATGCAGTTTACATAGTTTTCAATGCACCCAAAGCAAAGATTTTCTTAGGATTTTTGACGATGTTTCAGCTTACAACGATTTTCGGGTTACAATGCGTCTCAAGAACAGAATCCCTGTCATAACCCGAGGACTGCCTGTATATATATTATATATATATCAATATATAAATTATAAAGAAATAATTTAATATGACAAAATTTAGCAAATGTAAGTAGTGATAAAAATTTGGATGAATACTTCCACACAAAGAAAAATAATACAGTAGTGCCTCAGGTTACAAAATTATTCAAGCTACAAATGTCCTTTAATATCTAATTCGCTCTACCCCGGAATTTATATATTTTCACATATGTAAACCAAAGGGGAATTTTTTAGTTGATAATAATTTCATCCTCTCGTGGGATTGAACCTCACTTGTTAGCCAAATCGATAATGTCACTGTTGTCTTGATTTCATCCCTGTCCACTGGATGGTGGTTTGATCCCACGAGAGGGCGAAATTATTATCAACTAAAAAATTCCCCTTTGGTTTGCATATATGAAAATATTCTTATAAACATCAGCCATCACACTTTAAACTGCAACTTTATTAAAAAGGCTAAGGGGAAAAAGGCAGCCAATTGCCTTTTGAATAAAGTCACAGTTTAAAGTATGTTGACTGATGTTTATAAGAATATTAAATGCTAAATATTAACAGCAGACTGAAAAATAAAATGAAAATAATCAGCGAATATTATAAATATTGTACAACATGTTTCATCATCCAAAAACTACAATAATATCCTTAAAGAGAGAGAGAGAGAGAGAGAGAGAGAGAGAGAGAGAGAGCATGCACCTACTATGCTCAGTCTGGGGCTCAAACTGGAATGAACAAAATAAATACATTACTACATTATAAGTACAATATGCTCTATCATCCAAAAAATCTTTACAGTAATATAATTTCAAATACATCTTACATTACCCCTACAGAGAGAGAGAGAGAGAGAGAGAGAGAGAGAGAGAGAGAGAGAGAGAGAGAGAGAGAGAGACCTAACATCTTGTTTGGGTTGCCCCAGGTCCCTCAGTGTGAGGCACCTCTAATGTCTACCAGAGAATTGTTAATGCATCTTCCAATCTTGGATGGTCTGGGATGCAGCTTAGATATTTGTCGAGCTTATTCTTAAACACATCTACACTCACTCCTGATATATTCCTCAGATGAGCTGGCAACGCATTGAATAGACGCTGATTAATCAAGCTTGTGCGTTGTGGATTAATGTCCTGTTGTGCTTTCCTTAGTATTCATAGTATAGTTTTGGGCACTATTAATCTACCTCTGCTTGCACTTTCTGATATTTTTAGCTCCATGATGTTTTTTGGCAATTTCTTCTATCTGTTTCCATGCCTGTATTATCATGTAGCATTCTCCTCTCCTTTCTAGACTATATAATTTTTAAAATTGTGGTCTTTCTCAGTAGTCAAGATCCTTAACTTCTATTCTTTGTATACTCTATTTGTGCAATATCCTTTTGGTAGTGTGGGTACCATACCATATTACAATATTCAAGTGGACTACGTAGGAAAGTTTTATAGAGCATAATCACGTGTTCAGCTTTTCTTGTTCTGAAGTGCCGTAATAGCATTCCCATTTTTGCTTTGTATTTTGCCAATAAAATTGCTATTTGATCATTGCATAACATGTTCCTATTCAACATCACACCGAGGTCTTTAACTGCTTCCTTATTAGTGATTGTCTCGTTATTAGGTCCCCTATATGCTTGTAGCTTTCCTTCTTTATCTCCATGACTTATTGATTCAAATTTACCAGAGTTAAATACCATCCTATTTACCTCTGCCCATTCATATACTTTGTTAAGGTCTCTTTGTAGTGGGTTCCTATCTTCATCACAAGTAATTTCTCTACTTATTCTTGTGTCACTGGCAAAACTACTCACTACCGAGTCCTTAACATTACTGTCTGTCTGCAATCATAATAACAAACAGCAATGCAGCTAACACTGTACCTTGTGGCACAATGGATATTACCTTAGCTTCATCTGATTTCTCATCGTTTGCAATAACTATCTGTTTCTGTTGTGTAAAAATTCATTTTATCCATCTTCCTACTTTGTCCACTGTATTATGTTTTCTAATTTTCTTCACTAATATATTATGGTCTACCTTGTCCAAAGCTTTTGCAAAGTCTAGATAAACTACATCTGTTTCTTTTCCATTTATCATATTTTTATTTATGTTACCACGATGGACTAACAGTTTGATTTGTGTACTTTTTTTTGGGTACAAAACCATGTTGTCCTATATTAAGCAAATTATTTTTTTATTAAATGTTTCATAATATTTTTCTTCATTACTCTTCATACACTTTCATAATATGTGATGTTAGCTATAATTACTTGCCTCTAGTCTTGATCCGCTTTTGAAAATAGGGGTAATATACGCTAATTTATGCTCATCATAAATCTTGCCTGTATCTATACTTTGCCTTAAAAATATTGCAAGTGGCTTTACGATAGAATGAACTACTTTCTTTAACGAAATGGCAGGGACACCATCTGGTCCAGCTGCTGATCCATTTTTAATTTCATTAATACCTGCACAATATCGGTTTCATTAATATCTATATCCATTACATATTCACTATTTACATCCCTTATTTCTGTATCATTATCTTCATTATCAATTCTAGGGGTAGATTCTCTGTTTTATCTTTCTGCTAATCTGTTGCACATTTCCTTTTTTTTCATTCGTTAATCTCCCTTCATTTCTTAAAGGGCCTAATTCTATTCTTTCATTCATCTTTTTTGCATATGAGTACAACAGTTTGGTGTATTACTTGATATTTACCAGGGTTTTTTCTTCCAAGTCCCTTTTTCATTTTCTTTTGATTTTATAATCTTTTATTCTTCATTTTCTACCTTACCTTTTAGTTCCATCACTTTCCATGCATTCTTTTCTTTTGCAAGACCTTTTTTCCACTTTCTGATTTTCGAAAACAAGATCCTTCTGTCTCTTGGTATGCATGACTAATGTTTACCTTTTTTCTTCGGTATATATTTATCCACTATTTTCTCTAATATTTTATATAATATATCAATATATCTGTATTTACCTGTATGTCATCACTTACGAATATGTCATCCCAATCTTTGTTTAATTCTTCATTTATTTCTGACCATTTTATATTCTTACTATAGAAATTGTATTATCCATATCCTTCCCACTTTTTCATCTCTTGCTTACCTCTGTTTTCAATTGCTTTGGAACGACTGTTAATCCTATAACATTATGGTCTGAAATACTCACATTGTAAACTATTATTTCTTTAACATAGTTCACCTCGTTCACAAATACTAGGTCTAAAGTACTTTCCTTTCTTGTTGGCAGGTGATTTATTTGTTGAATGTTGTGTTCTAGTAGCATATCTAATAGCTTTTTGAATTGCCTCTTATCTTCTGCATTACTATTACTCTCTTTTATATGTATAAATACAACCACAATCTCCTATTCATTCTTTCCAATCTACGGAAGGAAAGTTAAAGTCTCCAGATAGGTGTATAGTCCAGTCTTTGTGGTTTCTACATATATCATCCAATTTTTCTATTATTGTGTCAAACTCTTTAGTATTAGGGGGTCTATATATTACTATGTTCAATAATTTTTCAGATCCAAATTCTACCGCAATTAATTCACATTCTGAGTTACCATGTTTCTCATATATTTTTCCTTGATTTATGTGAGAGAGAGAGAGAGAGAGAGAGAGAGAGAGAGAGAGAGAGAGAGAGAGAGAGAGTACACCTATTATGTTCAGTCTGGGACCTAACCTGGAATGAGCTTAATAGAATATTACTACTCATAAGTACACTGTAAATTATTTTTATTATAAAACTCTGTATATATTTAGTTACGAACATAATATGAAAAAATAAATTTATTAGTGAATAAACAGTGGTGCTCTACACAAAAAAAGCTAATTAGTGATAACTGTTGATGGTTTTACCAACACTATGCGAGTAAACAGCTATGCACGATGCAAAATATCCTATTTGTATTAAAGATTTATCTAATTTGTATTAAACATTTTATAGATATTTTGCTTTTTACATTATTAATATTTTAAAATGAGTAAATCATTGTTATAAGCATTTTAGGGGGTGTATATACTTAAAAGCAACAGTTATAAAATGGTACTAATCTAAGATGACTTAGGATGTTTTGGGATGTATTTTTTTGAAACATTAAAATGTTTTAGTAAGATAATTTAAGGTATATTTTAGTTTGAACTATCAAATTAAGTCGTGAAATGTTACAATAGACAGGTATAAGAATTTTAGTTTATAAGAGGCACAAGGTTTTGGCAGTTATAAGCCAGTTATAAGCAATTTTAGAGGGGATTTTTGCATTTCTGGGGTTTTGCAATTCTGCAGTAGGTTCTGGAACCTATCCCCATGTAAAAGTGGGTGAGGACTGTATGAAAAAACCGCTGGTAAAAGCATTCTTAGAGTGTTTTTAGAGGAGTTTTATGTATTCCCATATTTTAGCTATTTGCAGGGAGTTGTGGTACCATATTATGGTGCCATAATAAAGTTAAAGTGCCATAATGCGCTCACAACAACAATAGGTATCTATTTAACGGGGTTAACGTCGTCTATTAATGATAACATCATAAGTCTGGGACTACCTGTATATACAAATAGTATATATAATTTATATCTACAGCACAGGAAGCCCATGGTTAATGGTGCCTGTTATGGCACCATAAATCGCCATAAAACTGGCGATTTATGGTGCCATAACAGGCCAAGTTTCGGTTATCAGCACCTGAAACTTTGTGCCATAAGAGCCTTAAATCACTTGAATTTCGCTTAATGGCAGTTTTTGCTTATTAGCACCCCATCGAGAACAAAATCCCCCCCCCCCCCCCCCTCCCCCCCTCCCCTACACAACCAAGGACTGCCTGTACTGAACAGTGTGTTTTGTGATGATTATAAGCATACTTATGTGCACTGTTTGTTTATAAGCAATCATGTATGCAGTTATGCAGTATTAACAAGGAGGGGAGAGTACGTAAGGGTATAAAATTGTCATTTTCCATCCATAAACCATTTTCAGATCATATCCAGAAATTTCCATTATCCCGCAGGCACTTAGCTGTATTATTCATAATATTGGAGAGATTAATGTGTGTGTGTACTGACATTAATTGCATTTACTTATTTGACTTCAACAAATGTTTGTCAACTATGGTAAGTTAAACTACCTCAGTTATAAGAGGTGATCTTTTAGCTCAGAAGGGAACAAAAAATAAATCATAATATTTCCTAGTGTCCACAGCTTCGAATGAGAAGCGAGAAATTTACAGTTCTTATATTCTTGAAGAACAATGACTGAACAAAGAATTAATGTGGCTGTTAAACTTTTAATAAAACTGGAATATTAAAAGATAACAGAATTTCTTGGCTTGATAGCAAAGGATTTTCTTCTCTGTAAGCTTGAAAAGCAACCAAAATAATTGCTTTAGTAGGTACTCCTGCTGTCTTAGCTTTCTGAATTTCATAAAATCATCTGAAATAATGGTTCCCACAAACACTCAAACATAATTACTTCAGTACATAGTTGCTGACATACACAACTGAACGGGTTTGTTTATGAGTACAACATTAAATTAGAATATCCTTCAAGCCACGTCCATACCATTAACTCTTACCATTTTCCTCTATGTAATCTATGCATTCCCTGACAATACTTGGAAGCTGGATACCATCATGACTTGGAGATCTCTCCACAGCTGTGGAAAGTGGCACACCAAATACTGGAAGTTCCTCTGAAATAAAAATAACACAGTCCTTTAACAACACTTGAACACTAGCCAGACAAAAAGACTTGTAAGGTATCAAGTTTAATACAATGAAAACTTTTCAAACTGTTATTCAATAATAAAAAGGAAGATGTAATTTTAGTATAAAAATGGGATTATAGTAGAAAATGGTAAAAATACATGTATGTCAGTGAATAAAGTAATTATATATATATATATATATATATATATATATATATATATATATATATATATATATATATATATATATATATATATATATATATATATATATATATATATATATATATATATATGTAAGTGTTTGCATTAAAAATAAGAATGTATGTAAAACATTCTGTAGAGTAATGCATGCAACATGAGTCGGGACATAGGAGGTCATGCAGGAAAGATTGTCCAAAATCCAAGTGTGTGAACACCTTGAATCAGCAGTATCTATGTTGGACATAAACAAATCAACAATGCCTTCTCTGGGATCCATTTGACTCCCACGAGACATCAAGGCATACGTGACTAACCTAGATAAGTATGTTAGTTCATATGTCTGTATATCGAGCAGGTTTTGCTTGCCTATGATTTTGTAAACAAATTGTATCTCAGACTTCCTCTGCTTCTTGTAGTCCAAACATCTATTCAGAAACTCTCTGCATTCTACTCAGGATGAAAATCTTGAAATAAAGTATATTTGGATACTTTGTGTTTCCATACTTACCCAATACTCATGATGAAGTAAGGAAAAAAGTAAAAATAAAGAGAATATCTTCCACAGTTCAACGGAGACATAACTGAGAATGGAGTAAGTCATACCAACTGAAGTTTGCTAATGCAAACCAAAAGTACAACATTGTGACTTGTTTGTAAGTATGACAGTCACTTATATATATATATATATATATATATATATATATATATATATATATATATATATATATATATATATATATATATATATATATATATATATATATATATATATATATATATATATATATATATACAGGCGGCTCCCCGGGTTACGACGGTTCCGGCTTACGACGTTCCGAGGTTACGACGCTTTTCTTAAATATTCAATGGAAAAATCCGTCCTGGGTTACGACGCTTGTTCCGAGGTTACGACGCTGACGCTTCCGACGCTCCGAGTTAACCGACGCTTTTTAAAAAACGCATACTATATAAAAATCCTTTATAGTTTAGCACAGTATATTAATAAAAATAAGTTTCTGGTTAGATTACAACAAAAATTTTGAGATTATGATGATTTTCGACACTTTTTATGTTGTATTTTTTCTATGTTTTTTAGTGACGCCTCATATGCGGAACTAGTTTCCGAGCGAATGAATACATACTAGTTTACATATACAGTCCAAAAAGCGCAAATAATGAAAAAAATCATTGCTTGTTTCCAGTAATAAAATAACAAAACGAAGTTTCTGGTTAGATTAAAACGCAATTCCAAGTATCCAAAGAGAGACATTATCCAGTAATTTGATCAGAGAGAGAGAGAGAGAGAGAGCGAGAGAGAGGAGAGAGAGAGAGAGAGAGAGAGAGAGAGAGAGAGAGAGGCGTCTTCCGACGCTCCGAGTTAAGGACAGAGAAGTGTTCGTTTCGTTAAACGGCCTCTGACTCATGCCAGTAAATGTTTTGTTGATACTAATAATAAGCCTATTTAAAGATACGTTTACTTTAATTAGTCTATATGATACGTAAATAGTAATCAACTGTTCTTGTAGCCCTCAATAATTTGGCAAAATCGAAAGTATCCAAAGAGAGACATTATCCAGTACGTAATTTGATCAGAGAGAGAGAGAGAGAGAGAGAGAGAGAGAGAGAGAGAGAGAGAGAGAGAGAGAGAGAGAGAGAGAGAGAAGAGACGCTTTGGCAACAATGGTCTCGGGGGTTTTTATAGCTTCCTTCTGCTTGATGATCGTGGATATTGTAGAAGGATTTCGACCATACTCGTTTGCCAAATCGACGATACGAACGCCACGTTCATGCTTTGCTATAATTTCATGTTTTGCTTCCATCGAAATCATTTTCTTGGTTTTCTTATCACCTGCTTGTCTTTAGCTTTGAGACCCATGGTTAATAATAAATAGACAAAATAACACGAAAAATAGGCGCAAATACAACGAACTAAACAAACAACGACGTGTTAACATGCAGCACCAACAAACAAACAGACTGAACGCCATTTATCGGTCGCCTATACAACTAACACTCATCGCAAAATCGTATCTCAAATATTCGTTGTATATCAAAGCTTTGTTTTATTTTCGCAAATTTTCTGTTATATCTCAAAATCATTCGTATATTAGGCAATCGTATGTCAAGTTTCCAATGTAATTTGATCAGAGAGAGAGAGAGAGAGAGAGAGAGAGAGAGAGAGAGAGAGAGAGAGAGAGAGAGAGACGCTTTGGCAACAATGGTCTCGGGGATTGACGTAACGTTTATTTTCTGAACAGATAGGACAGAGAAGTGTTCGTTTCATTAAACGGCCTCTGACTCATGGCAGGAAATGTTTTGTTGATACTAATATATAAGCCTATTTAAAGATACATTTACTTTAATTAGTCTATATGATACATATAGTAATCAGCTGTTCTTGTAGCCCTCAAGATTTTGCAAAATCACTCCAGGTTGTACATAAAAACTTCAAGAATGTAGTGTCACCAGAGGATTACATAGTTTTACCTTCAAGAACCAGCATTCTTTTATGAAAATAACTCCAGGTTGTACAATAAAATACAGGAAACGCATGTAGTGTAACCAAAGGATACAAGTAAAGGTTTTTATAACTTTTATTAGTTTAAGACATATTTCCAAGCGTCGTTCCGGCTTACGACGATTTTCGGCTTACGACGCGTCTCAAGAACGGAAACCCCCGTCGTAACCCGGGACTGCCTGATATATATATATATATGAATACTTGATCACAAAGTATATAAAACGTGATGCTATGTATAAATAAAGGTTTTTGCCACGAAGGAAAAAATGAAAAAGCAAGATAGCCGAGTACTTTCGGTCTTGTTCCGACCCTCAGTAAAGGGTCAGAACAATACCGAATGTACTCAGCTATCTCGCTTTTTCATTTTTTCCTTCGTGGCAAAAACCTTTATACTATATATATATATATATATATATATATATATATATATATATATCATATATATACAGTGGAACCTCGGTTTTTGTACATAATCCTTTCCAGAACCTCCCACGAAATCTGTAACGTACGAAAACTGAAACAATAATTCCCATAAGGGATAATGTAAAAGGATAATGTAAAAACAATTAATATTGTTCCAGATCCCCAAATTATTAACAAAAAATACATTATATAGGGAATAACAGTTCTACCTACAAAAACAATGAAAAATAAACATAAACGACTAATCAAACGAATAAATGAACATTTAACATCACTCATACCTTTATGGAAAACACTTCTTAGTGTATGGAAGACAGAGAGGAGGGGAGATGGAAGAGGAGAGGTTATTGTTTGGAAGGAGAAACAACTCCCTCGAAGCCTTCAGATATCAAATACCTATCTGAAGTTACTTCACCTCTTTGTTGTTTACTGGCACTAGGACCATCTTGAGTTACTGAACTCCTGTCATACAACGAAACTGTCCAAAGACATTTGTTTCTAGCATTTCTTTAAAATTTGCCTAAAGTTAAGCATGGTATTGTCATTAAACATGTTGGATATACGGATTGCAACTACTTGTTGGGATGATAATCCTCCAAAAAATTTCTAACACCATTCCACTTTGTAAAAATGTCCTTAATCACTGAAGTAGGCACATTATGTATAGCCATTCATTTTCTGAATTTTTCAAACCAGCCTCTGCTGGCCTTAAATTCACTAACAACAGCGCTTGTTGCAGGTATTTTCTCAGCAAGATCGGTATGCAACTTCCTCCAACACTTTGCTAAGAGTTCTTTCTTCAATTCTAAAGTGTTTCTCGCCTTTTTTATAGAAGGGCTAACATTTGGAACTTTCTTTGGCCCTAAGATGGCTTATTTAGGTGCACTCGAATAAAAAAGCACCAAAAACAACGAACACAAAAGCAGAATAGGTCCTGAAAGAAGATGGAATGCTTTGTTTAGGTGCTTGATATGGGGCCCAGTCACACACGCTGGCCCCCGGATAAAGCATACGATAACCTACACAAAATTTTGTAGGAAAAAGCCCAGGAAAACCAAATCGTACAAAAGGAGAGGTGTACAATAACATATATAATATATATATATATATCACATATAACGTATATATATATATATATATATATATATATATATATATATATATATATATATATATATATATATATATATATGTATATATATATATATATATATATATATATATATATATATATATATATATATATATATATATATATATTGTATATATATATATATATATATATATATTATGTATATATATATATATATATATATATATATATATATATATATATATATATATATATATGTATATATATATATATATATATATATATATATATATATATATATATATATATATATATATACTTGCATAACACGCAATTTTGCATATCATGTGACCCCAAATTTTCACCCTTAAAAAATTATTTTATCACGTATCTCATGTATCATGCGAGTTAAGTTTATGAGACCCAATAACAATGGGCTAACCTCTTTTCCTCCTCTTTATCTATTCCATTTTTTAGTTAGGCTAACCCCTTTTCCTCCATCTCTTAATCTATACCATCTTCTAGTTAATTTTAAAAAAGTAAAAGAGAATGCCAAAAGTATTAGTAGTAATGATATACTTGTTTGGAAAACGCATACAGCCAGAAACAGCTGATTTGCTATGAACAACCAATACGATAACAGCCTTTTTGCTTGCGTTTCAAGCATCGTACAATAGTAAAAAATTACCATAGTTATGTTACAAATGACGTTAAGAAGAATAGGACTGATATATTTTTACATTACAGGTAGTAGTCGACTTACTAACGCGATTGATTATGACCAACCAGTCACAAATCGATTAGGACATAAGTCGGCCCGGGTTAATTTTCCGTAAGAATATTATACTAGCCTAGCCTACAATACACAGCATAGTTTATACATATATGGCATAGTAATTATTAATTACGGCAAATTCTCTAAGTTCAATGCACATTGGCCTATGATAATTCAGTACAAAGAGAAATTGAATAACATTTAACAAGTTAGCCTCGCGTATATGATGATGATATCGTGGTACATATATTGTATATAAACGAATACAGTAGCCTAGCCTTCAGTATACTACATATATGATATAATTTAGTAATTTATTAATATAAGCCAATTTTGGAGGTTCAATGCATTCTGACTTTGACATATCAGTAGAAAAAAAAAATGGACACGAAACGGGAATCAGATTCGGACAACATCGCATACCTAATTGAGCGATGTCAGGGTGCTGATGGTTAGTATAGTTACGAAATAAAAACAATGAATATGCACCTTTTTTCTGATTTTTTAAAAAGTTATATATTACAGTATCCAATAATATTATATGTTTTCTCATATTATTATATCATAAAATACTAACAAGCGGTCAGTGTTTTGGATTAGAAATTGGCCGATGGCGAATAAGAGTTTATTTCTCCGTATTTAACTCAATTAGGAGCAAATTTCCCTTCTTCTAGTTAGAGTAAAATATCTAGATACTTTACTTATATGAGAGAAGGTAATGTCGTTTTACTACGTGTTTTTATGTTGAAATATAAATTAAATATGCCTCGTGAGATAAAGTATTTTTTTTTGTTAACAGATTGCATTGTGGGTATGTTTATTGTATAAAAATATTACGTGATTCATTCCGTTCACTATTTTAACTTCATTTCATCATAGTATGAACCTTTACCGTAACGTTACTTATCTTTTATCAGTGTGAAAACAACAGTAAAATGTGTTCTTTCCAGACCTGAAGTTTTGATTTAAATGATTTTCTCTCAATTTTATCTACGGTTGTGTTTGATAGCGTAAGTTCAGTGGAGTTATATCTGTTGCCAATGCACAATAATAGTACTATATGGATGAAACTCGCAAACTTCGGTTTAGTACCTTCAAACTCGACCGTAAATAAAATGAGAGAAATGTGTTATAATCAATACTATTGAGCACAAAAAGAACATATTTTACTGTTTTCACTCCAATAAAAGATATATACGTAAAGCTCATAGTATTCTGATGAGATAAGTGAAAATATCGAACGGAATCTGTTGATTTTTGTTTACGCAATAAACATGCCCTCTGCGCCATCTACTAACGAAAAAATAAAAAAATTTTGTTCATACACGATACATTTTAAAGTGATATTTCCACTTGAAAACACTTTGTATATCATAAAATTACCTAGTCTCATATAAATAGAGTATCTCGAGATTTATTTGCGCTAACGAGAATCAAGAAAGTCTCACTGATTTGATGTTCGACACAGCAAAACAAACTTACTCGCAATAGCCCTCAGCTGATTTTCAAACCAAAACATGATTGCTATGCTTGTATTATATAATATACAAACAAAAAGTAATATGAAAATGCATATAATATTATTGGATGAAGTGAAGTAAAACATAACTTGTTAAAAGATCCATGGAAAAGATGCATATCCGTTATGCTTGTATTTTATCATACAATACTAATAGTATATGATTATTACATACTGGCATTTTATGTCTCTGTAAGATGCAACCCCCTTAAAATCAGCTCCCAAATTAGGGATTCAAAAGTCGCATGATACGCGAGTATATATGGTATATATATATATATATATATATATATATATATATATATATATATATGTATATATATAATATATATATATTATATATATGAATAACTTGATCACGAAGTATATAAGACGTGATGCTATGTATAAATAAAAGTTTTTTTGCCACTAAGGAAAAAATGAAAAAGCGAGATAGCCAAGTACTTTCGGTCCTGTTCGGACCCTTTACTGAGGCAAACTGATTTTACAGAGAACGTAGTCAAAAGAAAGCTTAATATACAAACTGACACTACAAGATTAGCAAGCAATAAGGGCGATTTTCCCTCTACAGAAAGGAGCCGCCGCCTGAGGGTAGCCACACCTTGAAGGATACACGCAGTATACAAGTGATTCTCCCAGAAAACAGTACATTTTGAAAAAACACGGGAGCATATACAATTTAATATCATGAATTTTTACACAAATTTCCCCCCAAAAAAATTATTATTAATGAAAAGACGAAAGAAAATATAAATATATACATATCAAGCAAGAGAAAGAGGGAGAGAAAATATCGAACCAGAGAGAGAGAGAGAGAGAGAGAGAGAGAAATAATAACTATATACATGTGGGACTAATTTATTAGTTGTTCATTTATTTTAAGATCCTTCATAAACATCTTACAAATATATGGGGTCCAAATGGTACATTCCCAGACTAAGATTTAGGTTGTTTTTATTAGTGATTTGTATAATTGCCGATTCCAGTAAATTTCTTGAAACATAATCGTTAGATCTAGCAATTACCGAGGTATCACCCCAATTAATACAATGAGATTTTTCACTCGGATAAACAGTGCATCTGAAGTCTGGGCTGTTCTAACTGAATACATATGCTGCTTAATACGTACACATAAATTTTTACCTTACTGACCAACGTAAAACGAAGGGCAATCCTTACAAGGAATTTTGTAAATGATGTTGTTATTTGTTACGTGACTATTCTTAATTAGCATATCTTTAATGGTATTGTTATAAGAGAACACTACATTAACATTAAACGATTTAAATATTGATTTTATGGTTTCAAATCCACGAAAATAAGGTAAACTAAGTACATTTTAAGGCCTTTCTTTTTCATTAATAGCAACACTATAGAACTTTTTGTGAGCTTTTTGATAACATAAATCAATTAAATGAGATGGGTAGCAGAGATTGTTTCCTATCTTTTTTATGTATTCTATTTCTTGGTCCAGATATTGTGGACTCGTGATATGCAAAGCGCGTAGGAACATAGAAGAAAAAATTGAAATTTTAATATTAAGATGGTGGCCAGAATAAAAACAATGTACATATGTTAAATTATTTGTGGGTTTTCTAATAAATACTGAATTTGCATTGGAAAGATTCATCAATGTATCAATACATTAGGAAAGGGATGACATTGTTATTTTCAATTTTCAACAGTGACTTTTATGGATGGCCGCTAAATTCTTCATTTAGACAGTAAATCATTTTCATCGAACCCCAGGTAAGACTACTAAGATATCATCGTGCCTATCGGTACCATTTTAAGGGGATAAGTGTGATATTCGGGATGGGGGGGGGGGTGGTGTTAATCTCTCAAAAATTCATATTAAGTATTGAAAAAAGAGGTGATTAAGGTTACACATGCATTCCAAATATTTATTTAATATATATATATATATAAATCAAAAAATCACTCTATATATATATATAATATTACTATATTAATATAAATAATATATATATATATATATAGATATATATCAGAATATCTTTATATAGAATATCAATAATATATATATATATATATAGATATCGATATTAGTCATATATATAATATATATCTATATATATATATATATATATATATATATATATAATAGTATATATATATAAATAAAGGTTTTTTTTGCCACAAAGGAAAAAAAATGGAAAAACGAGTTGGCCGAGTACTTTCGGACCCTTTACTGAAGGCAAACTTCAGTAAAGGGTCCGAACAGGACCGAAAGTACTCGGCTATCTCGCTTTTCATTTTTTCCTTCGTGGCAAAAAACCTTTATTTATACATGGCATCACGTTTTATATACTTCGTGATCAAGTTATTCACATATATATATATATATATATATATATATATATATATATATATATAATATTATATATGTATGTGTGTGTGTGTATATATATATATATTATCTGGGCTCAGCTCGTGTCGGCCTATGAAAGTATCTTAATATCATCTTTCTAGGTAAAATAGCCTAAAATTACCAGAGAAAAATCAAAATTAAGAAAATGTCAGTAAAACTGACTCGCTCACTCTTAAAAAGAAGTGTCGGTATGATAAAGGGGTGGGGCGAGTGTGGAACACTACCACGAGCCAAACACCCAATTAGAACTTCCTGTCAGAATCCCCCCAAGAGAGAGCTGATACCAACGGGCGATGCAGCCCCTACTACTACTACTAGAGGACGCCACGGACAGCAGCGCCCCTAGCGGACATCCTTAAATTTTAGCGCTTGCGACAAGTCGCCATTTCTTGTGCTTGTGCCCCTTTTTGGATTTACTCGTAAATTCTACGATGGAACGCTCTGCTATTGCCACGGCTAAGTTAAGTAACTCATAAGTAACATTTTACCATAGTTTTATCTTCCGGGTACCAGTATTTTCCTCTTAATAGGTCATATACGGTTCCCGGTTGTCTCGTGGCGGCCATGCCGCCTCGTAAGAATTCCCGGTCCTCCATACTGGGACTTCTTATACTTATGGGCTTACGTTATCACATTCATTGTTTACATCGAGTTTTAGCTAGTTCAGCCCTCCTACCATTCTCCTAGCTTGGTAATTAGGGCTATTATTATTTCCGGCCCAGCATCCCGGCTCTTGCTCTACATCGGCTATCGCTGGCTCCGAGTAGGCTCCTGTTTTTCGGAACAGTCCGCCTCCTCCTGGGCTTCTTCTCTTTTACTAAAAGTGTCTCTTCCACCTTTCGATGTATATTTATTTTTTTATTTAGTGTTAGGCTAGCCTAGGTGCTTGTTCCATGTGTTGGTACAGCTTGGTTCACGTGGCCCTACCACGGTTGTGTTGTCTCGCTGCCTAGGCCACTTGCGGTCACGTGTTCCATTGCACCTTACCATGCCCCTTCCCTCCCTCTCTGATATAGGGAGGAGCTGGGGGACCCCTTGGTTGTTATGACAACTTCATCGCCTTCTCTCACCCTTTCGGAGGTGACCAGGGGTTCTCCCAGCGGGGGGGTACAGGGCGACCACTATGAGGTACGGGTCTCCTTGCGGGTAGTTGGTGAGGCGGGGATGATAGGCCATCCTTCCCCCTTTCTCGCTCCCGCCGTGTTTCGCCGAGACCTTCCTTCTCCCCTCCCCAGTTGCTCAGCCACCTTCCTTACGATACGAAAGGAGCCTTCCGTCGCAGCCGGGGCACCTTTGGTTATAGGTTCCTGGCTCCGCTAGCGGGCAGGGTGGGCACTACGAGTGGTCGGTTGCTTGCCTACATATCCTATATCTCTCCGCCGTTACCGGAAGGGAGCTTTCCCTTACCTACGCACTCTTCTAGTTAGACGTGGAGAGAAGTTGTTTTTATTTTTGTTATTTTAAGGATATATACCCTAATTCTAAGATATTTTACAATGAATTGTGTGTTATTATTATTTTTATTCATCCACCTCCCCGCCTTTTTCCGTCGTGGTTTCCTTTACCACCACTCCTAGTTGGTTGATTCTTGTGCTTCCGCCATCGGCGGAGCCATAGCCTATCTTCCAACCTGGTTACCACACGTATTTTGGCGGGCTCTGGTTTTATCTAACTTTATCGCTCCGGTACCAGCGGCGAGCTTATGTTAGACTGTAAGTGTTTACTTGGTATTCATATACTTTTTCACTTACAGGCTACCAACTGCCAGGTCCCAGCGTGTAATGCGACGCTTTACGACCCCTGTGGACATGACGAGTGCAGGTCCACGCCCCTTGTGCCACGTCGTTCAACGAGTTGATCGTCTGGCACCCTGAGGCCTGCGCTATATGCTACGACCTGGTCGGTCAGCTGGGAGATGGGGTAAGTCCATTATAGACTTACTTATGATTTTACTAAACAACTTCTAGTCGTAAGTTTGTTAACTCCTTCCACAATTGGCAGCTATCTCACCTTTCTTTCGGCTAGCGGCGTGAGGGAAGTCGCCCTCGCCACCCTGAAAGCGTGGGTGGGCGGCTTTTTTGGGAAAAACGCCGCCAAGGGCCAGCCCTACATTTTAGATAGGAAGCTGGCCATCCAGATCTTCCCGCGGGCAAGTCGACGGGGTTGGACGTCGACCCCTCGTCCGCTGCCCACTGATAGCCTCCATTCAGCAAGAACTCCAGCAATCGTTTTGGGGTCGTAGCCTCACAGGAGTCGGTTCCGGACGTCGCTGCCCCTGGACCTTAACCTAGAGCCCATGGCGGTAGGTTGGGAGGATTGTTGGTTGAGGTAGGTATGTCGGGCCGCCCAAGGTCTTTCCTTGGGCGTCCTGGCTCTCCTGTCCCCTCTTCTTCCCGCTTCTTTCCAAGGCTTTACGGGATCTGAGATCCCTAGTCGCTCTCCCCGGCCTCTCTCTGTACCTCCTAAGGAGAAGGAAAGAGAGAACCGAAGACCTTGTCTAAGTCGACTTCTAGGAAGTCGTCTTCGTCTTCTTCGGCTAAGAAGTCGTCGACTTCCTATGCCGATGCGGTGAAAGCTAAGCCGGGCTCTTCCCATTCGAAGAGCTCCAGAAGCAAGGCTTCGAAGGAGAAGGCTCGCACTCCCACCGAGTTCACTGCCTTCTCCCGCCTCCGCTGCTGCCTGCTCCGGCTATGCCGGAAGGGGGGGTAGCAAGCAACCAGCACCTGCGATCCCTCATACTGTCTCAACAGGGGTGTGGAATGGGGGCGTGCTGCTAGTAGGCTCCCAAATTTCCGCACTGGGAACGCGGTTCGAGCAGATGTTTGCCCAACTGTCAAAACAGTCTGTCTCAAACTGGACAGTCGATCCAGGATCTCTCTAATAGAATGAGAGAGAATGAGGACCGAGTAGCTGGGCTAGCTCAGGCTCCTCCCCCAGTCTCCCCTGCATCTAGCACGGGGATTCTTCAACTCCCATCTTATGACTCCTTGCCAGCTTTCTCTATGGAGAACCCATGGAGAGTAGCTGCTTACGCTCCATTCAAGGACGGGATGATTTCTATCCCGGAGTTGTGGAACTCGAAGGATTGAGGACTTCGAGTTCTACCCTCCGGGTCTGTCGCAGCCTTCATCGGGTATGCTAGGCTGACGCCAACGGCTCTCACGAGGAGAAGACAAAATCTCTAAGGAGTCAGTCCTTTACAGTAGAGATCACGCCCAGCGGGAATGGGTTCACTGCCTTGAGGATTGGGAGTGTTCTAACACTAGACTCCAGGCCTACAAGAGTCCCTTCACTATTTTCGCGACGGAAGAGGACGTCTCTCTCCCGTTCGCCACGAAATTGGTGGAGAAGTCTCTTCAGGCAGTCCTCAAGGATGAGCCCATTCCACAGTTGAGGGAGGCGGAGTCTACTTCTCCTCTCTTCCCCGCCTTCGGAGAATTGTGGGAAAACCTGCCAGCTACATTCACGCTGGGTAAACTCAAGCCGGACTGCCGCCATGGACCAGTTCGGCGAGAAGTAACCTAGGCTGCGGATTCCCTAATCCAGGCAGAGTTTGATGCGCGGACTAGGTTTGGCAGGTCCCTCAATTCCCTCATCATCACTGAAATGGCTGCCCTTTCCTATGCTTCGGAACCACTGTTCAAGATTCTGGGGAAATCTCAGTTTCAGACGGTTCTGACGGACGCCTTTGACTTCTTCCAGGCTAGGAGGAACTGCCGGAAGCATGTCCTACAAGAGTGCACAATCAGGCATGAGCCTAATAGACTCTTGGCTGCAAGCATGTGGGGGAGCGGATCTCTTCCCAGAGTCCGCAGTGAACGAGGTCCACCACGAAGCTGCTAGACTCAACCAAGAGCCTTAGAGCTAGGTGGGGATTTCCTCAAAGAGGAAACAGGAATCCGTCCCCACTGCTGGCAAGAAACCAAAGAAGGCTGGTAAGAGGTTCCAGCCTTATAAAAGACTCCAACAACAGCAGCAATTTGTGCAGGCAGTCCCAGTTACCCAACAGGGACAACCTTCCACCTCTAAACAGAACCAACCTTTCCTCCTGGTGCCCCAACAATCTCAACCATCCACCTCCTACGCTATCTCGCCGGCCTTTAACCCTGCCTATGAGGCTCAAGGCTACTCTCAACCGAGAGTTAGGGCGAGAGGTTACTTTTTCGTCAGCGTGGCGCAGGAATGGGGCACGAGGATAGACAGTTCAGAGGAGGGCGTGGTGGCCAACCCGCCCATCAGCAATGAGGCTCCCCAGGTAGGAGGGAGGCTGTTCCTCTTCCGCCACAGGTGGGGGTTCAGCAATTGGGCACAGAGCATAGTGTCCAAAGGATTAGGCTGGAGTTGGATCGGAGATCCCCCTCCAATCAAATCATTTCATCAAGTACCGTCAAAGGAATTGATAGATTACGCGGAAGAACTCCTTCAGAAAGGAGCTATTGCGAGAGTCAAACATCTAAAATTTCAAGGGCGCTTATTCAGCGTGCCAAAGAAAGGCTCAACAAAAAGAAGGGTAATCTTAGACTTGTCAAAGCTAAACTCTTTCATTCGCTGCGACAAGTTCAAGATGCTTACCCTCTCGCAAGTAAGGACCTTACTGCCGCGTGGAGCCGTCACATGCTCCATCGATCTTACAGACGCATACTATCATATCCCTATAGCCAGACACTTCCGCCCATTCCTAGGATTCAGGCTAGGGAATCAGACATTCTCATTCAAAGTGATGCCCTTCGGTCTGAATGTAGCCCCCAGGGTATTCACAAAGATAGCAGAAGTGGTTGTACAACAATTGAGAGCTCAGGGTAATAATGGTAGCGGCATACCTCGACGATTGGTTGATCTGGGCACCAACAGTCGGGGAGGAAGTCCTTCGAAGCTACCAAAAATGGTAGTTCACTTTTCTGGAACGTCTGGGGTTCCAGATAAACAAACGAAATCCAGACTTACTCCGAATCTCGTTTTTCAGTGGCTAGGGATCCAATGGGATTTGTCTTCCCACAATCTATCAATTCCAGTGGCCAAACGGAAGGAAATAGCAAAATCTGTCAGGCAATTCCTCAAATGCAAACAAACGTCAAGAAGAAACCAGGAGAGAATCCTAGGGTCTCTTCAGTTTGCTTCGGTAACAGATATCCTTCTGAAAGCAAGGCTGAAAGATATAAACCGAATTGGCGGTCAAAAGCAAACTCCAAATATCGAGACAAGTTGTCAGTAATTCCACAGATCCTTCGCAACCAACTACGGCCTTGGTCAAAAGTAAAGAACTTAGCCAAGAAAGTACCCCTTCAATATCCCCATTCCAGTGCTAACCATTCACACGGACGGCCTCCCTGTCCGGGTGGGGGGATACTCTCAGTTCAAACAGGTTCAGGGGACTTGGTCAGTTCAATTTCGCCAGCTCCACATAAAACGTGTTTGGAAGCAATGGCAGTATTTCTTACTCTGAAGAGACGTTCTTCCCCCGAAGAAGTCTCATCTAAGGCTAGTTTTGGACAGTGCAGTGGTAGTTCATTGCATCAACAGAGGAGGGTCCAAATCCAAACATGTGAACCATGTCATGATAGCCATCTTTGCATTGGCAAAACAAACACAAATGGCATCTGTCTGCCACTCACCTGGCAGGGAGTAAGAAATGTGATAGCAGACGCTCTGTCCCGGTCAGTTCCTCTGGAATCAGAGTGGTCTCTGGACGTCGGGTCATTCCAGTGGGTAAGCCGGAGAGTCTCAGGTCTCCAAGTGGATCTCTTCGCCTCACAAGCGAACCACAAGCTCCCTTGCTATGTGGCCCCCAACCTGGACCCTCTGGCTTATGCCACGGACGCCCTGTCGTTAGATTG
>NC_061106.1:10799449-10859449 GCF_015104395.2 Macrobrachium nipponense | reverse complement strand
CTTTCTTGGGACCCATGACTACGTATATACTGTACGAAATTAAGTTATGTAGTATACGTATGTACTAAAGTTCTCACACAACACGATAAAGTAGTACTACAACAAAATCACTAAAGAATTTAAGTTAATAAACAAAATCGTATAGAATGAACTAATTCTGCATGCGTATAGAAACGATGCTGCTACCGAGTGGCCGAAAAAGCATGTCACTACGTAGATGCATGATGGGAGAGATGCTGACCAATAGGATAACAGGATCTTATGGCAGTGACTAGCGTCAGGAACCAATGGGAGAGCGGGAGGATGGTGGCGAGTATACTTAGTTGGCGGCGAGCGAGTTTTAAAATGGTCGGGCGAATCTCGGGACTTTACAGCAACAACCTTTCATATCCTGAACTATTTTTGTATGTAGAGCCAAAAAAATCTTCGTATTTGCTTTCGTAACTCAAATTTTTCATAAGTTAGGCCTTTTGTATGTCGAGGTACTACTGTACATATATAATTATAAAAAATTTCAGTTTTCAAAGACTCTTTTTCTTTAATCATAAACTTGAAAACGCCCCATTGGGGTCCCAGCGAGTGACCAGGCTCCGTATCAAGCTTCAAAACAAAGCATCCCTTCTTCTTTTGTGAACTATTCTGCTTTTATGTTCGTTGTTTTTGTGCTTTTTTTTTTATTCCAGTGCAACTGCTAAGTAAACCATCATCGGGTCAAAGAAAGTTCCAAGTGCTAGCCTTGCGTAAAAAAAGGCAAGAAACACAATAGAATTTAAGAAAGAGCTCATAGCAAAGTGTTCGAGCAAATTGCATGCTGATCTCAGTGAGAAAATGCCTTCAACAAAGCCCTGCTGTTGGTAAATTTAAGACCAGAAGAGGCTGGTTTGAAAAATTTAGAAAACGAATGGGTATGCAAAATGTGCCTACTTCTGTGATTAAGGACATGTTTACAAAGTTGAACGTTAAAAACTTTGTGGAGAATTATCAACCCAACTAAGAAATAATCCATGTCTCCAACATGTTTAATGACAGTGTCATGCTTAACTTTAGGCAAATTTTAAAGAAATGCCAGAAACAAATGTCTCTGAATAGTTTTGTTGTGCAACAGGGGTTCAGTAACTCTCAAGCTGGTCCTAGTGCCAGTAAAAAAGGAAGTGGGAAAGTAACCACCTCAGACAGTGCCAATGAAGAGAAGTAACCCCAAATAGGTCCTTGATACCTGAAATCCTTCTGGAGGGAGATTCCCGTTTCCAAACAATAACCTCTCCTCTCCGTCTTCCATATGCTAACAGGTGTTTTCCATAAAGGTAAGAGTGATGTTAAATGTTCATGTACTCATTTCATTATCACTTATATTTATTTTTCATAGTTTTCTGTATGTAAAATTGTGTTTATTCCCTATAAAATGCATTTCTTAAAAATATTTCTAGGGGTCTGGAGTGCATTAATTGTATTTACATTATTCCTTATGGGAATTATTGTTTCGGTTTTTGTACATTTTAGTTTTCATGGGAGGTTCTGAAACGGATTATGTATGAAAACCGAGGTTCCACTGTATATAGTAGACCCCATATTCATGGGGATGGGTCCCACACCCCCAGTGAATGGCTAAAAACCATGAATACTTGAAACCCCTCTAAAAATGCTTATACGTACTTGAGTATTTTAATAGTTTTATCAGAAAAACTTAATTTTGTCACAAAAAATGATATGAAAATACAATAAGATGTGCATATTTTTCACAGAAAAATGTTGCAAATAAGCAAATTTTCTGCAAATAATGGGTATATATGGTCCATGGAAAAATCCGCAAATACGTATGTGAGTCCGTGAATCGTGAAGCAGCAATAGCAGGGGCAGACTGTATATTTATAAATATAATATTTTATATATATATATATATATATATATATATATATATATATATATATATATAATATATATATATATATATATATATATATATATATATATATATATATATATATATATATATATATTATATAATTTCAATAATATACAAGCTGATGATAAGACAAATGCTTTGCAATCATCAACACTCCACTTACCTTCATCATATACATCCTCTGACTTTTTTTTTTTATCTTTCTTTAATCTCTTCTTTTCTTCCTTTTCTCTTCTTCTTTCTTCTTTTTCTCTTTCTTTTTTCTTTTTGTCACCTTTCTTCTCTTCTTTTTCTTTTCTTTTCTCTTCCTTTTTATCTAATTTATCCTTGAGACGATCATCCTTCTTTTTCTCTTCTTTTTTTTCCTCTTTTTCTTCTTTGTCTTTCTTATGAAGGAACTTAAAACTTTTAGGCTTTTTAGGCTTTAAGGGATTCCTGGAAAAGAAATCATTTTCTGAACAAAAGATTTGCCAAGATGAGCAACCTATGTGTTTCATATATAGTATTTCATGGGAAATAATGTATTCTTAGCTTAGCTTCCTGGCTGGCAGAGATGATAAAACAAGTATTTCAAGTGTCAGTCATATAAATCCCTTAATTATCTCTATAATTTGAGTGTGCGCTTTACAATACAACATGATCTACTATAACTTATTCTGATGAATGGCTACTGAAAAACTAATTATGAACTGCGCTTTGGATGTCCGTGAATACTGATATAAATCTTTTTTATGTAATAAAAAATATTTATATCAAGTAATAAATGCAACATAATCATGCCCAGACTGATGCTACATAACTGGTTTCTAAACAAGATACAGTAATATGTATTATGCTACTACTGTAAATAAAAAAATTGCAAAAGACAGAGCGAAGAATATTGGTCAACTAAGTAAATCAGCTGGAAAACATAGATGCAACAGAGTTGACTGAGTGGTTGACCAGGGTGTGGAAAGTATGTTTGCAAGAGTGACAGGTTACAAAAGAAACATATGAGAAGAATAACTGTTCTGCCAAATATGGGAAGAGTTGCCAGAGTTGAGTACAGAATCAGAGGGTATATCATTCTCAAGTATACAGTATGTTTGAAAAAGCATATGGTAAGATTCTGATACTGAAAAAGACATAACGGAAGGCCTGACAGGAACAGAGAAGTGCAGGAGGACTGATAAAAAAAGAGAAATACAGGAGGACTGATAGGAAAAGATGAGCGCAGAAGGGCTGACAGGAAAAGAGAAGACAGGGTTAAGACAAGAACAATGTAATCACATCTGTTAGGAGACAGCAGAGCAAAAGTTTTGGAGTACTATTGTAAACAGTAAGAGACACATTTGATGTGTTCTACATGGACATACAGAAAGCTTATGCAAAAATAATATAAATACAATGTTGGGGGATGTTGATGATGTATGGCAAGGGTGACCAGACTTTTGAACTCAAGAGATCTACTCTAAAGACAAACTCTTTTACGATCTATACACTACATAATCACATATTATTATGAGGGAAAAAGTTTCAAATAGCACCATAGTACGATAAAACATGAGTACAATTGCCTCATATATATATATGTGTGCTTGTGTTTTTGTTTGTTTATATAGGATTGTGGGGAACGGCGATTGACCGAACATGTAGCCGCAAATGACTGGTAGATCGCGATCAACGGTTTGGCCACCTCTGATGTATGGTATACATGATAATTTGCTAATAGAAAAAGGTTTTCATGATTACAGTTGCAAATGTAATCATGAAACTGAGATTAGGACATGGGTGTGTTATGTCTTTTTGACTGCTTAATAATTCTAAGAATAAAGTAACGAGATATTAAGTGGTTGATAAAAGAAAGTTCTGCACCACATGGACTTCAAGAAATTAGCATTACAGTAATAAGACATAATTACTACTGTAAATACTGTATTTAAATTTATAATTCACAATCAATCATTGGATTTTTGGCACAAGTAAATTGTAATCTGAGCTTTTAAAGCAATGCAAGTACTATAGCTTTAATCAATTATACAGTATATGGCAAAACTGACTCTAATTTATCTAAAAGATTTTAATTGAAACAATAACTTGCGAAGACAGCAAAATTGATCATAAATAATAAGCAATTTTAGAGCAATACATCATAATTTTGTCAAATAAAATAATTAACAAAATACTGTCAAGTTTAGCAGTTAGCTATTCTTCAAAACAGTTGCTATACCTTTCTGTAGACTACATCACTTATGTTGAAGCCTTGTACACCATGTTTAGTCATTTGAAATAATGACGATTTAAAGCTGACATCAAATTCACTGCCACAACTGAAAAATTTCTTCGAAATATTTTGTATACTGCATCCTCTGTACCCTTTTACATACCAAGCTTGACTTGGGAAGGTCCAACCAAAGCATTCAATATAATTGCACAAAGTTAATTACTGTATTGTTAAGCAGGCACTAGACAAGATGTGTACATGGTATACAGACATAACTAGAAACTAATTTTTATACCAAAAGCATTCAATAATTTTTTTCTTTTTGCTTTTAACTGCCAGTTCACTACAAAAAAGAAACTATACATGAACACAAGTCTGATATATTGGGGCTTAACTAATACCCAGCTGTTTTTGAGAAACACTGAATTCTTTCCACAAACATGATCATATAATATGTGTCAAAAAACAGGTTTTAACATAGGAAAAACCTATTTTTGGTAGTCGCTGTTGAGTCCTCAAGGATTACCCTTTCCATGGTCTATACAGAATTCCATGGTGTCCAGAGTAATATCAAAGAATTCTCTTAACTGGTCTTGTGATCAGGTATTGTGTCGTAATGATAACCATTATAAAACGTGATAGAGCATAAATGGACTGAGGATATTATTATTATAAAAATAGTTTAACCAGTCCACTGAGCTGACTTTCAGCTCTCATAGGGCTGGCCTGAAGGATTAGATAAAATGCCAGGTCTAGGCCAAAGGCCAGGAACTGGGACCAAGCAGGTTTATATACTTATTTTTATATTTTATTAATTAAATCAGAATTCCTCAGAGACATCAAAATCGGAACTACTGAAAATGTGAAAGATTCTGACAAAAGGGATTTTGACGAAGGAAAAATCTATTTCTGGGCGAGGGTTCGTGTCGCCCAGTGAAATAATCCTTTAGTTCATTATTTCTAAGGTAAATGAGCTAACACATACCAGAGAAAAAACAAATTCAGGAAGATGTCAGTATAACTGACTCGCACACCCTAAATAAAAAGAAGGTGTCGGTATGGTATCTGGGGCGAGTGAGACCACTACCACGAACCTCTTGCCATTTAGAATTCTCCATCACCAAAATCCCCCTCCTGAGAAAGCCGATCCATAGGCAGAGACGGCAACTACTACTACTACGCCCCGAACCACGCCGACTGCCGCGCCTCTGGTGGTCATCCTTGTCGTTAGATACCAATCTTGGGCTGCAGGGCGGGACACAGGGGGGGATTTCACTGGGCGACACAAACCCTTCGCCCAAAAATAGATTTTTCCTTCGTCAAAATCCCTTTTTCTGGCTCAGTTCGTGTCCGCTGCGTGAAATAGTACCAGAGAAATAGCACAAGATTGTAAAACAAAGAAAAGGGTCTCAATGAAACTAAAAATAAAAATAAACAATTATAATCTTGAGAACTTATAAGTTATCATACAAAAAGTTACTTAACAAAACTTAACAAAATTATATTGGGCTTACAGTTAACTTTAAATTAAACTTATACTATTATTGATAACTTATCTAGGATAGTGAGTTAAAATGTTACATGGGGAATTACTCACTATATTAAAACTTAATTTCTAAAGTTATAATAAACAATGTAGGTGTGCGCGACCCTAGCATAAAAATAAGGGGAACTACACCAAAAGGCACTTCATAATATACAATAATGTTGTGGGTGCCCCTAGCAAAAAAATAAGGGACACACCACCATAGTCATAATCATAAGCAGTTAAGGCTAAAGGACTATATAGACCATAACGGTAGGTTAAGTGAAATATTAGTTGAGGCAGGTAGAAAAGAGATCTGGATCTTCCACTACGACTACTGTGCAGAGTCTGCTGGAAATTTTAAAGATTTCAAGGACTTTAGATAGTGACGCTTGAAAACTGTCGGCGATTTCCAGCCAGTATATTTCTTTTTCTGGGCTCAGTTCGTGTCGCTGCGCGAAATATCCCTTTAATCCATTATTTCTAAGGTAAATGCACTAACAAATACCAGAGAATAAATAAAATAAAGAAAAGGTCAGTATAACTGACTCGCTCACCCTCCAAGAGGGCGTCGGTATGAACACTAAGGCGAGTGAGACCACTACCACGAACCTCTTACCAATAGAAATCTCCTACGACAAAACCCCCACAAGAGGGGAGCCGACCCACAGAGTGGGCAGCAACTACTACTACTCCATCCCACGCTACCGACTGCTGCGCCTCTGGAGGCCATCCTTTTTGTTAGCGCACGCTTTACCACACACATACTTTTTTGTCTCTGTGTTTTTCATGCCCCTTACGAGGATTTTATCTAGTTATGGAGCGTTCAGCCATCGCATCAGCTAAGTTAAGTAATCTGTAAGGTTCCTATTTAGTTTTTTTCCAGCTTTGAGTCAGTATTTGCCGTTTTTTAAGTATAAATACTGGCTCTCGGCCGGAAGCATGGCGGCATTGTTCTGCCTCGTGGCGGGTTCGTTCTTGGTCTTCCATACCTAGAACCTTCCCTTTTTACTTTACGCTCTATTACTAGTTATCTATTTTATGTTAGGGGTCCAGCCTACTTGGTTTATGTCATGCATGCATGTCTTCTTTACCTTGCGTAGGCATTTGTTTCCATCCAGACCCTAGCCACAGCTCTTAGTATCGGCCCCGGCTAGCTTTGAGTGGTAGACTTTCTCTCGGGTTAGTCGTACACTCCTGGATTTTTTCTCCTACTGTTTTGTTTTCCTACTTTCATTTTAATTTAATTTTTAGTGATTTTGTGTATTTTAGCTTAGCCTACGGCGTCTGGCACGTTAACGTAGCCTAGGTTCTGTAGATCATGGTCCCCATCAGTTTTATTGCTTCCTCTCATCAGTTTTGTTGCATCTACGATAGCATCTCGCTGATTAGTTTGGTTGGCATTAACCTAGGCTATGTTTTTTGGTGTGTTTTTATCGTGTTACCGCTTCGTGGTCACCATGGTGATCGCAAGAAGCAGCCAGGCGCCCGTCCAGTCACCCTACCCTCCTCCCCGCTCTCCCATGAGGCCGGGGGGAGGGAGGTCCCGTCCTCCAAGCTCGCGTCACCCGGGCTGTGCTCCCTTCTCTTCCCCTACAGCGGAGGGAGTAGGGGAGGCTGGACAGACCCAGGACTGGACTTGACCGTTCTCTTTGCTTCACGGTGCTTTGTTGTGACTGGGTAGGGGGATTGGCCTTCCCCCTCCTTTGTTACTCCGTTGCCCCGTTGTTTGCTCGAGTCTGTTTCGCCCTCTCGCTCCTTCCCAGATTGTTGGTGCTTTTTTATCTTACCGGAGCTCCGTCAATCAGGCGTACAGTTGGTCTTTTACTAACCATCCCGTCTCGTCGATATCGGGAGACGAACACCTCCGCGAACCGGAACTATTCCGGTACTTAGTGCTAATTATGCTTAACCCTTAAACGCCGACTGGACGTATTTTACGTCGACATTTTTTGTCTCTCGGGTGCCGACTGGACGTATTTTACGTCGACATACAAGAGTTTTGTTAAAAATTCGCGGAAAAATACTTTTAGGCCTACCAGCCAAAAACTCTTGAATCACGCGCCTTGGGGGATGCTGGGAGTTCACGGATAAAGGTGTTGTTTTGTTTACAATCGTTACGCAGGCGCGCAAGCGCGAATTTCTTTCTTGCCGCACTAAAAAGTATCTGTGACACATCTCGGAAATTATTTCGTCACTTTGACATAATTTTTTTACCATTTTAAATTAGCCGTTACATGGACTATTATATATGAAAATGTGCGCATTTTTATGTAGAATACAACAACAAATACTCATGATTGTAGCTTTAATCAGTTTTGAGATATTTTCATATAAATAACGATAAGTGCCAAAATTTCAACCTTCGGTCAACTTTGACTCTACCGAAATGGTCGAAAAACGTAATTGTAAGCTAAAACGCTTATATTTTAGTAATATTCAATCATTTAACTTAATTTTGCAACTAATTGGAAGTCTCTAGCACAATATTTCGATTTATGGTGAATTTATGAAAAAACTTTTTCCTTACGTCCGCGCGGTAACTCTTCCGAAAATAATCATACATGCGATTGTGGTAATCTTTGCACCATTTTAAATTAGCCGTTACATAAAGTTTTATATATGAAAATGTGCGCAATTTCATGCACAATACAACTAAAAACAACCCATGGTTGTAGCTTTTATCAATTTTGAAATATTTTCATATAAAAAATGATAAGTGACAAATTTTCAACCTTCGGTCAATTTTGACTCTACCGAAATGGTCGAAAAACGCAATTGTAAGCTAAAACGCTTATATTCTAGTAATATTCAAGCATTTACCTTCATTTTGGCAACAAATTGGAAGTCTCTAGCACAATATTTCGATTTATGGTGAATTTATGAAAAAAATAACATTTTCTTTACGTCCGCGCGGTAACTCTTCCGAAAAAATCATACGTGCGATTGTGGTAATGTTTGCACCATTTTAAATTAGCCGTTACATAACTTTTTATATATGAAAATGTGCGCAATTTCATGTATAATACAACCAAAAATAGTTGAAGGTTGTAGCTTTTCTCATTTTCGAAATATTTGCATATAAATCACTATAAATAGAAAAAAAAAACCCACGTTAGGCTCAAATTTGACTCTACCCGAAATGGTCGAAAAACGCAATTGTAAGATAAAACTCTTACAGTCTAGTAATATTCAGTCATTTATCTTCATCGTGAAACAAATTCGAAGTCTCTAGCACAATATTTAAATTTATGGTGAATTTTTAAAAAAATCTTTCCTTCTCTCCGCGCGCGGATTCTCCGCCACAAATCTCCGAAATGCGTAAGTCCCATTCTCGGAATATTTGCTCCGTTTCATATTAGGCATTTCATAGAGTTTTATATATGAAAATGTGCGCAATTTCATGTAGAATAAAACGAAAAATATTTGAAAGCTGTAGCTTTTCTTTTTTCTAAAATAATTGCATATAAAAAAATATATATAAAAAAATTCGACATTCGGTCAACTTTAACTCGTCAGATATGGTCGAAAACTGCATTTGTAAGCTAATATTCTTACAGTATAGTAATATTCAATCATTTGTCTTCATTTTGAAAGAAATTGGAAGTCTCTAGGACAATATTTAGATTTATGGTGAATTTTTGAAAAAAATATGTGCTTACGTCTGCGTGTTACGAATTCATGCATTATTTTGTGATAATATTTTCTCTGTGTTGCTTTTATCGTTTTACAATTTTTTATATACCAAAATTATCTCAATTTAGTGTACATTACAACGAAAAAAAAAGTAACTTGTTACCTTCAACCGTTTTGCGCACAGCGCGATTTGAATACAATTATATATGAAATTTCGTTTTTGCGCTATCATATATCGCATTATTTATATATGATAATGATAATTTTTTTCATTTCTGATGGTTGCATACTAAACTTCAGGCAATGACAAAAAAAAGGAGCCAAACATGAACTCTTAATCTTCAAAACTAAGCGCGCTATGATTTTTTGAAAAAAATATTTTTTCCGCTCCCGCGCTCACTCTGAAACGTCTCCGGCACACGGGAGACATTTTTTTTTTACCGCTTTGGCGTTTAAGGGTTAAGTGTATTTTAAGTTTATTTTAAGCTATCATAAGTTTAATTTAAGCTAGCTTAAGCCGGGTTCCTCCCTTACCTACGTTGTCACACCGGATCATTCCGGGGTTATAGCCTATTCAGGCGGTAAGGGAGGGGTTATGCCAAAAAAATTTTCGCTCTCCGGCATGCATCGGAGTTCTATTAGCCTGTAAGTGATGTCTTTTATGGTACTCATGTATCTTTTCACTTACAGACCACCACTGTGAGCATCCGGGATGCAAACCCATGCTCCAGGACCCCTGGGTGGACACGAAGTCTGCAGGTCCCACGCTCAGTGCGCGACTCCGCATGGGAATCTGCAGGTCTGGTTCCACGAAACCTGCACCATATGTTACGATCTCGTGAGTCAGTTCTTAGACGGGGTAAGTATTTCAACTCCGTACAGAAAATTTCAATAAATGTTTTAGATCTTAAGTTTAATTTTAATCTTTTATTTTAAGCTTAAGCTCTTTTTATATTGGGTATTACATCCCCGATGACTTTTAGGGTAAGCCTAGTCTTAGTTAAGTTTTAATTTTAAGTTTAAACTTAAAACTAATGAACGCCCTCTCTTCCAGGCTCCCGCCGTTAGAGATACCGCTCTGGCAACCCTGAGGGCTTGGGTCGGCGGATTCGGGAAGAACGCCGCCAAGGGACAGCCCTACATCCTAGAGAAGAGGATGGCTGTCCTGATCTTCCCCGGCGGCAAGTCGACTGGTTACGTCGACCCGGCAGAGGCAGCCCTGACTATGGCGGCAATCCAACAGCAGATCGCCACTTTGATAAAGGAACCAGGCCACGATATCTCATCGGAAGTCGCGACACTGGATTTGAATGTAGAACCCATGGTAGGTGTTGACGACCTGTTGGTCGAGGTAGGTACATTGGACGCCCAAGGGCTTCCCTTGGGCGCCACTGGGTCTTCTTCTCCTGCTAATTCTCCAGCTTCCTTCCAAGGCTTTACAGGAGCTGAGCTCCTTTATGCTTCACCCGACGCTTCGGTGAAACCTAAGATCAAGGGCCAGAAGGTACTGAAAACCCTCAAAAAGACGTCGTCGTCGTCCAAAAAGACTTCGTCGGCGTCAACATCTCGTAAGTCTCCGGCTGCAAACCCCGGAGCAGAGAGGTCTAGAACTTCTGCTTCAAGCTCAAAGTCCTCAAAGAGCAGGTCTTCCAAGGAGAGGCCCCGTACTCCGGCTGAGCCGGCAGTCTCTCCTCTCCCCTTGGTACCTGTTCCAAGTTATCCCTCTACCTCCGCAGCAGCTCCGGCTTTGGATCCCAATGCTGGATTGTTGCAACACATGGGAGACTTGGTCAGCTCTCTGAGGAGCAGCATGGAGCAGATGTTCTCCCGGTTGTCCGATAGGATTACGTCTCAGGACAATATCATCGCCGGACTTAATCAGGCCCCTCTAGCTACTCCCCCAGCTTTCGGCACTGGACTGCTTCAGCTTCCACCTCATGACTCTCTGCCTCCGTTCTCTATGAACAACCCCTGGAGAGTGGCGTCATACGCCCCTTTCCAGGACGGCCTTATTTCTATTCCGGAGTGTGGTACTCGAAGGATTGAGGACTTCGAGTTCTACCCGGAGGGCCTCCAACCGCCGTTCATTGGCTACGCCAGACTTACTGACGCAGCCATGACTAGAGATGATAAGGTACCTAAAGAGACAGTCCTCTACTCACGTGACCAGGCTCAAAGAGAATGGCTCAGGTGTTTAGAGGAGATGGATTGTTCGAACACGAGAATACAAGCCTTCAAGAGTCCCTTCACCATTTTTACGATGGAGGAGGGAACTCCTCTTCCCTTTCTTACCAAGATAGCTACGGTCACCATTCCAGCTGCCCAGAAGGGGGAATCGTTACCTCAATTAAGGGAAGCAGACCCCACATCTCCTTTGCTCCTTTCACTTGGAGAATTGTGGGAAAGAATTGCCCAACACCGCTTTTCGGCTGGGCAAACTCAACAGACTGTGCTATGGATCAGTTTGGCGAGAAGCTGCCTAGGCTTCCTGACAGCCTCATTCAAGCTGAATTTGAGGCCAAGACTAGGCTCGCCAGGTCCATTAATACCATGGCAATGACAGAAGTAGCGGCTATTTCTTATGCTTCTGAGCCGCTCTTCAAGCTCCTCACCAAGTTTTCCCTGACGCAGACAGGGGTCCCCCCCCAAAAAGTCTGACATGTTTGAGTTTGCTACAGCCAGGACTAACTGCCGGAAGCATGTCCTCCAAGAAGCAACTATTCGTCATGAGCCGAATAAGTTGCTTTCATCCAACGTCTGGGGGGCAGACCTCTTTCCTGAGTCGATGGTCAAGGAGGTCCAAGCTGAAGCAACAAGGCTCAACCAGAGTCTTAAAGATCGTTGGGGTCTCACAGCGAAGAGACGCCAAGACCAAGCTGCAAGAGGTAAGTCTCAGAAGAAACTTAAGCGTTATCAGCCTTACCAAAAGAAGCAGCAACGCTTCACCCAGGCTGTTTCGGCTGTACCTTTGGTTCAATCAGCCCAACCCTCTACTTCTAAGGCTCAGTCACAGCCTATCTATGTGATTTCCCCCCAGCCTCAGCCTTCCACCTCCTACGCTGTCTCCCCAGCATTTAACCAAGTGTTCGAAGGCCAGGCCTTTCAGCAATATGACCGCTTTGGCAGGGGAGGAAGAGCTAGGGGATCCTTTCGTCAGAGAGGATCAGGAAGGTCTCTCAACAGGGGAAAACACTTCCGTGGAGGCCGCGGAGGTCGCGTAGGTCACTCAACCCAGCAGCAGTGAGAGCTCGAAGGTAGGAGGGAGGCTGTTTCTCTTCCGGCATCGGTGGGGATTCAGCAATTGGGCACAGAGTATTGTGTCAAAAGGCCTGGGTTGGAGTTGGGTTGCGGATCCTCCTCCATCCAGACCATTCCTTCAACTTCCATCAAAAGAAATGACGGAGTATGCGGAGGACCTCCTTCAGAAAGGAGCAATAGCGAGAGTCAACAGATTAAAGTTTCAAGGTCGCTTATTCAGCGTGCCAAAGAAAGGCTCACAAAAAAGAAGGGTAATCTTAGACTTGTCCCGCTTAAACTTGGCCATTCGCTGCGACAAGTTCAAAATGCTGACTATCTCGCAGGTGCGGACCTTACTTCCCCGTGGGGCCGTCACCACCTCTATCGATCTTACAGACGCATACTATCATATCCCTATTGCAAGACACTTTCGCCCTTATCTGGGCTTCAAGATAGGAGATCAAGCATTCTCCTTCAAAGTAGTTCCCTTCGGTCTGAACGTGGCACCCAGGGTGTTCACGAAGTTGGCGGAAGTAGTCGTCCAACAACCGAGGTCTCAGGGGATAATGGTAGTAGCGTATCTCGACGATTGGTTGATTTGGGCCCCAACAGTCGAGGAATGTCACAAAGCCACACTGAAAGTAATCCAGTTTCTAGAGTATCTGGGGTTCAAGATAAACAGAACAAAATCAAGACTCATTCCGGAGTCCAACTTTCAGTGGCTGGGCATTCAATGGAATCTATCCTCCCATACTCTGTCGATTCCATCAGCCAAGAGGAAAGAAATAGCGAAGTCAGTAAAGCAATTTCTAAAGCAAAAATATGCTTCAAGGAGAAGCCAGGAAAGAATCCTGGGTTCCCTCCAATTTGCCTCAGTGACAAACATCTTGATGAAAGCCAAACTGAAAGACCTAACCAGAATCTGGCACTCACGAGCAAATGTCAGATCCAGGGACAAGTTATCATCAGTCCCACAGATTCTACGGAATCGTCTGCGCCCTTGGGCAAAAGTGAAGAACCTGTCAATATCAGTACGTACCCCTTCAGTTTCCTCCTCCGGGGATTACCATCCACACAGACGCTTCATTAAGCGGCTGGGGAGGATATTCTCAGTTCAAGAAGGTTCAAGGAACCTGGTCACCCCAGTTCCGCCAGCTTCACAAACGTATTAGAAGCGATGGCAATGTTCTTGACTCTGAAGAGGTTACGTCCGCCAAAGAACTCCCACATAAAGCTAGTTCTGGACAGGGCAGTGGTAGTCCATTGCGTAAACAGGGGAGGCTCCAAGTCACGACATCTGAATCATGTCATGGTAGCCATCTTCTCCCTAGCGGACAAGTTCAGTTGGCACCTCTCCTCCACCCATATAGCTGGAGTGAGAAACGTCATAGCAGATGCTCTATCCCGCTCAGTTCCTCTGGAGTCGGAATGGTCACTGGACAACAGTTCGTTCCAATGGATTCTCCGGAGGGTTCCAGGTCTGCAAGTAGATCTATTCGCATCTCAAGCTAACCACAAACTTCCATGTTATGTGGCCCCCAACCTGGACCCTCTGGCCTATGCCACGGACGCCCTGTCCATAGATTGGAACAACTGGGAGAAGATTTATGTCTTTCCTCCAGTGAATCTTCTCCTGAAGGTACTGAACAAACTCAGGACATTCAAGGGTCAAGTAGCTCTAGTAGCCCCAGACTGGCCGAAGAGCAATTGGTACCCTCTGATTCTGGAACTGGGTCTTCGTCCTCTTCGGATTCCCAATCCCAGGCTCTCCCAGTCAGTACAAACGAAGACTGTGTTCGCTTCCTCAGGAATTCTCAAAACCCTAACTTTATGGACTTCATGAAGTTTGCGGCTAAAAAAGATGCAGGTATTGATCCGCGAAATATTCTTTTCTTGGAATCTGATAAAAGAGATTCAACTTTGAGACAGTATGATGCTGCAGTCAAAAAGTTGGCAATCTTCCTGAGAGAATCAGATATTAGATCATGACAATCAATTCAGCTATATCCTTTTTTCAGATCTTTATTTGAAAAAGGCTTAGAAGCTAGCACTATTACGACAAACAAGTCAGCCTTGAAGAAGATTTTTCAACTCGGTTTCAACATAGACTTGACAGATTCTTACTTCTCGTCTATTACCAAGGCTTGTGCTAGACTTAGACCTTCAGTAAGGCCTACGTCAGTGTCGTGGTTCTTGAATGATGTTCTAAAGCTGGCTTCAGAAACAGACAATACGACATGTTCATTTATAATGCTCTTAAGAAAAACTCTATTTTTATTAAGCTGGCTTCAGGAGCTAGAATTTCAGAACTGTCGGCGTTATCCAGAGATCCGAATCATATAGAATTTCTTCCCTCAGGGGAAGTTCTACTTTCTCCGGAACGTAGCTTTTTAGCAAAGAATGAGGATCCTTTGTTGAGGTGGGAACCGTGGAAGGTTATACCCCTTTTCCCGCCCAAGGATGGTTTCCTTTTTCTTTGTTCCCCCAGTTTTATTCCCGACCCCTTTCAGCCGGAGGCCTTTCCTGTCCCAGGAAAACATCCCCTCATCCTCTTCGGGTCCTCTCTTTAGGAGAGAGAAAGGTGGTACTTTATCTATTAAAGGTATCAGGCAACAGATCCTGTACTTTATTAAGCAAGCCAACCCTGATTCCTTCCCTAAAGCTCATGATGTCAGGGCAGTTGCCACCTCAATTAACTATTTCCAACACATGAATTTTGATGATTTGAAAAAGTATACTGGATGGAAATCGCCGACAGTATTTAAGCGTCATTACTTAAAGTCCTTGGAAGCTCTGAAATTTTCAGCAGTTGCGGCGGGTAACATAGTTTCCCCCGACTCTGCTTAATCTTAAGTTGAAGATCCAGATCTCCTTTCTACCTATCTCATTCAACAGTTTGTCTATACCTACCATGTTCATCTACGTCTACCTTGAGTCTTAGCTGCTCTTGTGATGGTACAGTGGGTGTCCCTTATTTTTTTTGCTAGGGTCACCCACAATTGTTTGTATATAATGATCTCTATGGTGTGGTCCCCTTATTTTTATGCTAGGGTGACACATCTCCATTTACAATGGTTACGGGTTTTGTATGTTAAGACATATAAATTTATTTACTATATTATATTCTAAGTTTGTTCAGAATCATTTTATTATTATAATTGCTTTATTTACAACTGTATGTAATAACTATACAAAGATGTTAAGTTCAACATATATTCTATGTAAGCCCTGTACATATATGTTAACTTTAAGATAATTTTAAGTATTATTTTTCTAACTTGTATAAATAATTGTGTATATGTATATTTTTTTGGCAATTATAATACTTTATTTATTTGAAGTTTTTTTTATTGGAGACCTTATTTATTTATATCATTTACAATCTTGTGCTAATTCTCTGGTACGATTTCGCGCAGCGACACGAACTGAGCCCAGAAAAGGGATTTTGACATAAGGAAAAATCTATTTCTGGGCGATTGGTTCGTGTCGCCCAGCGAAATCCCACCCTACCCATCCCTGCGCTCAAGATTGTCTGCTAACATCAGGATGGCCACCAGAGGCGCAGCAGTCGGTAGCGTGGGATGGAGTAGTAGTAGTTGCTGCCCACTCTGTGGGTCGGCTCCCCTCTTGTGGGGGTTTTGTCGTAGGAGATTTCTATTGGTAAGAGGTTCGTGGTAGTGGTCTCACTCGCCCTAGTGTTCATACCGACGCCCTCTTGGAGGGTGAGCGAGTCAGTTATACTGACCTTTTCTTTATTTTATTTATTCTCTGGTATTTGTTAGTGCATTTACCTTAGAAATAATGGATTAAAGGGATATTTCGCTGGGCGACACGAACCAATCGCCCAGAAATAGATTTTTCCTTACGTCAAAATCCCTTAAGTCATCAAAGTTCATATGCTGGAAATAGTTAATAGAGGTGGCTACTGCCCTGATATCATGAGCTTTTGGGAATGATTCAGGATTTGCTTGTTTAATGAAGTAAAGGATCTGCTGCCTGATACCTTTTACTGATAAAGTGCCACCTTTTTCCCTCATAAAGAGAGGACCTGAGGATCTAGAGGGTGTCCTAGACAGAAAGGCTCGTAAGGTCATAACTGGACAAAGAGAAGGGTCTTGGGGGAGAGGGATGACTTTCCAAGGGTCCCATCTCGCTAAAGGATCCTCATTTTTTGCTAGAAAACTACGATCCGGGGAAAGCAAAACTTCTCCTGAAGGGAGAAACTCTACATGCCCCGCACCTCTGGACAGAGCCGACAGTTCTGAAATTCTGGCCCCTGAGGCCAAGCTTAGCAAGAAAAGCATCTTTCTTAGTAGCATTATGAATGAGCAAGAAGAGTTGTCAGTGTCTGAAGCCAGTTTGAGGACATCATTCAAAAACCATGATACTGAAGTAGGCCTTTCAGAAGGTCTAAGTCTAGCACACGCTTTGGGAATAGACGTAAAGTAAGAGTCTGTCAAGTCTATTTGAAAACCCAACTGAAAGATTTTCTTTAAAGCTGATTTATTAGTGGTAATAGTGCTAGCTGCTAATCCTTTTTCAAATAATGACCTAAAAAAGGATATAGCTGAATTCACTGTCATGGTTGTGGTGTTTGTCTCCTTCAGGAAAGATGCTAACTTCTTAACAGCAGCATCGTGCTGTCTCAAAGTTGATTCCCTCTTATCTGATTCTACGAAGAGGATATTCTGGGGATCAATATCTGCATCTTTTTTAGCCGCAAACTTCATGAAGTCCATAAAGTTAGGGTTTTGAGAATTCCTGAGGAAGCGAACACAGTCCTCATTTGTACTGACTGAGATAGTCTGGGATTGGGAATCCGTCGAAGTCGAAGACCCAATTCCAGAAGCAGAGGGTACCAGTTGCTCTTTGGCCAGTTCGGGGCTACTAGAGCTACTTGCCCCTTGAAAGTCCTGAGTTTGTTCAGAACTTTCAATAGAAGATTCACTGGAGGGAAGATGTATATCTTCCTCCACTGATTCCAGTCTATGGCCAAGGCGTCTGTGACATAAGCCAGAGGGTCCAGGTTGGGGGCCACATAGCAAGGGAGCTTGTGGTTCGCTTGTGAGGCGAAAAGATCTACTTGGAGACCTGGGACACTCCGGCGTATCCACTGGAATGACTTGTTGTCCAGGGACCACTCTGATTCTAGAGGAACTGAACGAGACAGGGCGTCTGCTATCACGTTCCTTACTCCCGCCAAGTGAGTGGAGGATAGGTGCCATTTGTACTTGTTTGCTAGGGAGAAAATGGCAATCATGACATGGTTCACATGTTTTGATTTGGATCCTCCTCTGTTGATGCAGTGTACTACTACTGCGCTGTCCAATACCAATTTTATATGAGAATTCTTTGGTGGAAGGAGCCTCTTCAGTGTGAGAAATACTGCCATAGCCTCCAATACTTTTATGTGGAGCTGGCGGAACTGAGGTGACCAAGTTCCTTGAACTTTTTTGAACTGAGAGTATCCTCCCCAACCGCTTAGCGAGGCGTCTGTGTGGATAGTTAACGCTGGAGGAGGATATTGAAGAGGAACTGACTTGGACAGGTTCTTTGTCTTTGCCCATGGACGTAAATGATTGCGAAGGATTTGCGGGATTACTGACAACTTGTCCCGAGATTTGACATTTGCTCTTGAGCGCCAAACTCGATTTATGTCTTTCAGTCTTGCTTTCAGTAGGACGTCCGTCACTGAAGCAAACTGGAGAGAACCTAGGATCCTTTCCTGGTTTCTCCTTGATGCCTGTTTGTTCTTTAGGAATTGCCTTACTGACTTGGCTATTTCTTTCCTTTTGACTACCGGAATTGATAGATTGTGGGAGGATAAGTCCCATTGGATGCCTAGCCACTGAAAACGAGACTCCGGAGTGAGCCTGGACTTCGGTTTGTTTCTGGAATCCCAGATGTTCCAACAATTGAATTACTTCGTTTGTGGCTTTGAGGCATTCCTCGACGGTTGTTGCCCAAATCAGCCAATCGTCGAGGTACGCTACTACCATTATCCCTTGTGATCTCAGTTGTTGAACTACTACTTCCACTATTTTCGTGAATACCCTGGGGGCTACGTTCAGCCCGAAGGGCATCACCTTGAAAGAGAATGCATGGTCTCTCAGCTTGAAGCTTGGGCGAAAGTGTCTCGTGATTGGGATATGATAGTATGCGTCTGTAAGATCGATAGAGGTGGTGACGGCCCCACGGGGAAGTAAGGTCCGCACCTGTGAGATGGTCAGCTTTTTGAACTTGTCGCAGCGAATGAATAAGTTTAGCTGGGACAAGTCTAAGATTCTTCTTCTTTTTAATGAGCCTTTCTTTGGCACGCTGAATAAGCGCCCTTGAAACTTTAAATGCCTGACTCTCGACACAACTCCTTTCTGAAGGAGCTCCTCTGCGTAATCTGTCAATTCCTTTGATGGTAGCTGAAGGAATGACTTGGGTGGAGGGGGATCTTTGATCCAACTCCAGCCTAGCCCTTTGGACACAATGCTCTGTGCCCATTTGCTGAACCCCCACCTGTAGCGGAAGAGGAACAGCCTCCCTCCTACCGGGGAGATCTCACTGCTGTTGTGCGGGATGAGCTCCGCGTCCTCCACGGAAGTGCTTACCTCTGTTGGAAGCTCTTCCTGCTCCTTGTTGCCGAAAGGTACCTCTTGCTCTGCTTCCCCTAGCAAACCTGTTAAAGGTTTGGAAAGCTTGGCCTTCAAACACCGGGTTGAATGCCGGGGAAACAGCGTAAGAGGTCGAGGGCTGAGGTTGTGGGGACAGCAGGAGAATCGGTTGACTCTGACCTTTGGTTGTTGCCGATTGACCTGGCTGGGCAACCGGAACAGCCTGTACAAAGTGTTGCTGCTGCTGCTGCTTCTGATACGGCTGGAACCTCTTCGTCTTTTTTAGTTTCTTACTAGAGGAAGAAGGGTTCTCGATCTTCCTCTTAGCAGAGAGACCCCAACAAGCTCTGAGGCTCTGGTTAAGCCTCGTCGCCTCGTGTTGGACCTCGTTAACCGCCGACTCCGGGAAGAGGTCTGCTCCCCAGATGTTGGAGGATAGCAACTTGTTTGGCTCATGCCGAATTGTAGCTTCTTGAAGGACGTGCTTACGGCAGTTCTTCCTTGTTACGATGAAATCATACAAGTCTGATTGGACTGTTTGCATCTGAGACTTGGCCAAGAGCTTAAAAAGAGGCTCCGAGCCGTAAGTCAGAGCAGCCACTTCGGTCATCACCAGGGTGTTAAGTGTCCTGCTTAGCCTGGTCCTTGCATCAAATTCTGCCTGGATGAGGCTGTCTGGCAGTCTGGGCAACTTCTCGCCGAACTGTTCCATGGCACAGTCCGGTTTAAGTTTACCCACCGTAAAAGTAGCCGGCAGGTTCTCCCACAGATCACCAAACGCCGGGAAGAGAGGAGACGTGGGATCCGATTCTCTAAGTTGTGGGAGGGGTTCATCTTTCATGCTCGCCTGCATCGTAACTTCAGCTAACTTTGTCGTAAAGGGGAGTGGTGCTTCCTCCTCTGTGGCAAAGATAGTGAACGGGCTCTTGTATGCTTGGAGTCTGGTGTTCGTACAGTCCCAGTCCTCCAAGCAATGTACCCATTCCCTTTGAGCCTGGTCTCGGCTATAGAGAACAGTCTCTTTAGGGATTTTATCCTCCCGATTTAAGGCCGTCGCTGTGAGCCTCACATATCCCATGAAAGGAGGGCTTAATCCGGCTGGGTGGAACTCAAAGTCCTCGATCCTTCTAGTTCCACATTCCGGGATCGAGATCATGCCGTCCTTGAAGGGAGCATAAGCTGCTACCCTCCAAGGATTACTCATCGAGAAGGAAGGGAGGGTGTCATAAGCCGGAAGCTGGGCAAGACCAGCTCCTGCTACCGGGAGGTCGGCCTGAGGGGCCTGATTCAGGCCTGCCAGGCGATTCTCCTGGTCGGACATGCGCTCAGTCAAGCTCTGGATGGACTGAGCTGACTGATTGAGAGAAGTAGACATTTGAGCAAACATCTGCTCAAACCTCCGCTCGAATCCTGAGCCGAGTGATCCAACCAGATCACCCACTTGCTGCATAACGCCTGCCGAAAAAGCAGCAGGATCAAAGGTACCAGGTACCGCGATCCCGGCAGGAGTCACCGGAGGGGTTATGGTAGCAGCGGGAGAAGGTACAGGCCCAGCGGGAGCGTGGACCTTCTCCTTGGAGGACTTGCCTCGTGACCCTTTATAGTGTGAAGACGAAGAAGCCTTCACTTTCTCTGCTCCGGGGTGGGAAGCCGGAGCCTTACGAGACGAGGAAGAAGACGTCTTTTTCGACGACGACTTCTGCAGGGTCTTCTGCACTCTGTGTCCCTTCACCTTAGGGGGCACAGATGCCGCAGGCGTACTAGTAGGGATCTCCGATCCCGTAAAGTCTTGGAAAGAGGAAGACGAAGGAACAGGGGAAGAAGATCCAGAGTCACCCAAGGGAAGCCCTAGGGCACCCAACAAACCTACCTCAACTAACAAATCCTCTGCACCTACCGTCATAGGCTCTAAATTTAAGTCAAGTGTGGCTACGTCCGCCACGATGTCTTGGTTTCCTAGTCCAGTAAAGGCCTGCTCCACCTGCTGTTGGATGGAGGCAATCATCGGAGCTGCCGCGGCGGGATCCACATAGCCCGTCGACTTCCCGCCCGGGAAGATCTGGACAGCCATCTTCTTATCGAGAATGTAGGGTTGTCCCTTGGCGGCGTTCTTCCCGAAGCCTCCCACCCAGGCCTTCAGGGTAGCCGACGCGACTTCCTTGACTGCGGCAGCCTGGAAGAGAGGGTCAGTGTAGTCCTAACAACGAAGCCCCGAGGACGGATCATTAATAAAAGTGAATATTACAATATGTAGCTTAAGGCTAGATATGCAGCAGTATATATGACAAAAGGGAACAAGCCTGTACCGATATATACTTACTCCGTCCAAAAATTGGCTCACAAGGTCATAGCAGATGGTGCAAGCCTCATGATGCCATACCGTCAGGTCGTCGTGGTGGGTAGCACACGGCGCATGAGTCCTGCAGAACTCATGCCCGCAGGGGTCTTGAAGGACGGCGTTGCAACCGACCTTCTGACAGTTAGTAGCCTGTAAGTGGAAAGATACAAGTATCAACGTTATACACTCACAGGGCTACTATGATACTCCGTTGCATGCCGGAGTAGTCTAAGATTATTGGACATAGTCCGCCCCTGAACTCCGTGTGGACGTAAATAACTGGTTGGGAACTCCGGTGTACACCGGAGAGAGGAGTACGATCCAACCAGATGTTTTATACACCCATAGAGAGTTTCAAGGAGTAGTATACCCCGCCGGAGAACGGAGGAGGATGTCCCAAAACTTAAACTAGTAGGTTAAATAGGAGGAGCGTGTGGCTCCGCCGTACAATACACTATCCCCCCTCTCTGACTGCTAGAGGAGCGCCCAGATAGCAAGCAAGCGCTCCGCCGGTAGCGGAAAGGGGGGTACAAAAGACAGGGAAAGCTATAGGACCAACTGAAATCACGTCCACTCTGGTAGCTGGCGGAGCCAGCCATCCCCCCAACAACCGAAGGTACACCCGGATAGTGAGCAGGTGCTCCGTCCGCTGGTGGAGGGGTATACAAGCGAGGAGGGAGAGAAATCAGGTCGAGGCACGCCGGAGAAGACCCGAAGCGGCCGGAGGGAGGGTGGCCAACCCCGATCCCCGACCACGCCGGAGCTCCCCCAGAGCCCGAGGAAAAAGGCGGTCCACCAGTACTCCCAGCTGTCCCAAACTCTCGAGTCCCCCATAGAAAGAAGAGGGGGGAGAGGAACTCGGATGGTTGCATAGCAACCGTAAGCGAGCTAGGACAGACCCCCCCCCCCCCCCCTTCCCGCTCGGAAGGGAGGGAAGGGGACTGGGACTAGGGCAACCAGAGGCAACATGTGATCGCGAGTGGACCAAGAGGTGATAATGCAACAAAACCGACTAGGCCAGCGACCACGTGAGCCCAACAGGACCATAGGGTGAAAATGCAACAAAACTGTATATGAGACCAAATGCAACAAAACCGCCTAGGAAAGGTCGCCCCAGATGCTAACCCAAATAATATGTGATAAATAAATAAAACACTTTTACATCGTAAAAAGAGAGAGAGAGAGGGAAAACACGAGTGAGAGAAAACGAAGTCCAGTAGGAGAAAGCTAGTTCCGAAGAAACAGCCAACTACTCAAAAGCTAGCCTTAGCCGATATGGAGAGCAATAGCTAGGATACTGGACTAAGGAAAATCACTCTAGCGCCTACATACCTAGACAAAGAGACATGCATGCATGAACTAGATCTAAGGCATGGGCTACGAATTCCCTATATACGATGTAAAACTAAAACGAACTAGTGTAGCACGTGATATAAACCCATGAAAGGCTAAAATAATAATGGAAGATGTCCCAGTATGGAGGACCGGGAAATCTAACCAAATACGAGGCGAGCCGATGGCCGCCATGCGTCAGACCAGGCGACCGTATTTGGACCTAAAAAACGGTAAAAAGGGTCCCTGGCTGACAAAAACTAAATCCAAACCTTGCGGGTTACTTAACCCTCTTACGCCGACTGGACGTATTTTACGTCGAAATTTTTTGTCTCCCGTGTGCCGACTGGACGTATTTTACGTCAACATTTTTTGTCTCCCGTGTGCCGACTGGACGTATTTTACGTCGACTTACAAAAGTTTTTTAAAATTTTTTTTCTCGCGGATACTTATAGGGCCTACCAGCCGAAAACTTTTGAATCACGCGCCTTGGGGGATGCTGGGAGTTCACGGATCAAGGTGTTGTTTTGATTACAATCGTTACACAGGCGCGCAAGCGCGAATTTCTTTCTTGCCGCACTAAAAAGTATCTGTGACACATCTCGGAAATTATTTCGTCACTTTGACATAATTTTTGTACCATTGTAAATTAGCCGTTTCATGAAGTATTATATATGAAAATGTACGCATTTTTATGTAGAATACAACAATAAAATACTCATGATTGTAGCTTTTATCAGTTTTGAGATATTTCCATATAAATAACGATAATTGCCAAAATTTAAACCTTCGGTCAACTTTGACTCTACCGAAATGGTCGAAAAACGCAATTGTAAGCTAAAACGCTTATATTCTAGTAATATTCAATCATTTACCTTAATTTTGCAACTAATTGGAAGTCTCTAGCACAATATTTCGATTTATGGTGAATTTATGAAAAAAATTTTCCTTACGTCCGCGCGGTAACTCTTCCGAAAAAAATCATACATGCGATTGTGGTAATCTTTGCACCATTTTAAATTTTTTATATATGGAAATGTGCGCAATTTCATGCACAATACAACTAAAAACAACCCATGGTTGTAGCTTTTATCAGTTTTGAGATATTTTCATATAAATAACGATAATTGCCAAAATTTCAACCTTCAGTCAACTTTGACTCTACCGAAATGGTCGAAAAACGCAATTGTAAGCTAAAACGCTTATATTCTAGAAATATTCAAGCATTTACCTTCATTTTGCAACAAATCAGAAGTCTCTAGCACAATATTTCGATTTATGGTGAATTTATGAAAAAAATAACATTTTCTTTACGTCCGCGCGGTAACTCTTCCAAAAAAATCATACGTGCGATTGTGGTAATGTTTGCACCATTTTAAATTAGCCGTTACATAAAGTTTTATATATGAAAATGTGCGCAATTTCATGTAGAATACAACAAAAAAATAATTGAAGGTTGTAGCTTTTCTCATTTTTGAAATATTTGCATATAAATCACGATAAATAGAAAAAAACCACGTTCGGTCAAATTTGACTCTACCGAAATGGTCGAAAAACGCAATTGTAAGCTAAAACTCTTACAGTCTAGTAATATTCAGTCATTTATCTTCATCTTGAAACAAATTTGAAGTCTCTAGCAAAATATTTAGATTTATGGTGAATTTTAAAAAAATCTTTCCTTCCCTCCGCTCGCGGATTCTCCGCCACAAATCTCCAAATTACGTACGTACCATTCTCGGAATATTTGCCTCCAGTTTTTCATATTAAAGGTGCATTTTCATAGTGTTTTATATATGAAAATGTGCGCAATTTCATGTAAAATAAAACGAAAAATATTTGAAGGTTGTAGCTTTTCTTATTTCTGAAATAATTGCATATAAAAAATAATATAAAAAAAAATTCGACATTCGGTCAACTTTAACTCGTCAGATATGGTCGAAAACTGCAATTGTAAGCTAATACTCTTACAGTATAGTAATATTCAATCATTTGTCTTCAATTTTTGAAAGAAAAAACAAAAAAAACACAACAAAAAAAAAAAATTGGAAGTTCTCTAGGGCAATAGTTTAATTTATTTAGGTGAATTTTTTGAAAAACTATTTGTTTACGTCCGCGCGTTACGAATTCATGCATTATTGTGATAATATTTTCTCTGTGTTGCTTTTATCGTTTTACAATGTGTTATATACCAAAATGATCGCAATTTAGTGTACATTACAACGAAAAAAAAGTAACTTGTTACCTTTAACATTTTTGCGCACAGCGCGATTTAAATACAATTATATATGAAATTTCGTTTTTGCACTATCATATATCACATTATTTATATATGATAATGATAATTTTTTTCATTTCTGATGGTTGCATACTAAACTTCAGGCAATGACAAAAAAAGGAGCCAAAAATGAACTCTATATCTTGAAAACTAAGCGCGCTGTGATTTTTTGAAAAAAATATTTTTTCCGCTTCCGCGCTCACTCCGAAACCCCTCCGGCACACGGGAGACAATTTTTTATTTACCGCTCCGGCGTAAGAGGGTTAACTTAGCTGCGGCGATAGCTGCTCGCTCCATGATGAGGATAAATCCAGAAAAAGGGGGCACAAACACAGAGCAAAAGAAAGCACGTGCTCACTAGCGAAGCTAACGAAAAAGGATGACCACCAGAGGCGCGGCAGTCGGCGTGGTTCGGAGCGTAGTAGTAGTAGTAGTTGCCGTCTCTGCCTATGGATCGGCTCTCTCAGGAGGGGGATTTTGGTGATGGAGAATTCTAAATGGCAAGAGGTTCGTGGTAGTGGTCTCACTCGCCCCAGATACCATACTGACACCTTCTTTTTATTTAGGGTGTGCGAGTCAGTTATACTGACATCTTCCTGAATTTGTTTTTTCTCTGGTATGTGTTAGCTCATTTACCTTAGAAATAATGAACTAAAGGATTATTTCATGCAGCGACACGAACTGAGCCCAGAAAAATGATATTGTTAAGCTACAATAAAGTTTTGTACATACTTACCTGGCAGATATATACTTAGCTATAGTCTTCGACGTTCCCGACAGAATTTCAAATCTCGCGGCACACGCGACAGGTAGGTCAGGTGGTCTACCTTACCCACCGCTGGGTGGAGGGTGTACGAACCAATCCCCCTTTCCTGTCAGATTTTCTCTTCCACCTGTCTCCTGAGGGGAGGCTGGGCGGGCCATTAGACGTATATATCTGCCAGGTAAGTATGTACAAAACTTGATTGTAGTTTAACAATATCATTTTTGTACATGAACTTTCCTGTCAGATATATACTTAGCTGATTGGCACCCTTGGTGGAGGGTAAGAGACAGCTAAACAATTAAGGAAAGAAGGGAAACAACTGGTATTGTAGGATATAAAAACCTTGGTTCTTACCTGTTCAGGCAGGAGACTTCATTGATACTGTCTCTGAGTCTGCATTGCCTGGAGAGCTACAGCTAGGACGTGACCTGTTGCTGAAAGACTCTCGGATCTACCACCGGGATATGTGATCCCTTTGTGTGGTAGAATCCAAGTCGGATCCTGTTAAAGGGAACTCGTCCGCTTACTTAACAGGTCCTAACCACTACTACCGCAAGGAGCCACACTCATCAGACCACCTAACCAAACTACTTGGGGTTAGTACTACGACATAAAGAGATGCCTCCCTGCATCTTCTTTCAGACAACCATAAACAACAAAAAACAAGACATAAGGTAAAAAATATATACATCTAATAAGGATGAGTTCCAGCTCCCTGCCCCAGCACCGAATCCGCCGATACGTAAGGGCCCAAGGCGAAGCATTTGTCATAAGTGATTTTCACATCACGCAAGTAGTGGTTTGCGAAAACCGAGTGGCATCTCCAGAAGGTTGCCTCCATCAGGTTCCGCAAGGACATATTCTTGTTAAACGCAAGTGAAGTCGCAATGGCTCTCACTTTGTGGGCTTTTACCTTAAGAAGCTTAAAATGGTCTTCCTTACAAGAAACATGTGCTTCTTTAATGAGGTTTCTTAAGAAGAAGGACAGGGCATTCTTCGATAGGGGTCGAGTAGGGTCCTTTACGAAGCACCAAAGGACCTCTTGATTGGCCTTCAGTTGCTCTTTTCTCTTAAGGTAATATTTTACCATCCTCTCCGGGCAAAGAGTTCTCTCAGGCTCTTCCCCTACAAGAAAAGATAACCCATGAATTTCGAAGCTCCTGGGCCATGGATTTGATGGGTTTTCGTTCTTTGCCAAAAACACAGGGAGGAAAGAACAAACCATAGAATCCTCCTTAAATCCAACATTGCCCTCAATCACTTGAAGCTCACTCACCCTCTTGGCGGAAGCAAGAGCCATAAGGAACAGAGCCTTCTTAGTCAGGTCCTTGAACGAGGCTGAACTAGGTGGTTCAAATCTAGATGATCCAAGAAACTGAAGAACCACGTCTGAATTCCAGTTCGGTGTATTAGGAGACAGCTTCTTCACTGTTTCGAAAGACCTAATAAGGTCATGCAGGTCCTTATTCTCAGATAAATTGAGGCCTCTGTGTCTAAATATTGCCGCCAACATACTGCGATATCCTTTAATAGTCGAAACGACTAGACCGCATTCTTGCTTCAGGAATAGAAGGAAATCCGCAATCTGGGTCACAGAGGTACTGGAAGAGGAAACGTTATTCCTCTTGCACCACCTGTCTGAAGACATCCCACTTCGACTGGTATACTCGTAAGGTGGAAGACCTCCTAGCTCTAGCGATTGCTTTAGCAGCTGTTGATGAAAAGTCTTTCGCTCTGACCAGACTTTGGACAGTCTGAAGCCAGTCACACTGAGAGCGGGGAGGTTTTTGTGGTACCTGTCGAAGTGGGGTTGCCTGAGTAGATCGCTCCTTAGAGGGAGCGATCTTGGAAGGTCCAATAACCATTCCAGTACCTCTGTGAACCATTGTTGGGCTGGCCAAAAGGGAGCGATTAATGTCATCCTCGTCGAATCTGACTCTGCGAACTTTAATTTTAGAGTTATCCCCAGAATCTTGAAGGGGGGAAACGCGTAAAGGTCGAGTCCTTTCCAGTCGAGAAGAAGTGCGTCTATCCCTATTGCCCCTGGATCCGAGATGGGAGAGCAGTAAAGATCCAGTCTCTTGTTTCTTGAAGTGGCAAATAGGTCTATATGCGGCCTGCCCCACAACTTCCAAAGACTCTGGCATACATCTTGGTGCAGAGTCCACTCTGTGGGAAGGACCTGATCTTTCCTGCTGAGGATATCTGCTCTCACATTCCTCTCTCCCTGCACGAATCTTGTGAGAAGCTTGATTCTCCTTTCTTCGGCCCACAGAAGAAGGTCCCTTGCTGTTTCGTACAGAGAGAAGGAATGCATCCCCCCCTGTTTCCTGATGTATGCCAGAGCCATGGTGTTGTCTGAGTTGATCTGCACTACGGATTCTCTTACGTTGGATTCGAACACTCTCAGAGCCAACCACACGGCCATCAGTTCTTTTCTGTTGATGTGCCAGGACACCTGTTTCCCCACCCAGGTACCTGACACCTCTCTGGTTCCCAGAGTCGCCCCCCAACCTGTCTCCGACGCGTTGGAGAACAACACTAGGTTGGGGTTCTGGGATTGCAGCGACAGTCCCTGCGAGAACTTGTTGGGATCTGCCCACCATGCTAGTTCCTCCTTGACTTGTTGAGAAGTGGACAGGGAGAACATCAAATCCTGAGAACGACGACTCCAATTCTGATGAAGAAAGAATTGGAGCGGTCTCAGGGTGCAACCTTCCTAGGGAAACGAATTGCTCCAGTGAGGAGAGCGTTCCCAGCAGACTCATCCACTCCCTCGCTGTGCATACTTCTTTCCCTAAGAAGGTTGTTACTTTCTCGAGTCCCCGGGCTATCCTTTCCTGAGACGGAAAAGCCCGAAAACTCTGAGAGTTCATCTGGATCCCCAGATAAACACACTCTTGATCGGGTACTAAGCTTGACTTCTGGAAATTGACCAGAAGCCCAAACGAACTCGTCAATTCCAGGGTTTTCTGTAAGTCCTTCAGACAACGCTCTTTTGAATTGGCCCTTATAAGCCAATCGTCGAGGTACAGGGATATCCTCACCCCTTCCAGATGAAGCCATTGCGCTACATTCCTCAAGATCCCCGTGAAGACTTGGGGGGCCATTGAGAGGCCAAAGCACAGGGCCCTGAATTGGAAAATTCTTCCCCCCATCATGAATCTGAGGAACTTCCTCGAGGAAGGATGGATCGGTACGTGGAAGTAAGCGTCCTGTAAGTCCAAGGACACCATCCAGTCCCCTGGACGCAGCGCTGCCAGCACCGAAGAAGTGGTCTCCATCGTAAACTTCTTCTTTTCTACGAAGAAGTTCAGGGCGCTTATGTCCAACACCGGTCTCCATCCCCCTGAGGATTTCGGAACTAGGAAAAGGCGGTTGTAAAAACCTGCTGAATGATGTTCTGTCACTAGTTCGATCGCCTCCTTTTCCAGCATCTGATCTACTGCTAGTTGGAAGGCCTGGTTCATGATGGGGTCTCTGTATCTGGCCGTCAACTCCCTTGGGGTGGTGTCGTAAAGGGAGGTCTTGAGGTGAAAGGGATGAGGTACCCCTTCTTCACGATTGAAAGGGTCCAAGGATCTGCACCTTTCTGGGCCCAGACTTCTGCAAATCGTAAAAGCCTGGCGCCCACATTTGTCTGAAGGACTCTGAGTCTTATTTGGAAGACTTGATCGACTTAGAAAAAGTCTTCCCTCTTCTATTGGGCCTGCAGCCTCTTCTTGATGTAGAAGCCCCTCGAAAGGGTTCCTGAGTGGTCGACTTCTCCTTCTTCGTCTTGGTTGTAAAGGAGGGACAAGGCTTTCTTGCAGACTGGGCCAGAAGGTCCTGCGTAGCCTTAGCTGAGAGTGCCTTCGAAATGTCCTGTATCAGATGTTTGGGAAACAGTTGTGTGGAGAGAGGAGAAAACATCAACGAAGATCTCTGCGCATCGGAGACGGACTTCGTCAAGAAGGAGCAAAAAACTTATCTCTTCTTTACGACGCCCGCCCCAAACAATGAAGCGATTTCGCTGGCTCCGTCCCTTACTGATTTATCCATGAATGAAAGCACACAATGCAGGTCTTCCGGAGAGAAAGACTGGCACTTGAGTCTTCTTAGCTAAGACTCCGAGTGACCAATCAAGAAAGTTAAATACTTACAGCACTCTAAACATGCCTTTCAGAATGTGGTCTATTTCATTCATGGCCCACGTTGTTTTGGCCGAGTTCAGAGCTGACCTTCTCGCTGCATCAACCAACGCCGAAAAGTCTGCATCGGCTGAGGACGGGAGACCCAGCCCCAAGGGCTCTCCTGTCTCATACCAAAATCCAGTCCTTCCGGAAAGCTTCGACGGAGGGAAGGCGAACACAGTTTTCCCCGCTTCCTCTTTGGAGCGCATCCAGGATCCAAAACTTCTAAGCGCCTTCTTCATTGAAAGTGTCGGCTTCATTCTCACACACGAAGATGCTTTCGTTGTCTTAGCCATGGAGAACGAGTGCGGAGAAGGAGGAGCAGCGGGGCTAAGGGAATCCCCGAACTCCTGAAGAAGAAGTTCTGTGAGCTTCTTGTAAGTAGAAACTGCTACCGAGGTATTCGCTTCTTCATCCGAACCTTCCTGGCCTTCTTGAAGAGGAGAGCGCAGAGGATCCTTAGAAGAGTTTCTTGCAAGAGCAGAGCGTGAGGTTGGAGAAAACCGTCTCGAAGGAGGAGTAAAATCCACAGGGGAACGGCGAGTCGAAACCGAAGGGTGCTTATCCGACCTGGCCTGTCTAAAATCGGACTCCCTCTTCGTGGAAGCCGAAATCTTGACTGCAGGAGAGGCAGGGCTCCTGTCCCGTGAAATATCACATTGATCAACAGGGCGCTTACGCGAGGGAGAGTGCCTACAAGAATCCTGGCGCCTATCGCAAGGAGAGCGGCTACTAGGCGTCGAGCGCCTATCAGGAGCAGGGCGCTTGAGAGGCTCTTGACGCCTACCAAGCGGAGAACGGCTGCTAGGCACCGAGCGCCTATCAGAAGCAGGGCGCTTGAGAGGATCTTGACTCCTACTAAGCGGAGAACGGTCAGGAGTAGGTCGCCTCGAGAACGATGAGCGCCTACCAGGAGAACGAAGAACTCGAGGCTCTTGACGCCTCTCCACAGGAGAACAGCTTTCATGAGAAGGACGCCTACCAGGTGCAGGGCTTCTCCTAGACTCTTGACATCTGACGGGAGAGGAGCGGCTGACAGGAGAAAAGCGCCTACTCGGCACTGGGTCCGAAACTCGAGGAGAGTGGTAGCCAAGTGAAGAGCGCCTACTCGTAGGAGGGCGCCTTCTAGGCTCTCGTAGATGCTGAGGAGAAGAACGACGAGACGGAGACGACGAAAGGAGCCTGCTCTGTCCTGAGCGCCTCTCTTCTCTAGGACGCACACTAGAGGAAGAAGGATGAGTCGGAGAGGAGCGCTTCCCGTTAGCAGGAATCCGATACGGCGAAAAACCGTCGCCATCCAAAGAGCGCCTGTCCGAAGTCTGGCGCCTCGACGCTTCTGAGAGAGAGCCAGGAGAGTGATGCCACTCGCGTGAACTCCTACGCTCGGCCGAAACCTCCCCATACGAAGGAGAACGTAGACGACGAGGAGAGCGATCCTTCGAAGAAAAGCGCCTAGATCTCTTAACTGGGAGAGATACGTCCTTCCTCCTACGAGATCTTGAGGCCAAAGAGTCCGCCAGGGCCGAGATCTGAGCCTGGAGTCCCGCCAGAACTCGAGTCGGCGAATCAACAGGATCTTCCTCTGAAGAAGCCACAGAGTGAGGAGCGGGTGAAGATGGGCGATCGCAGGATCTCCTGGGTCTCTTCACTTCCAAAGAAGTCTCTTCAGGAAAGTCTTCCGGGCTGGAAGCCAAAGGACTGAAGGGCGCCTTCCAGGCCCTCTTCAACGGGCGCGACGCATCCGGAGAGTTCCAACCGCGTTTCGGAGAGGGCGAAGAAGACGAGGAGAAACAGTGGCGTAAGATCTCCTTCTTGAGACGATCCGAGGCAGCCTGGGAGCGTACTTCAGGATCTGCCGAGGGGACGCCTGACCGGTGGGGGCTCTCCCTAGCCCTCCTGCGGCTTTCGACTTTCCTCCTCCACTGGAACTGGGAGTCTGGAAGAGGTCTAGGCCTAGAGGCACTGAGGAGCCGGTCAGACGCACCCTCCACATCACTGGGGACACTGCACTTATCACCAACACTATCACTCTTACCTTGTTCTAGCAGGCGAATCTTCTTCTCCATAGATTGAATGGTAGCCTTTAAAGCCGCCGCCTCTGAAGACGAATCTTCGGCTTCGGCGCGGGGAGCAGGGGCTGAAACCTGGAAGGAAGGTTCTAAATCTACATTAATGTTAGTTTCCGATTCAATCTCACTCACTCTCGACCTACTAGAACTCCTAGAGGAAGCTTTATGAACTCTATCTCGTTCTAACTTTCTAATGTAAGAAGAAAGCGCCTTGTACTCATCCTCATTCAGAACCTCACATTCTTTACAAGGGTTACTAAATGCACATTCATTCCCCCTGCATTTCACACACACGGTGTGAGGGTCGACCGAAGCTTTCGGCAACCTCACCTTACAACCCTCAACCGAACATACCCTAAACAAAACAGGAGTTTTGGTTACAGAATCTATGTCAGACATTATTCAAGAAAAATCCAGCTCAAAGTCAAAACCAGTCCAAAAACAGTGCATGCCAAGCCAAACAGAGCGAATACGTCACCAAAAAGGTCCAAATTAATCTCCAGGCAAGCGAGAATCGAAAACTCTATCGAGAGGTAACGACAACAGTTGTTATCGTTCCGGGCGACAGAGAAAATCTGACAGGAAAGGGGGACTGGTTCGTACACCCGCCACCCAGCGGCAGGTAAGGTAGACCACCTGACCTACCTGTTGCGTGTGCCGCGAGATTTGAAATTCTGTCGGGAATGTCGGAGACTATAGCTAAGTATATATCTGACAGGAAAGTTCATGTACAAAATTCCTTTTATTGCTTTACTTCCAAAAGTTGACAGTCTCTGCTGGTCATACTTTGGACACTCAAACAACACATGTCTGAGCACTCCAGAGCAGGGTCACGTGGGCTGCTCATCAAGTGCCCATGTGTCAGATGAGTGTGGCCTATACATAGATGTGTCAGGATTACTTGCAAGTGTCTCTCTCTCTGATATATGGAACTCCACTTCGTAACGACAGTTTTTATTTGTTTTAGTTTATTACTTTCAGGTTCTTTGTTCCATATATTTTGCCATTTATTTACAATGATTGTTTTTATATAAGCTACATAGTCACTAATAGGGATGTTTATGGTTGTTCCCACCATGTGGACTGCTTCCTTGGCTGCTTTATCAGCTTCTTCATTTCCTTTTATCCCAACGTGGGCAGGGATCCAACATATCTCAATATTTTTTTCCCTTATGCAATGGATGGATGGATGGATGTATGAGATTTAGGTCTAAGACCCAGGGCTAGGACCCAAAGGGTCATTCAGCCCCATCATGAGGTATGATTATGAGCAATGGTTATGTGTGTATTATTTATGGGAGTACAAACTTAATGATGATGATTAAAAAAAGAGAGTATGATAGTACCTCAGGATACGAAATTAATCCGTTCCGAAGCAGCCTTCGTAACCTGATTTTTTTCGTATCTTGAACCACATTTTACATGTAAATTGCCTAATTCATTCCAAGCCCTACAAAAACACCCCAGTAAATTTTATAATAAAGCTAAATTGGCCAATATACAATGAAATACAACAATTTGAACCATTCAGTACCTAACTTAAACTACATATACTACTAATATGTACTACATACCTGTAAATAAAGTGTATTAGTGTACATGGTACAAGAAATACTGTACGTACATACGTATGTAGTAAAATGTGGAACCTTACCTTTCGAGTGAGGCGATCTCTGAAAGTGGCAACAGAGGAGGAGGACAAATGGCAAAAAACATGAACACTTAACTTTACGAAACACATTAAAAAATGACTGGAAACTTTAACACTAAACTTTACAAAACACATTAACAAATGGCAGAAAACTTTAACACTTAACTTTACATAAAACTTAAATTTAAATTTTTTTTCCTTTTTTTTTTTTTTTTTTTTTTTTTAAATTTTTTTTTTTTTTTTTTTTTTTTTTTTTACATTTTTTTCACTTTTTTATACTTTACGTTTTTTACAAAATTTCAATTTCTTCACCACCGAATGGATGCCAGTCCGTTTACGGAATTTATCAAACCACCCATGAGAAGCCTTGAAGTCTGGGGTTGCCGTCGATGTCCCTTTTCCTCTGTCGTCTTCGGCCTGGGCAATCAGATCACCTAAAATAACGCTGGCCTTCTGTCAGATTGCTGTCTTGGTTATCGTATCGCCAGCGATTTCTTTCTCCTCAATCCATAGTAGAAGCAACCTCTTCATCTCATCATGCATGTGGCTCCTCTTGTTGGACAAAATAGTCATGCCCTTGGAAGGTGTAGCTGCTTTGATGGCTTCCTTCTGCTTAAGAATGGTGCCTATCGTCGACGGATTTCAGCCGTATTCCTTAGCAATCACACTTCGCATGCCAGCCTCATTCTTCTTGATAATCTCCATTTTTGTCTCCATAGAAAGCATCCTCTTCTTTCCGTGAACTTCAGCAACTTTCTTGGGACACATGACTATACGTAAGTAATTAAGTTACTAATTAAATTCTCACACAACACGATAAAGTACAAAGCGAAATCACTAACACGAATTTTGTTAACAAACTAAATCGTATATGAACAAACGAATTCCGCGTGCTTATGATAACGATGCTACTACAGAGTGACCGAAGAAAGCCTTTACGTAGATGCACGATGAGAGAGATGCTGACCAATAGGAGAGCAGGATCTTATGGCGGTGACTAGCATCAGGAACCAATGGGAAAGCAGGAGGATGGTGGCGAGTCTACTCAGTTGGCGGCGCGCGAGTTTTAGATTTGTTCTCGGTGGTCCGAGCGAATCTCGGGACTTTACAGCAACAACCTTTCGTAACCTGAATTATTTTCGTATGCAGTGGCAAAAAAATATTCGTATTTGCTTTCGTAACTTGAATTTTTCGTAAGTTGGGACTTTCGTATGTCGAGGTTTCACTGTACGTATTAAATTATATATACTATTATTATTAAATAACTGAAATTATCAATAAACATTTTACATACTAGTACCATAAAAATTCTATCATCTCGGTAAAAGAGAGAGAGAGAGAGAGAGAGAGAGAGAGTTTATCTCTCTCTGTTCTCTCTAAAAATACTTATAACGCTTCCAGCGAAAGAGAGGGAGGGAGTTACCACTATGACACATTATTATCTTGTGTGGCAAAAAAAGAAAAGAAGAGAGAGGAGAGAGAGAGGAGAGATAGAGAGAGAGAGAGAGAGAGTTAACCTTAATTAAAAGTGACATGGATAGATTAGTATTGTATTTCTTTAAAATACTATCACATATGAATTTTGTAATTAGTTATTATTATTATTATTATTGTACTTAGGAAGCAGACCCTCTCTCAAGCATACTTTATTAAAAATAATGGCTACTTCAGCAGCATTACACTTGTAGAGATTCTTCTCTATTTTCCGAATAGCGGCTTTTTCCGTGCTACTTAGACAGGCTAGTAGAGCGCCTATGGAGGTCATGATCAAATACAGAGTCAAAAATTGGTGTATATATTTGAATTTTACAGATAAACTATGATACCATAGTTATCAAAGTCATTAAGATATATATATATATAATATATATATATATATATATATATATATATTATAATATATATTATATTATATATGTCTCTTTCTCTCTCTCTTTCTTGAAGCAAGCGAGCTTTCGTCTGGAGCTGCCAGACATCCTCGGGCTGGGAAGCTGAGGGTGGACTGATCTTGAAGCGGTGTCCGTCCTCGTTTATATTCGGAGTTGACAGCAGGGGGTCTGCCCCATGCTGATCTACTATTGGCTGGTGGCGGTAGGTCTTCATTTTCATTGGTGGCTTGAACCGGGTCTCAAGCCACTTTCCACGCGTTGATGGTTGCGATACTGTAAGTCCTGCAGCCGCCTTGACCTCCTTAGCGGCGCGGTTACGTCGATGGGTTCTTCGCTATGCTGCGGGACGTCACGGCTAACTTGATTATGGTTGGCTGCAGGAGTATCTCGTTCGGGGGCGTTGTCTTCCGTGGAGTTGTCGTGCTCGGTGGTGTCATTATTGGTGGCAGGTCTTCTCATACTCGTAGGGAGGAGAAATTCTTCCTGCGTCGTATTTAGTGTAGGTTTTACTTGCTGGATGAGAAGCGCCTCCAGCAGGCATAACCGATGGGCATCAGGGACCTTCCCGATGAGAAGACCTGCCACCAACAATGACACCACCGAGCACGACAACTCCACGGAAGACAACGCCCCCGAACGAGATACTCCTGCAGCCAACCATAATCAAGTTAGCCGTGACGTCCCGCAGCATAGCGAAACGCCCACCGACGTAACAGCGCCGCTAAGGAGGTCAAGGCGGCTGCAGGACTTACAGTATCGCAACCATCAACGCGTGGAAAGTGGCTTGAGACCCGGTTCAAGCCACCAATGAAAACGAAGACCTACCGCCACCAGCCAATAGTAGATCAGCATGGGGCAGACCCCTGCTGTCAACTCCAAATATAAACGAGGACGGACACTGCTTCAAGATCAGTCCACCCTCAGCTTCCCAGCCCGAGGATGTCTGGCAGCTCCAGACGAAAGCTCGCTTGCTTCAAGAAAGAGAGAGAGAGAGAGAGAGAGAGAGAGAGAGAGAGAGAGAGAGAGAGAGAGAGAGAGAGACATATATATATATATATATATCATTAATGACTTTGATAATATGGTATCATAGTTTATCTGTAAAATTCAAATATATACACCAATTTTTTACTCTATTTGATCATGACCTCCATAGGCGCTCTACTAGCCTGTCTAAGTATCACGGAAAAAGCCGCTATTCGGAAAATAGAGAAGAATCTCTACAAGTGTAATGCTGCTGAAGTAGCCATTACTTTTAATAAAGTATTATTATTATTATTATTATTATTATTATTATTATTATTATCATTTGAAAGTATTAAAAACTAATAGTACAAGTACATAAAAAATCTCGAGTCTCAGTAAATGTGAGAGAGAGAGAGAGAGAGAGAGAGCAGAGAGAGAGAGAGAGAGAGAGAGAGAGAGAGAGAGAGAGAGAGAGAGAGAAATTTCATGAGCACTTGATTGCACCACAGCAGCCTCTTCCCCCTCCTGGCTGTCACAGAACTTGATATATCTGACAGTTTTAGTACCTGAGTTCGAGAAGGTTACTGAAGAAGACTGGGATTTCCTTCATTCTTCCATAATTTTTTATATATATAAGCTAAAATCTTACTAATTCACTAGGCTATTTTCTTTAATGAATTGATATTATTGCTGTATAAATTAATATTAATATTTGAAAATAGTAAATCATTTATAATACATACAAACATACATCTTTGTAGGACGAGAGAGAGAGAGAGAGGAGAGAGAGAGACGAGAGACGAGAGAGTGGAGAGAGAGAGATGAGAGAGAGTTATTATTTTTATTATGTGATATCATTTCAACTTATTAAACTTACTAATACAGTATTAATCAAAATTAATATTTGAAAATTATTAAATCATTTTTGTATTATAAAAATGTATTTAGTCATGAAAATAAACATCAAAATACACTAATTAGTGATTATTTTCATCGGAAAATACAAAGAGAGAGAGAGAGAGAGAGAGAGAGAGAGAGAGAGAGAGAGAGAGAGAGAGAGACTATGGTTTTTATATCCAAGTCTAAGTAGAGTATAAATGGATTCTTTAAGTGAAATAATGTTTCAATGATATTTTGCTGTTTTGTATTAAAGGATATGTATACTGTTTGAGAATGTTCCTTATCCTTGACTATGGTTACCATACAGTTTAATAGCGTAAATTAATTTATGCGCCCTCCGCTCAGAAACTAGTTCTGCGTATGAGGTATCGTTAAAAAGCAATAAAAACCGTCGTAACCTTGGAATTTGCGGTGTAATCTAACCAGAAACTTAGTTTTGTTAATTATGTATACTGGAAACAAGCAATGATTTTTTTCATTATTTGCTCTTTTGGACTGTTATAAACTGCGCATCCCAAGCTAGTGTATTCATTTGCTCGGAAACTAGTTCCGCATATGAGGCTTCACTAAAAAAATTCAAAAAATACGACATAAAAAGTGTCAAAAATCATCATAACCTCAAAATTTTTGTTGTAATCTAACCAAAAACTTATTTTTATTAATATACTGTGCTAAACTATAAAGGATTCTTATCATAGTATGCGTTTTTTAAAAGCGTCGTTAACTCAAGAGCGTCGGAAGCGTCAGCTTCGTAACCTCGGAACAAGCGTCGTAACCCAGGATGGATTTTTCAATGAATATTTAAGAAAAAGCGTCGTAACCTCGGAACGTCGTAAGCCGGAGCCGTCGTAACCCGGGGACCGCCTGCATAGCAGTACCTAAATTTCCTTCTTCTCTAGATGTAGATACTAAGGTATATTTACCAATTGTTGATATTGTTTTATTGACATGCTGTAAATATAATATCATTGGTTCATATTCTTTCAGTAAGCGTTGTAATTCTCCCAAATGTAATCTGGTCTTGAGACCATTTATGTTCCATTGTATTATATGTATAATCATTGAAAAAGGGATTTTGACGAAGGAAAAATCTATTTCTGGGGGAAGACCTGTGTCGCCCGGTGAAAAGAATCCTGCTGCTCACTTTTCTAGTATAAATAGGTTCTAAATATACCAGAGAAAAAAACTAGCATGGTATGCTGAGGTTACTAACCTCGCGCGAGCACCCTAAGGGTGTCGTGTATAAAGTACAAGGCGAGTGGAAGCCACTACTCACAGGTCTCCTGCCAATTAGAGGTTTCCTCTCCAAAATCCCTCTCATGGGATGGGCCGTTCTACCGGCCACACCTTCCTCTCGCTGCCGCTACTACTGCTACTACCCGACCCGAGCGCCATCTGCAATCGTGGTTTTTAGACCCGTTTTTTTGGCTTGGATTGGTATAGGGATGGGGAACCCAATTAAAAGGGCTGGGTTCACCAGGCGACACAGGTCTTTCCCCAGAAATAGATTTTTCCTTCGTCAAAATCCCTTTTCTGGGTTCAACCTGTGTTCGCCGGTGAAAAGTTACTAGAGAATGCCTAGCCAAGCCTCATAAATACTACATATTATTGTAAGGAAGGAGTTAATGAAACCTAAGGTTCATTCCAACTTAAATTTACTTACTTAATATTTACACTAGGTCCATTTTAATTTTAATTTTTAAATTTACTTACTACTTAGACTAAGACTTAAGCTATGACTTAGAGCTAGTAATAAGATGAAGATATTATACAAATGACCAGATATTTCAGGCAATATTACATTCCCAGTATATGTACAGTGCAGTCCATAACATAATTGTGGACAAATTAATCTATGTACAATCTTTGCTGGCAGGATGACGCCCAGGCCCTCCCAACCCAGAGGAGAGAGGTATAGTGGGGAGTACGAGTGAGGCAGGTAGGAAGGCGAGAGTGTCAGGAAGGAGGAAAGGGTAAGGAGAATGATAAGATTTATAATTCGGGGGAGACTATGCTCCCTGCAGCTACTGCTGGGAATTTAAGGGCTTCTAAATTCTCTAAGTAGTGGCGCTTAAAAACTACTGGAGATTTCCAACCAGTATATCTCTTCAGGTCCTCAAAATTCATATTTTGAAAGTAATTAATAGAGGTAGCCACCGCTCGGATATCATGGACATGAGGGACTGAATCTGGGTTGGCTTGTTTGATAAAGTATAGCATTTGCTGTCTAATACCTTTAAGAGAAATAGTGCCGTCTTTTTCTCTAATAAAAAGAGGACCTGATGATGTTGTGGAGGTTCTGGCTAGGAAGGATCTAAGGGTAGTGACAGGGCATAATGATGTGTCCTGTGTCAAAAGGATGATTTTCCATGGAACCCATCTATTTTGTGGGTCCTCATTCTTAGCCAAGAAGCTTCGGTCTGGGGATAGTAGTACTTCCCCTGACAGGAGGGATTCTATGTAGTCTGGATTTCGTGAGAGAGCCGAGAGTTCAGATATTCTAGCGCCTGAGGCTATAGCCATTAGGAATAAAGTTTTCCTTAAAAGGGTTATATATGAGCATGTTTCATTGTAAGTGTCTGAGGTCAGTTTGAGTACATCATTCAAGAACCAAGTGACCATATGGGGACGGTCGGTTGGTCTTAGGCGGGCACATGCTCTCAAAATAGAGGAGAAGTATGTATCTGAAAAGTTAATATCAAAGCCGATCTGAAAAATTTTCTTCAAGGCTGACTTGATTGTTGTAATAGTACTGGCGGCTAGGCTTTTCTCGAACAAAGTTCTGAAGAATGAAATTGCCAGATTAGTGGTCAATTCGTGGGCCTCTGATTCCTTCAGGAATTTGGCCAACTTTTTGACAGCCGAATCATATTGCCTCAGAGTTGAATCTCTTTTATCTGATTCTACAAATGCAATGTTACGTGGATCGATAATCACGCCTTTTTGGGCTGCAAACTTCATAAAGTCCATAAAGTTAGGGCATTCAGAATTCTTGAGGAAGCTGACACAGTCTGAGTTTGTACTATCTGTGTCAGCTTCGGGCGAGGAATCCGTCTGGGTCGGAGCTTCAGTTCTAGAAGAAGCGGAAACCAGTCGCTTTTCGGCCAATTGGGTGCCACTAATGCTACTTGACCAGTGAAGGATCATAGCTTGTGCAAGACCTTCATCAGAAGATTCACCGGAGGAAATAGATAAATCTTCTGTCAGTTGTTCCAATCTATGGACATCGCATCTGTGGCATAGGCTACAGGGTCCAGGTTGGGTGCCACGTAACAAGGCAGCTTGTGGTTGGATTCTGTGGCGAATAAATCCACTTGGAGGTCCGGGATTTGGTTGCAAATCCAATGGAATGAGTTCTTGCCCAGGGACCACTCTGATTCTAGTGGAGTAGTCCTGGAGAGTGCGTCCGCTATCACGTTCTTGACTCCTGCCAGATGGGTTGCTGACAGGTGCCAATGATTCTTCGCTGCCAAATCGAATATTGCAATCAGTACGTGATTCAGTTTGCTTGACCTGGAACCTCCTCTGTTTATGCAGTGCACCACCACTAGGCTGTCCGAGACTATCCTCACATGGCTGTTCCTGGCCGGAGTTAGTCTGTTTAAAGTTAGGAAAACTGCCATAGCTTCCAGTACATTGATGTGGAACTGGCGGAACGTCTCCGACCATATTTCTTGAGTCTTCTTGAACTGCGAGTATCTCCCCCCCCCAGCCACTCAGTGACGCGTCTGTATGAATTGTCAAAGACGGCGGAGGGAGTTGCAGTGGTACTGCCTTGGATAAGTTCTTGTGCTTCATCCATGGGCGAAGCCTCTTTGCTAGAATGGGTGGAATCACTGAAACTTTGTCTCTGAGATTGATGTTGGCTCTCTTTCTCCAGACTCGATTGATATCCTTCAATCTGGCTCTTAGTAGGACGTCTGTTACTGACGCAAATTGAAGCAAACCGAGGATTCTCTCGAGTGCGACGAGAGGCCCTCTTGTTCCTGAGGAACTGTTTTGTAGCTGCCGCTATCTGCTTGGCCTTCCTGGGTGGAAGGGATAGTTTGTGTTCTATTAGGTCCCATTGGATTCCCAACCATTGAAAGTGGGAAGCTGGTTCCAGCCGTGATTTCTCTGTTTATCTGGAAGCCCAGAAACTCCAGGAGTTCTATTACTCTGGCTGTTGACCTGCGGCATTCCTCGACGCTGGCTGCCCAGATGAGCCAGTCGTCTAGATAGGCCACCAACATGATCCCCTTGGCTCTTAGCTCTTGGACTATAGTCTCTCCTAGCTTGTTGAGTATCCTGGGCGCAATGTTGAGCCCGAATGGCATCACCCTGAATGAGTAAGCTTTGTTCCCTAGCCTGAAGCCTAAGTACGGAGAGAAGTTCCTTGATATCGGAACATGATAGTAAGCGTCTGTAAGATCTATAGAGGTGTTGACAGCCCCCCGGGAAGTAAGGTCCGTACCGGCGAGACTGTCAGCATACGGAACTTGTTGCAAAGGATGTATGAATTGAGTTTTGACAAGTCCAGAATCACTCTTCTCTTGTCTGATTCCTTCTTAGGAACTGTGAACAGACGTCCTTGAAATTTTAGTCTCCTTACTTTCTTTGTGGCCTTCTTTTGTAGGAGATCTTTAGTGTATTCTATTAGGTCCGTTGTTGGGATCTGGAAGAAGTTTATAGGTGGTGGGGGCCCTTTCTTCCATTTCCATCCCAGGCCCTTGGAGATTATACTGTGGGCCCATGTACTGAAAGTCCAGTGGTCTCGGTGGAGATATAATCTCCCTCCTACCTGCGGGCTTTCACTGGTTGGCTGCAGGTTTGTACCCTCTGCCTCCTCGGAAACCTCTACCCCTTGAGCCGCTTCATAGCCGGGAGCTACCTCTGGCTCTGCTGCTACCCGCATGCCTATGGTAGCTACGAAAAGATTCCCTAGCTTCATAGGCGGGGGAGGTTATGATGGCTGTAGAGGTTGAAGGTGGCTGAGCAGGCGGAGTCTGTAGCAAGACAAACTGTTGCTGTGGCTGGGCCTTTGATGTTGAAGGCTTCCCAACTTGTGATATTGGGAGTGTCTGAACAATCGTCTGGGGTCGAGAGGGCTTATAGGGATTGTACCTCCTTGGCCTCTTTCTTGCTCTAGCTTGCTGGCCGGGTGCTTCAAACTTCCGTTTAGAAGGAAGTCCCCACCTGACCCGGAGGCTCTGGTTGGCCCTGGCGGCTTCCCACAAGACATTATCCACTTCTGTCTGAGGGAACAAGTTCTCTCCCCAGATTGATGCTTTTATCAATCTGTTCGGCTCATGCCTAATGGAAGCTTCCGCTAGGACGAATTTCCTGCAAGTTCACCTTGCTAAACCAAAGTCATACAGGTCTGACTGAAAAGTCTGTAATAGACTTTTCGTCAGGACCTGGAATAGTTGTTCATCCCTGTATGTGGTGGCTACCAACTCCATTGAAGTGACGGAGTTGATAGACCTTGCCAGTCTCGACCTTGCCTCGAATTCAGCCTTAATCAGATTCTCCGGCAGTTTGGGTAGTTTGTTGGAGAATATGGTGGAGGCACAGTCCGCGTCCAGTTTACCTGCCGTAAACCGTAAACGTGGCCGGGGCTTCATTCCAGAACTCCCTACCCGCAGGGAGAAGGGAGGTAGCCTCTGTTTCCTTTAAGGCTGGGATAGGTTTATCCTCGGCTAAGGCTTGCAGAGTTAGCTCTGCCACCTTGTCGGTGCAGGGCGACGGAACTAGCTCCGGGGTCACAAACATGGTGCAAGTGCCTTTGTGAGGCATCAACCTGGTGTTAACGCACTCCCATTCGGCCATGGTACGAGCCCAGACAGCTTGGGCTTGTTCCCTCGGGAAGATCACCGTTTCTTTCGGGACCTTGTCAACTATTACTAGCGCGTGCTCCGCTAGTCTGACAAACCTTGGGAAGGGGAACTGAAGGCCTTTCGGGAAAAACTCAAAAGTCCTCCAGAGGCCGGGTCCCACACCCTTTGATGGTTAATTTCCCATCTACATATTTTGGAGGCATCCGGCACTGCCATTGCCAGCGCCGGAGATCCGGGGTGGAGAAATCAGGTCATCATCTCCTGCAGCGGTTTGATCTGCTCGGCCACTATGTCAGAAACTGACTGGCCGGAGATTTCAGGTCCGGAGGCGCGTCGCAACGACTCAAACTTCTGGTCTACTGCTTCCGTAACCCTCGACAAGAGAAGGTTAGCGAGCAATTCATGGTCTACTCCGGACTCCGTTGCCTTGGGTTTGGCGGACTTTGATCTCGATCCCTTCGGAGGGAGAGAACCCTTGGCAGCAAGCGACTTGTCATGTGACGTCGACGGCCATGGGGCCGGAGATGACTCAGTTGCCGCTGACGGAGTCGGCTTTGATCCCTTAGGCAGGGATTTCAGTCTCACAGATTTTTCCTTGGGACGAACCAACCGTGAGCTGTCCCAAGTAGGGGCGGGCTTGGAGAAGCCTCGGAAAGAAGAGGAAGAAGAAGGAGTAGGGCTAAGGAGACTACTTGCCTCACTTACCTCACCACTTACCTCCTCCAGGGCCATAGGCTCTACATGGATATTGATGGCCGCCACATCTGCCATCAAATCCTCTTGGTCCTCCGGCAGGGGTGCCGTCTCTGCCTGGATGGCGTCAATGATGGAGACCACCAGATGAGGTTTTACAGATGCCGAGGGGGACCCCTTAAACAGCAGGGCTCCCAGGCTGGCATCCAGGATGTAGGGTTGACCTGATGGCGTGTTCCTTCCGTACCCGGAAACCCAGCGCCTCAGGTCCGTCCTCACGTTCTGGCAGGCTTCTTCAGCCGTCTGTCGGGGAGGAAAAGAGGGGATTAACCTTCCCAACAGAGGAAACCAGTTTGTAAACAATTTTGTTACATGGTTTATCACATCTTTTTTCATCATGAAAAAGAGAGAGAGAGGGGATTAAGGTACTTACCTTCTCATCCAAGAGGAGCATCACCATCTCGTAACAGATGGTGCACGCCTCCGGGTGCCAAACCATGTAAGGAGGCTGCCCCTCCTCGGCTACGAAGGGCACTGAGCAGTTGGCGTGTGACCGACACACCTCGTGCCCAACGGTCTCGCCAAGGGAGGCGGAGCATCCCGGTGACTGGCAGCGCACCTTCTGTAATAGTAATTGTTAATGAGTCTCAGCCTCAGGGAGGGCCGGAGCACCTCCGGCAAGGGCATGTAACTTAAACTAGACAATGTTCAAGTTTTACTCATCAACATATCCTTATTAGCTAATTTAATTCAGTTCAATTCACTGAATAACTTCAATTCATGTCTAATTCTTAACTGCCTGCTCTTGATCTCGCTCCAGGGTTCGATGTAAGTCTAGTATTTGAGATCTGATAACCGCCGGACCTGGGAGGAGGACGGGCCTCAACTCTACACGGCTGGCCGGACCAGAAGGCTACGTGTTAACGTAGGCGTCTACATGATCTCCAAGGATTGGGAACTGAGCTATGGCAGGTTTAACTCAACACTCCGGTGGCGGATGTGAGGGTGAGTCATTGTCCGTCGGCACTGCAAGGGTCCGGAGCTGTTCACTGTATGGTCCCTCAAAGTTTAGCTCACTTGCGGTCTCCTTTCTCCTTGCCCTTGCCACTGCCCGCGGAACGAGCCGAGGTGGCGGATCAGGGGAAAATTTATTCCATCTCTGACATTGCCTACCTCTATTGAAGGTAGAAGGGTGGGAATAAGACTCCCACCCTCTTTCCATGGATGGGGGGGGCGGAGAAAGAGACAACGAAGCGGCGGAGTTACGTATATACGCCCCGAAGCTATGTCCGTCGTCCGGCAGAGCTGGGGGACTATAAGCTGGGAACTGTAGTACCCATCTCCTCCCCCACTCTCAACCCCCTCCATCAACTTATATAAAACTCATGCGACCATTCCTCACTAAGAGTACTAGTACCACGAGTTATAACAGTTCGGCCGAGCCGAACCTAGTAGTGTGTGTGTGTGTGTGTGTGTGTGTGTGTGTGTGTGTGTGTGAGGGTGGTCGGTCGTGATCGCCTGGCTACCTACCCGATCAGAGGTGGCCACCTATCGACGGTTGTGTAGGCTACCACTGCAGGGGTGGTAGCGTGACTGGGCCTATGGCCCGTCGTGGTTGGTACAGCAAACGGTTGATGTGGCCCTCGATCGAGAGGCGTAGCCTACTACTAAAGGTTAAACCGAAGGAGGCTAGGCCAAGACAAATGATCACTAGACCCTTTATGACACAGTGATACAGATTGCACAATGACAATAATGAATACTATATATATAATATATATATATATATATATATATATATATATATATATATATATATATATATATACATATATATATATATATACATTTTGAAACGAGGCTATGGAAGAGTTACCAGGCTATATACACTTAGGGAAATTACCCGATATGGATCTAGCCGACTAACCGATATCACTAGTGACTCGGAAAATTAGGCTAAATCTCCTCTAGGATATTGTTAACCGAGATATTTTAGCTATATTTATATTGAAAGAATAATTCATGCTAATATAGATTGGGATGGGAGAAAGTTGTTTTTCCAAAACTCTCTCTTTCTCCCACTATACGACAGGCTGTTGATAGCGTATCAAAACAGGATATTCTAATATTATGTCGAGATGCGCTCGAATGCGCTCTTGAGCTGGGGGGGGGGGAGCAAATTACTTTACGCTCCCTGCCTAGCCCCCAGACTTACCCCAGGGTATGTCATGAGCGCGATCGGCACCTCTACGACGAAATAATCTTAATAATACAAATGAACTCGTGGATTAGGTACCTTTAATGCAAAATTATGCTTTTGATTCATTTTTAGTTCGACTAAATTGTGTACCTAATTCGCACGTGTTCTTGCTCATGATTATAAAATGGCGGGGGTACGCTGTCTTCCCCGCAATTCTTTCTATGGGGCCGACGGCTACTTTCGGAAGTCCCGCAACCTTATAAGTTACGAAAAACATAAATTGGGGTACTCAACTTCGATGCAGGAGCAACATCTGCAGCGGCCATCTCAAATTAATCACAAATTCACCAAATTATAACGAGCAAGAGAAAGCGTGTCACTAGTCCACGAGTTCTAAAACAGGATTGTAGATGGCGCTCGGGTCGGGTAGTAGCAGTTGTAGCGGCGGCGAGAGGAAGGTGTGGCCAGTAGAATGGCCCATCCCATGACAGGGATTTATGAGAGGAAACCTCTAATTGGCAGGAGACCTGTGAGTAGTGGCTTCCACTCGCCTTGTACTTTATACACGACACCATTAGGGTGCTCGCGCGAGGGTAGTAACCTCAGCATACCATGCTAGCTTTTTTCTCTGGTATATTTAGAACCTATTTATACTACAAAAGTGAGCAGCAGGATCCTTTTCACCGGCGAACACAGGTCGAACCCAGAAAAATCATTGTTATTAACTAAAAAATGTTTTAACTGAAACTTAAAATCGTACACTTAGCTTTCAACTTTTTTATTTCAGTGAACCTTGTTAATGAAATTAATAAGCGAAGAACGAAATTCTCAGTGCTAGCATACAATCATAAATTATAAGAAGTGCCAACGTGTGCTGGTGAAATAAGCCGATTACAGCTTTTCACGCTTAAACAATAATTGCACCAGAGTCTAAACTAAAAAATTTGTTAACTGGAACTTAAAATTATGCACTTAGCAGTCGCTAAGCAAAGAATGGACTTCTCTGAGCTGTGGTTTCTTGACTGACCAGAAAAGGAATGACATCTTGGTCAGATTTTGGTTGTATGTAAACAATATGATGGTGCGTATGCGCATTACCACTTCTTCTTGCAGTTTTGACACAGTAGATAAACTAAGTACGTACTAGCATTCGCTGAGGATAATAGCAAGTGCCCTCTTATCAAGAGTCCATTTATACTCTATCACATGTTATAATGTTTATCATTATGACATAATACCCGGCCACAAGACCAGTTATGAGAATCCTTTGATACTACTCTGGACACCAAGGAGCTCTAGATAGACCATAGAAAGGGTAATCCTTAAGGACAAGAGAGTGACTACACTATATAAAATGTCACACTGCAGAAGTCATCATCTATTCTCAATTCCGGAAAACAAACATAACAGGATGAATTTACTACAGTATAGCATGAAAGCGTCAATCTATGAAAAAAGTAGGCATAAAATTTTTAGTGAAAAATGAATGATCTACCTGGTATCTGAAAGTTCCATTTCATCTGCTGAGCTGTCTTCACCTAGAGTTGCATAACAAACTTTCTTCTCCTTTTTTTTATTCCTTAATAGTTCCTTTTTACTGGCTCGTTCATGCCCGCTATCACCATCTGTCAAGAAAAATGACACCTATAACTAAAAGAATTCAGAATCCTACAGACATGCTCAAAGACGATTAACATACCTGGGTAAACAAACCAGTCTTACATGTAATGTGCATCCTCAGAGTGAATTGGAATGGCCATTGCACTTGGTATGTAATGGGGTTAGTAAATGCTGGTTTTGTAGGGTGTGGGAGGGGTAATAAATATCCTTTACTCATCCACCACCACTAAACACTTTTTATTCCAGCTGCAGGAACAAAGTTGGGTGGCTCTGGTTAGCATACATGGAAAAATATAAGTTCCTTAAAACATTTCTTATTTTTTCCAACAGATATACAAATCATTGCCCTTTATTTAAAAGACTTACCTCTTAGGTTGGGAGGTCATCTCTGGCAACTGACTCACTTGAATTCTACATGAATTGTCATGCTCTCAGTTGTGTATACAAGCAAGACATGTGATGACTTTAGTAACCTCCTCCTCAGTGTGGCACATGGGTGGGGTGACAGCGTGGTAAGGCCCTGGACATGAGAGAGAGAGAGAGAGAGAGAGAGAGAGAGAGAGAGAGAGAGAGAGAGAGAGAGAGAGAGAGAGAGAGAGACTCGCTAAGTAAGGAATGATGGGAAAACCACAAAATACACTATAAGAGAATTCAAGTGTGAAGGTAGCTAATTCTTTTTAATATCAAGTGATGGATTCAGAAACTGGCTTTACCCATACTATCACAACCCCTTATTAAAAGGGAGTGGGAGGAGATGATCTTAGATTGGGTGCTCAAAGTGTAGTTACTTGTATTTAATCCGACCAGGCTAAAAATTCGGCCTAGACGCTGCTCTGAACAAGAGGAAGGCAAGAAAAAAGTCCAATGACTCAACTTCTTATTCTCAGACTTGCACTTGAGTGGAGTACTTGTCTCTCCAGATTGAACAGGTCCTAAGGAGAAGGTATTCAGGGACTTGTGGGCAATGTTCATCCGGTATAATGAAGTAAGGTTGGTCTAACTACACAAGACCCTTGTCTTCATTGCCTGGAAAACAAAAAAGATTCTTCTGAAAGCAAGGGAGTGTCCCACACCCCAGACTTTGAGGGTTCTCTCACAAATGAGGTGAGTGACATCCTTCCCTGAAGAGTCATATACTCTGGCACCTCACAAAGACCAAAAGGAAGGGTGTTTGTCAACACCACTTCCTTATACATGTTTGTACTTATTAAAAGGCGCCAAAACTCTGGACATATAGTACAGGTCCTCTATAGGGAGTAGGTTGCAGACCAAATTTAGGAAAATGACTAGACATGGTTTGATGATACTTGTAGATGAGCCTACTGTGATAAACAGACAAAATTTAATGCATGGAGACAAAATCATTCAAATGGAAATTACACCATTTTTTGTTGAGCTTGCTGCTGCGAATACAACTTACCATACAGCTGAGAGAAATTAAAATCATTCCTTTGGGTCCATTTCACCACTACTAAGAGATGATGGTAGATTGGTTATTGACCCTAGGGAAAAGGCTGAACTGCCTCAAGCTTCTGAAGCTAAGCAATCAGCTGAGGATGTCCCTATCCCTGATACTTGTCATCGTGAACCTTTTCTTACAAAATCACAATTTTTTTACAGTAAATTGTATTTTTCCTAGCTATACAAACCTGAGGTCCTTTACATTAAAAATTACTTTCAGCATAGGCTGGAATAAGGCCGTTAAATTCTTGAACAAGGTGGTTAGGCAGTAACTACCATCTGGTACGTGGGTAGGCCCGCCTACCCGGATGTAAACTGTCTACTTTGCCTTTCGACCCAGGTTTCAGATTGAGGGGTGGCATGAGGTGGGCATTAATGTAAAGGACCTCAGGTTTGTATAGTTAGGAAAAAAACAATTTACTTTTAAAAACTGTGATATGTTCCTACACAATTTAGTACAAACCTTCAATCCTCTACATTGGGAAGACTCACTGATTGGTGGGAAATTTGAGGGTACTATTACTCCTGGTCGTAAGAGAAGGGAGTGCCCTGTCTTTGACAACTAGATCAGAGTATAGGAGTTGCATGATCGAGTGTCAGACTTCTGGTCCTTATCGAAATGAGTGAGGAATCGTAACTCATCCGAAAAATGCCTGGGAAGAATATTTAGAGTTGGAGGCATTAGTGCAAAGTTCTGGGAAGGGTTTGCATTATTGCCAGTCCCCTTCCTCCGCTTGCTAGAGGTAGAAGGAGGGTTGCTTCTATGATTCTGATAAGAAAAATAGAAAGGAAACTTGATGTGCAAGCTTACCACATCAAACGCCCGACCAGCAAATGTAAGTTCCGGTCCTATCCTCAACCTGAAGGAAGAGGAGTAGGACGAGGAGGGGAAGGTGGACAGGCCAGTCACTCTCGCATTCTTACCTCTAGAACCGCACACCATAGGAGCCAGGTAAACAAACACCTGTGAGCATCCACCACCGGTCCAAAGGAAAGAGGTTCCAAGGATCTGTGGGCCGAACCAAAGGAAGAAAGATATAAATGTGCTTGTAATGACACCGCATCTATCTTCCAGTCTGGCATATTCTTCGGAGTGATGAAAAGTACCCAGTCACTGGCACTACTCGCTCTCTGAGAGAGCTAACAGTGGACATATCCAAGTGCAGAGAAGTTTCTCACGATCTCGTAAGACTTGGAGGAAGACGTGTCATTAGACACTTCTGCATTGGAAGTCAACAGTGGATAAAGGTTTCAACACTCGATTCTTTGTAGGTACAGCAACACACCAATAAGGCAAAGTAATGACTGATCTGGATCAACTAATAAAAAGCCAAAGTGCAGGAGATCTGGAAGGATTTAGACTCGTCAACAGATGCTGAATGATTGTGCATCCGAGACAGTCATGACAAGACACCCGCCTTTTGAAGGATGCTGTTGAGAACAAACCATGCAAATCATCTATCTTGTTCACCAACAATGTTGAGAGATGAGATGATGATTCTCGTGAGATGTGTGCACATTAGATGAGAGTCACATGCCTTCTAGAGACCAAGGTCCCTGTGATGGGCAAGACAGAGAAGTTTCTCATCATCAGTAGTTGAATCTCAACCAAGGAGAAATGACTAATGTGAATGTGGACCTATGTCTTCACAGTTGAATGGAGAGAAGTGAACTCTCATTACTCTGATCACTGAAAAAGTCCTGTTGATGACACCAACTGGTGAAGACGGTTTTAATCCCTGGTGTTTTACAGAGGACTGAAAGGGTTATTCTGCTATTTCATTGCTGCTCGGCAAGAAAGTCGGGACTTGCAATGAAGGCAGAGTCTTTCAGTAATGAAAACACAGGGATTGTACTGCCTGAAGAACCTCTTCTTGTGGGTTGGATCAGGGAGGAACTTTTCTATCTACTCTGGAAGCAGAGCTAGTTAGGCGGGGAACAGGCGAAGTCTTTTGTTATTCATTTTCAATTCGGGGTGAACAAAGAATAATTAAACACCTTAAAAATTAGAAAATGTATATTAGAATACAAAACTCAAATTGTCTGACGAGAATCATTCTACGTCATCGCAGCAGTTGATGGGGCAGGTGCGTTGGAACAGAAGACTTCTGTTATACCGTGGGGTAAATAGAAAGATGATGATGAGTCTAATGAGACATATCAGTCTAAAAATTCTTGCAACAGCTAATGTGGAGCACAAGAAATGGGTCTTATGCGAGAATTCTGAGCCAACCAGAGACCTAAGTCTCTGATTGCCAGGCAGAGAAATTCGAATTTGTAGTTAAATCCTCAACAGAGGAGAAACAATACTAAGACTAACACAACTTCAGAGAGTACGCAGTACTCTGCCCCTTGTTCGACTCCTTATGCTGAGTTGCCTGGTAGTGCATTCCATGTTGGAATGAGTTTGGCTTAGAACCATCGAGCGCAAAAGAGATTCACTTGTGTATCATTCTAACCGAGGTGGGAGGGAAAGAAACCCTCATTTGGTGATAATGCAAAATGTTGTGGTGTTGGTAAACAATACCACTAGTCATCTCAAAATTAAAACCAGAAACTCTTGGTTGCGCCCAGAAGGCTGCCCTGAGTTTCAGGTTAATTAAGAGAAGGTACTATTCGTCTTGGTCACAAACCAGAAGAATTAACTTAAAGATATGAGCCTATTACTCGAACGATGCAGCTGATAACAGAAACATGTTGCAAGGAGAATATACATACAAGTATATGTATATTCATAGGTTCCTCTAAATTGTGCTCCAGCCTAATTTTTCTTCATTCGAGAGACAAGAATAAGGACTGGAAGCAGACCTCCTTCAATCTCGAATGAAAAGAGCAAAGGTGCTGTTGTCTCCAAGGGAGACTTCTACGGTGATAACAGGACACCGATACGACTAGTTCACTTCTAAGTGCTATCCATCCTGAACAGATTGATGTATGTTTGGAAAGATCCTAAGATTGAACCAAAACATAGTCTGTTGAATTTGAACTCTCGGGAGTAGGCTCTATAGAGTTCCTCTAATTCCTGGTTCATCCTGGTGTAACCAGGAAGTAAAGAGAGAGAAAAAAAAAAGAGAGGAGGATTGACTGTTCTTGCCCACTTTTCTCTGAATTTGTGGTGTTCTTTCTTTGTCAAACGAAGCATTCATTTCCTACAACTGTTTCGTTCACGCAAGTGAAAGTTGAGTGGAGTTAAATGCAGTAAAAGCTGACAAGAACTTGCCACGTCTTGCTACACATTTATCTTCTCCGTAATCGAACCTCATGAAGAGGACTACACAGAGGACTTCCTCCTATCTCCTTCACATGCCTTGTCCCAAGGCACAGCGACATCAGTCTTAGTACCTGAAGAATAGCCATTTTCCTGGCTTTCACAGGTGGGTCCGAGCCGTGTCCCTTCTCTCGCCCTGAGCCACTGTCCTGACGTAAAGATAACTACCGATCACTGACTGTGGGTGTACAACCCCCCTTGGAGGTTGTACACTCAGAGAGACTCGTATACAAGTACGCGACACAGCCCAGGTTCCATGAGCAGTGCCCTTGGAATCAGAGACAGAAGAACAAACCTGGATTCAAACTTCTGGTGCTCCCGAGACACTATATCTTGGGGATAGTGTCCCAGTTCCCGCTCTGGTAGGAGCAGGTGAGCCAAAGAGACAGCCAACTGTTTCCTCTCCGGGGATAGGATGCAGGTCCTTAGAAGTCTTGAGGCGAGACTTCTTAGGAGGAGGAGAAACTACTTTCCTCTTCTCAAGCTGTGGAATCCTTCAGAGGGAGGTGAGGAGGCATCAGATGACGAGGATGATAACCCCTGTGAAAACTCGCTGCAACACAGGAAGGGAGGGTGCTATGTCATGGCAAGGGACCGCACTGATCAAGAACAGAGTTTGGCTCAGCAGAGCAGAATCAAGTGAGCTGAGCAGATCACCACTATATAATTATGAGTGGTAATCTTCAATAAAGAACTATCACTTCTTCCCAATTAACTGTTCTCCTTTGAGGCCGAAGCTCCAAGAAGAAGAATAAAGAGGGGTTTCTGTGTCTGCTGTCCTACGTGTTCGGACCCTAAGGTCCAGGACACAAGGATGGTACTTGACCACTCACCTAGAAGGCGTTGCACGCAGTACCAAACTCTGCATAACTCCCAACCAGACTGAAGAGTGAATTCACCTGTACTGGTAAGGGTCGTCTCGCTATCCAAGCACTCGCGTCGAGCGCTAGAATTCACAAGAATTTTCACGCTTGGCAAAAAAACCCGACTCTTGTAAGACAATAATTAGGCGAGCCTCGTCTCCCCCTGGGGCCTCTAGCAACATGATAAAGTCCAGCACTTGGTGAATGCCAGCGAAACCAAGGGATCCAGGCGCTCGGCGAGACTCCCAATTACATTACCCGAGTGTTTGGAAATCACAGAAAACCCGGTTACTCTGAGAACGCCTCTTGCACAATACCTTTGTTGTGTTTGTAGCAACTTTGCCAGAGATAGGAAACTTGATTAAGTTTCTTGTGGCCTGTGCCATAGTAAATATGGGGAAGCCTTTGCTTACACACTTCGGATTTGGAGTTTTGTTGTAATGAGTTATGGCAAGGAAGATTTTTTTTAGAATTTAATGGGCAATCTTATTTGCCAAGTTTTTTGCCCTTCTCAGCAGTTATGCTAAACAGAGAGTTTATAGTTTTTGACTGTAACTTTGAGCTCCTTGGAGAGGCTTCTCGAGGTTATTTTACTGGAGAATTGGAGATATAATGTTTTGGGCCATGTGATATTTTATTTCGTTAGAGATAGTCCATAGTTTAGGCCTATGGTGATAAGAGCTATGTTTAGTTCAATTATTTTTGCAGTCATTTTGGTGCAAATGGAAAAGTTTGCAAGAGGAGATATGGGGCAATATTTTCGAGTGTATCAGCTAGATGCTTTGAGTGCATTTTTCGGGGACGGAGTTTCTTTTTTTTGATGACTGCTTGGAGGTGCAATAACATTTTTTGGAGATTTGTTTTTATTCCACATGTGGTTATTGGTTAAATAGAGGGGAATATGGTTATATGGGGTTATTAGTGAAATGGACGGAATATTTTTATTGCCTGGGTGGTGTTATTATTAAAATGGTGATATATATGGGTGGCATCAATCTTTGGTGTTGTCTTTTTTTTTTTTTTTGTGGTTATGATTTTTGGAGTTGAATTAATGGGGTTTTACGAGCCAAAAGAGAGGGGCATTGTGGTTCTTTTGGGTGTGGTGGCTCTTAACCCTTAAACGCCGAAGCGGTATTTTAAAAATCATCTCCCATATGCCGGCGGCGTTCGGGAGTGAGCACCGAAGCAGAATTTTTTTTTTTTCAAAAAATCACAGCACGCTTAGTTTTCAAGATTAAGAGTTCATTTTAGGCTCCTTTTTTTGTCATTGCCTGAAGTTTAGTATGCAACCATCAGAAATGAAAAAAAATCATTATCATATAGTGTAAATATTGGGATATATGACCGCGCGAAAAAAAATTTCATATATAATTGTATACAAATCGCGCTGTGAGCAAAACGGTTAAAGCTAACGAGTTAATTTTTTTTTTTGTACACTAAATTGCTATCATTTTGGTATACAACACATTGTAAAACGATCAAGGCAACACAGAGAAAATATTATCACAAAATGATGCATGAATTCGTAACGCGCGGACGTAAAAAAAAGCCGTTTTCAAAAATTCTCCATAAGTCGGAATATTGTGCTAGAGACTTCCCGTTTGTTGCAAAATGAAGGTAATTGATTGAATATTACTAAACTGTAAGTGTTGTAGCTTACAATTGCAGTTTTCGACCATTTCGGTCGAGTTAAATTTGACCAAAGGGCCAATTTTTTCTATTTATCGTTATTTATATGAAAATATTTCAAAAATGATAAAAACTTCAACCATAGGTTGTTTCTTTGTTGTATTCTACATGAAATTGCGCACATTTTCATATATAAAACTTTTTGTAACGGCTAATTTAAAATGTGCAAACATTATGACAATCGGACGAAAAAATCATATTTTTTCGGAAGTTACCGCGCGGACGTGAGGAAAAAGTTTATTTCATAAATTCACCATAAATCGAAATATTGTGCTAGAGACTTTCAATTTGTTGCAAAATAAAGGTAAATGATTGAATATTAATATAATGTAAAAGTTTTAGCTTACAATTGCGTTTTTTGACCATTTCAGTCGAGTTAAAAGTTGACCGAAGGTTGAAATTTTGGCACTTATCGTTATTTATATGAAAATATTTCAAAACTGATAAAAACTACAACCATGGTTTGTTTTCAGTTGTATTCTACATGAAATTGCGCACATTTTCATATATAAAACTTTATGTAACGGCTAATTTAAAATGGTGCAAACATTATGACAATCGGACGAAAAAAATTATGATTTTTTTCGGAAGAGTTACAGCGCGGACGTAAGGAAAATGTTTTTTTTTTCATAAATTCACCATAAATCAAAATATTGTGCTAGAGACTTCCAATTTGTTGCAAAATAAAGGTAAATGATTGAATGTTACTAGAATGTAAGAATTTTAGCTTACAATTGCGTTTTTTTACCATTTTGGTCGAGTCAAAGTTGACCGAAGGTTGATATTTTGGCACATCGTTATTTATATAAAAATATTTCAAAACTGATAAAAGCTACAACCATGAATTATTTTTTGTTGTATTCTACATGAAATTGTGCACATTTTCATATATATATTACTCCATGTAACGGCTAATATAAAATGGTGCAAAAATTATGTCAAAGTGACGAAATAATTTCTGAGATGTGTCGCTGATACTTTTTAGTGAGAGAAGAAAGAAATTCGCGCTTGCGTGCCTGGGTAACGATTTTAAACAAAACAACGCCTTGATCCGTGAGCTCCCAGCATCCCCCCAAGGCGCGTGATTCAAACGTTTTTGCCTAGTAGGCCTATAACTATTTTTCCGCGAATTTAAAAAAAAACTTTTTTTATATCGACGTACCATACATCCAATCGGCACCTAACAGACAATTGATATCGACGTTTAATATGTCCAATCGGCGTTAAAGGGTTAAGAGGCGAGTGGCATTACTGTGTTAAAGTTTTATGAGTCCCTATGGAGAAGTTGCATTTTCTATGTCACCAGTGGTTATTTTTGGCGGCATATAATTGTGGTGAGTTTACCGTGGTTTATATCCCGAATAGGTGATAATTTGTTTTATATACTTGGGGCAGTATCATGGGGGAGTTATGTCTTTAAGACAATTTTTTGGGGGGGCATCTTGGTGATATCTTGGAGATAATTTTGTGGAATGTGATGATGTAGTGTCAGTATAGAATTTTTTGAGAATCATGAGTTTCTGAAGTTGCAAGTCTGACTAGACAAATCTACACTGCAGTTCGAGCACCTGACGTGTTCACAGGTGGATTTTTGCTGATAATGCCGTGATAAGTCCAGTTGCTGACTCTTTTCCTTCAGTGTTGATTACTCAGAGTTTTGCACTATTCTCTGTTGACTATGGCATTCTACGGAGATGTATCTGTGTAAGGGGGGTGTTTCCAGTAGTTTCCGATCGATGAAATTGTTGCGATAGCAAATTCCGTAACAATACGTACGTGTTGCAATTATGAGGGAAAATGTTGGGTTATGTATATTATATGTTATGTGCTTTGTAATGGGAAAGTTCACTTATTATTCTTATTATTACTGTTTTTTTTTTCTTTTCCTACAAGAAATGCAATTGGGGTTGAGCTTACATAGCATTTCCATTTTAGACAAGAGATATTTGTCGGGGTATGTGAATTAGATAATATGGGTGTTTGGCATTATATTTCATGGAGGTTAATTATATGAACGGTAAAAGGGTTTTTTGGTGTTAGACAGTAAAGAGTTCTTATTGATTTTGTGGGTTGCTGAAATGTCAGAGCTTGAGAGAACATTTTTGGTGATAATTTGGGCTGGGTTTGTTACTTTTTTTTTCGGGCTATTTTTCTTTTTTTTTTTTTCTTGTGAGAATTTGTGAGTTTGAAATGTGATGACAGTAGTCTGTGGAGTTTCTGAGTCTGGGTGGCGTGTGTGCTAATGTGTGAATTTGGCGAGCCTTTTTTTTTATATTATTGGAGAATTAAATTGGAGAATTTAATATTTTCTTTACGGGGTTATGATAGTGATTTGTGATTTAGCGATCCTATGAAGTTCCTTCAAGAGTTGTAGTTAGAAATCAGTTTAGTGGTCATATTGGTGATGATTAAATGGGGTTAATTGGAAGACGTTCAGTTAGTATTTCCTAGAATTTTTTGAGGTCATTATTTGACAGATATATGTCTGAGGTTAATTTTTCTTTAATTGACCGATGACACAACTGACATACTGAACACCATAAACATCGTTCCTCAACGCCAGGAAGACGCCCTTCAACTGTTGCAGAGATGTATGCTGCTGATGTTTGCCCACATGCGAGAATTTCTGCGATTCTACAGGGTTTTACAGTGCTTTTGGACTACAGAAATCGTCAGTTGTCTTCCGCGGGGAGACTTTCGCTTTTACAGCGTGTTTCATGAGTCTGTGCAGTTGTAGCTGCAAACCAATCACATGCATGGGAGTGTGAGAAAGTTCAAGATGAAGAAATGTTTTTTCTACAATCAGTTATTATAGCCCAGAAACAGGCTGTTGAAGATGATGTGTGATATACATTGTACTGCCAGAGGTGTGCAGTTATCGTAGTGTTTTATGAGCCAGCCAATGTGTTTTTTATATGTATAAGCTGTTTTATGTGAGCTGTGGCTAGACTGGTGCTAGCCATTCAGTGGCCAAGCATCTGTTACATAAAAGAGGGATTTGCTATGATATATTTTAATCATTGTAATGTGATATGCTGTCACATTTCTTAGAATGTGGAGTCATCATTTAGGTGACGAGCTTTGGGAATGCTGATGTGTCTTTTTGCTGTATGTGCAGATCTGTGCATGTCCTGTTACTATGAGCGCTTGATACCGAGGTGACCTTTGAAACTGGTTACAAGCAGTTCATGGGTGTGGACAATGGGAGTGAGTTCATACATACGTGCGAGCCTTTTCCTACATAATGAGATGTAGCATTACCATGAAGGGGAGATCAGTGCAAAAGAGGCATCCTGGCTTCTGCAAACAGTACTTTTATTATAGTGTTGTGCATACTGTGTTGAATGGGTAAGCCTATTTATTTTGTTTTGGCCAAAAGTTGTGGCTGGATTGTATTTGAATATTTATTTCAGATGGTCTGTTTCATATGACCTTTGATTATAATCTTGTGCTTATCGTTTTCCTGTCTTCTAACAGGAGATTCTGGACAAAGGGAATTGTTCTGGACAAGGGGAATTGTTCTGGAGAAGGGGGATTGATCTGGAGAAATGGGAGCTGACTTAATTACTATGGTGTACTGTATTATGACTTGCCCAGTTTTATGACTAAGATAATATTGGATTATTGGAGTAGGAATATGGAGTGGGGCTATCTGAGTTCAATCATTCATTTAATCTTTCTGTTAAGAACCTGAGTTGAATTAGCTAATACTTTGCTTTTAAATAAATGCATATTTTTGTAAGTTCCATGTCTGATTTGATGGCCTTGGAAATGGAGGGGGGTGGTGTGTCATGGAGAGAGAGAGAGAGAGAGAGAGAGAGAGAGAGAGAGAGAGAGAGAGAGAGAGAGAGAGAGAGAGAGAGAGAGAGGATGTTACCAGATGCTTTGGACGCCCTGGTCCATCGCTACCTTTTAAAATGTAAGAACGAGATTTATAATCTCGTTTTTAGTGGTGGCAGCGTTTTTGAACCATGTTAAGCCTTTTGTGAGATTAATAACAGCTTAAAGAGGCTGTTTTCAGAGAGTTTGGTTGTGAAAATGGGTTTAGATTTCGATTAATAAGTGACAGGGGATAAGAATTATTCAGCCGTCATTCTGGAACTAGGAGGGAAATCTTCAATCAGGGTCAGCATTTTCCTCTGCTGCAAGACACCTTCAAGCGATGTGTCACTCAGTTGATATCTGTGGGTGCGTGTGAATGCTAAGTGCCTTATTGTTCAAGTGCCAAGTATCGTTCTTACACACGCAGGTAGTATGTGTGTCTTCGTGCGTTTATTTATGCGCGAGGTGACCCTGTGTTCTCTCATTGAAGACGTGAGAGTAAGATTATTTTTTTGCCCTGGGATTTTTTTCTCTCTTTCCGACTTTGTGTATGAATAATTTTTTGGAGTTAAAGAATCAGTTCAGATTACCATATTTTTTCTCATAGGAGCAGAACGTGATGTTTTTTTTTTTCTTAGCACATATTTGGAGGCGATGCATACTTTTTTTTAACACATATGTATGCGTGTATGCAACTTAGTTCTTGGGGGTGCTTGGATTGTATTTTTTTGGCCCTTGGAGACAGCGGCCGCTCATGAATATGCACTCAGCGTATTTTTTGAATAGCCAGCGAAAGGGAGGCTAGTGGTGTCTTCCATGGGGAATGGTTGACGGGGGGGTGAACTTTCTTTTTTTTTTTCTTTGTGTCGGGGTAATGGGGGTCAGTTTGGCCTTAAAAGTTAAGTTCAAAGCCATGAAATTAGCTGATAGCCACTGGAAGATGATGTGACATGCCCGTAAGGTTTCTTTTTAGAAAGATTTTCTTCTTTCTTTTGAGTAAAGAGAAAATGCATATGAATACTTTGCTTTTAAACAAATACATATTTTTGTAAGTTCCGTGTCTGATTTGATGGCCTTGGAAACGGACAGGGGTGGTGTGTC
>NC_061106.1:10756949-10794449 GCF_015104395.2 Macrobrachium nipponense | reverse complement strand
AAGGCTCTGTTGACATACGCACTCACGACAGACTTTTTGTATGCGTCCGGGCATTCCCCACGTGCGTTCAAGCAACGGCCAGCGTTTGATGCTTTCGTATAAACGGTCGTCTTAAACTGTCCTTCTTGTTGTTTTACCAAGACATCAAGAAATGGCAAAGTCTTCTGCTGGCTGTGTTCTGTGGTGAAGTTGAGCACTGAGTTTCTTTTCAGAGCATCTGCTAGTTTTCTGGCATCGTCAGGTTCTTTTATTGTGACGAATATATCGTCGATGTACCGCCCATAGATCCTAGGTTTTTGATGTTCTGTAAAGGTCCTTTCTTCGACGGTGGCCATGTACATATTTGCAAAGAGGACCCCTAGTGGGGATCCCATGGCGACTCCGTCTACTTGACGAAATAATTCACCCTGATGAGAGAGGAAAGGGGCTTCTGTAGTACTAGCTTTCAGCATATCTCGGAGGACATCTTCGGAAATGGGCAGCGGGTTCTTCTCGGACCTGTATACACGATCAAGAATGATGTCGATCGTTTCTTCGCCGGGAACGTTCGTAAACAGACTCTCAACGTCGAGTGAGGCAATGTCGTCTTCTGGTCCTTTTTCCTGTAGGAGATCAATAAACTCCACCGCAGATTTCAGTGAATATGCACCGGGTATGTAAGGTACCAGCAAATCATTCAGGACCTTCGCTATCCTATAGGTTGGGGATGTCATCTGAGAGATGATGGGCCTTAGGGGGTTGCCTGCCTTGTGCGTTTTCACTGTTCCGTAGCAGTAAACCGGGCACCCATAAGTCTCCTTTTACCTTAGGGAATTTTACGACGTCTTGCTGATTGTTGGCCTAGTCACAAGCCTCGACACTTTCTTTCTGAGGTCCTCGGTGGGGTCTTTTGTTAAGCGTTAGAATTTGGAAGTGTCCAGGAGGATCCTATCCATCTTTTCAAAATAATCACTTTTCTTCATCACTACGTACACTGATGATTTGTCCGCTAAAGAACTACGTAGCAACCCAGACATCATTATACGGAAAGGTGACAAATCATCAGTGTACGTAGTGATGAAGAAAAGTGATTATTTTGAAAAGATGGATAGGATCCTCCTGGACACTTCCAAATTCCAACGCTTAACAAAAGACCCCACCGAGGACCTCAGAAAGAAAGTGTCGAGGCTTGTGACTAGGGCCAACAATCAGCAAGACGTCGTAAAATTCCCTAAGGTAAAAGGAGACTATGGGCCGGTTACTGCTACGGAACAGTGAAAACGCCACAAGGCAGGCAACCCCCACTAAGGCCCATCATCTCTCAGATGACATCCCCAACCTATAGGATAGCGAAGGTCCTGAATGATTTGCTGGTACCTTACATACCCGGTGCATATTCACTGAAATCTGCGGTGGAGTTTATTGATCTCCTACAGGAAAAAGGACCAGAAGACGACATTGCCTCACTCGACGTTGAGAGTCTGTTTACGAACGTTCCCGGCGAAGAAACGATCGACATCATTCTTGATCGTGTATACAGGTCCGAGAAGAACCCGCTGCCCATTTCCGAAGATGTCCTCCGAGATATGCTGAAAGCTAGTACTACAGAAGCCCCTTTCCTCTCTCATCAGGGTGAATTATTTTGTCAAGTAGACGGAGTCGCCATGGGATCCCCACTAGGGGTCCTCTTTGCAAATATGTACATGGCCACCGTCGAAGAAAGGACCTTTACAGAACATCAAAAACCTAGGATCTATGGGCGGTACATCGACGATATATTCGTCACAATAAAAGAACCTGACGATGCCAGAAAACTAGCAGATGCTCTGAAAAGAAACTCAGTGCTCAACTTCACCACAGAACACAGCCAGCAGAAGACTTTGCCATTTCTTGATGTCTTGGTAAAACAACAAGAAGGACAGTTTAAGACGACCGTTTATACGAAAGCAACAAACGCTGGCCGTTGCTTGAACGCACGTGGGGAATGCCCGGACGCATACAAAAAGTCTGTCGTGAGTGCGTATGTCAACAGAGCCTTCACACACAGCTCATCATGGAGAGACATGCATAACGAACTCGACCGAATTCGCCAATTGCTGACAAACAACGGCTATGCAGATCAAATTATCGAAGCAGCAATAAAAAATAAAATGGACGAATTTTACCAACCCAACACAATGACGAAAAACGAGGAGAATTTGATTATTTACCATCGTGTACATTATGGGTCTGTATACAAGGAAGATTGCTGCACGCTACGCGGGATAATAAACAGAGGCGTATCCCCAAAAGCCCCTTACCATAAAATAAGCCTCAGGATATTTAGTAAGCCCAACCTTGTAGCAGCCTTAATAATGAAGAACAGCACTGCTCCGGGGGGACCGAAGGAGATGTGCACGAATGTAGTTTACAAATTTACTTGTCCAGAGGAAGTGTGTAAACCTCACAGCCAAAACTACATCGGGCACACTACAACGACCCTTCGGAGACGTCTGCTGGCTCATAGAAATCAAGGGGCCATCCATCAACATTACACAGATGTTCACGACAGGAAGCCATCTCTACAAGAGCTCATAGAAGGCACCCAGGTCGTGCACCGAGAAGACAACTACGGTCGCCTCTTAATAACGGAAGCGGTGAGCATCGCTATTCAGAAGCCGACCTTGAACGTCCAACAAGAATCGGACCATATACTCCCCTCCAGTAGGAGAAGGAATACGCAAGCCAACAGGGACCAGACAGCGCACCCCAATCCACCGAGAACATCGCGCCCCTTGGAAGACATGAGAAGACCCAGTGTCAGCGAAAGTCATGTAACATCCTTGGTCAGGTCGCCGAGACCCCGCCCAACACGAATCAGCAGCCGTTAACCAACGTATACCATTTGGAGACACACACACACACACACACACACACGCACGCTCACTCACTCAAATTTAAATCATACACATTTATGTATAAACAGAAATTATCTCTTGTACCTTTATGCATGCTATAAAATATATACATATATTTTTATTCCTGTATTTAGATTTCTATATTCATTTTCATTCCTGTATGTAATTTTGTAATTTTTATCTAAAACCAACAAGTAACATATTAAATTTTAAACATACATTTAAGGAAACTCTAGTACATGACATTGTATTTTGAATATTTATTTAACCACTGTTTAAACTTTCACTCTTATTGTCATACTACATATGTCCTTATGTTCTTTGTATCCAAAACAATGCCCTTAAGCTGTTAATCCCTAGACTAACCAGTACCCATACCTCAAGGTCATACTTCCCACACGATGAAATAAATAGGCCGAAAGGTCAGATTGTAAATCAGTAGTCGCTTGATAATGCCATAAGGCGAAACAGCTGTCGTGACAAAATTCAATAAATGGAAGAAGGAAGTCTGCGTATTTCACCAGAAATTGGACGAACGAGAATCGGAAAAAACTTCGTCGGTATGAAGATACTGCAAGAAACTTATTGATGCCACTAAAGCAATGGCTTTAACGAAAATTGTATATATATATATATATATATATATATATATATATATATATATATATAATATATCATACATACATACATACATACATACATATATATATATATATATATATATATATATTACATACATACATACGTTATATATATATAATATTATATATATATATATATATATATATATATATATATATATATATATATATATATATATATATATATATGCTGCTGATTTCGTAATGCCTATCATCCTTTCTTTAACTGTGTGAAGTGTTGTAAAATTGTTTGCAATACTTTCAGAATCCTTATTTAGCTTATAGTTAGTATGTTCTAATAATGTATGTTCAAAGATCGAATAACATAATTTAAAAGTTAAGAATAACGTTCAGTTTGAAGAGAAAGAGAAATGGCATTGTCTGTTCAAAGCAAGAAAATAGCCGTCACCACTTGGGACTGCACGGTTCCAATTTTTTTTTTTTTTCAAACATGCAATGCTCGCTCTTGTTTCACACTTGTGCCTTCGTCGAGTAATCACGTGGAAGGATTGCACCATCTCTCGTAAGCATAAAACATTTCACATACGTCTGATGCTTTTCATTTCATATAAGTAGTTAGGTGTGTTTTAGTATTGAAAACTATCTAATATTACTAGTAAATAACTTATATCTCTCGATTTATCAAAAGAGAATTTGTGGACTCGTAAGTATCTTTAATGTAATAACACATTACCCTGGTATTAATTATGTTTCTGCTGCAACTACTTCCAAAATTTCACCATATTTCAAAAAAGAAAAGGCGTCGTTACACATTTGTGCAATGTTTGTTCAGATTCCACAATAAGCCCTAGGTAATACTAAACAAAAAAAACACAATCTAAAATTTGCGAGTGACCATTCACGAACTATAAAATCTTTACGTTAATGTGACATCAAAACTCGTCAAGGAAATGACGAAACTTAATTTTATTCGAGAAGATTCTATAATCAGATGTTTTACTTTAAAAGACTTTTACTCTCTTAAATCATGTAATCATAAATGTTAGTTATGACTGTAATCTCACTTTCTTTCTACTTATTATTTTGAAAGAGAATTTTTACAATATTAGCTGTCTCTCGCATTTTAGGGAGAGGTCCACTGATCATTTTGTCTTACGAGCAGAGAAGTCTTGTCATTCTGAGCTTTGAACCTGTGGCGTCATTAACTCCCCACGCGAGTTTTGATGTCACATTAACGTAAAGATTTTATAGTTCGTGAATGGTCACTCGTAAATTTTAGATTTCGTGTTTTTTAGTTTAGTATTACTTAGGGCTTATTGTGGAATCTGAACAAACATTGTACAAATGTGTAACGACGCCTTTTCTTTTTTGAAATATGGTGAATTGTTTATGGTGAAATTTTGGAACTAGCTGCAGCAGAAACATAATTGGTACCAGGGTAATGTGTCATTACAATTTTTTGTTGCAACTAAAAACATATTTACAATGGTTTGGTGAAACAATTTCATTTTTACACATTGCAAACTTTTATGTTCAAATTTTTATGTTCTGTGTTTATTTCTTTTGAAGTGATTAATTTTGTGCATTTATCCATTTTTTTTATTTAAGTGATTTTTTGAGCATGTCCATTTTTCTTATTGAAGTTTTTTTTTTTTTATTCTGTATGATTAATGCCTTCTTTTTGCAATTTTGGTATTTTCCAAATTTTTCTGTTTTAATTTGCATTCACAATTAGATTAACTTAATTTTCATTAATTATTCATTGCATATTGAATTGACTTTAACATTTGTGAATTAATTTGCATTTACTTAGAATTCTTTTTAAGTTTTAGTGTTGACTGGCACTTGCGAATTACTTTCCAAATTTTAGTTTTTACCTAAAACTTTTGAATTTTGATTTAATTAATTTTTTTGATTTTTGTGATAAATTAATTTTGATTTAATTTTACTTAATTAATTCACGAATTAATTAAACTTTGTGTTGTTTTCAAGTAACAGTAAATTTCCCTGATATTGTGAATTTCACTTGGAAATTTTTAGTTTGATAATAAATTTTTGTTTTTATAATTTTTAAAGAAGTTTTCATTTTCACCAGTATATTTAATTTTGTTTAAGTAGAAACATACATAGAGTGGTAATTGAGCTTGTTTCCTTCAATTTAATTGAAGTAAGTTAGAACCAGGGAAGTACTTAGACTTTTAAAATCAGGGAAATACTTAGACTTTTAAAGTTGTTGTTGGAGTGTTGCCTTTTAATTAATTTAATTACATATAAGATTACCTCACACCTGTTTTAATAAACTTAAGTCTGATTTTCTGCAATACTGGTAAGTTGTTAACCCTAAAAACGTCGATTTGACATATTACACGTTGACTAAAATTGTCTGATGGGTGCTTAATTGATGTACGATACATCGACTAAAAAAGTTTTTTAAATATTCGCGCAAAAATAGTTATAGGCCTAGTTTGCGAAAAATTTTAAATCATGCGGCTTGAGGGATGCTGGGAGGTCACGGGTCAAGCTGTTGTTTTGTTTACGAGTGTTACCCAGGCGCGCATGCACGAATTTCTTTCTTCTCGCACCAGTAAGCATCAGCGACGCATCGTCGGAGAGCGATCTCTTGCCGGATTCGTGTTTTGCAGAACTTTTGCGAGTGTTAAAGTATTTGTGGCGTAACAGGACGTTCACAGAGATGTCACAACGTCGTCAGGAGCGTGAAAGGCGCGTTTTGCCTGTTGGTAGGGATCATGTGAGGAGAGTTATGGACTTGGATGCTGGAGAGGGACCAAGCACCCAAGATGACCCAGCTTCCCAACGCTGTGTTGTGCGGCCTTGTGTGGCCGAAAGTGTCCAAGGACCACATCATTTGGGAGGCTTCCAACAAAATGACATTGATGAGTACTTGGAGCTCGATCGAGAGCAGCTCGCAAGTCCTCATTTTGATGGCAGATGGTCATCTAGTGACGAGGACATCACGCCTGATGTAAGTGATGACAAATATTTGCCCCCAATGTCCATACGGGAGTCACAGCCTGAAAGTGAGCTGGAATTTAGTGGGTTTAGTGCATATGAGGGAGTCTGAGGAGGAGGAGGAGGAGGAGGACTTGTCGAGTTTTGTTGTTGAGGACGAAACAGAGAGCGAGGGTGAAAGCGAGGGAGATGGGCCAGTGGGGGGGTAGGAGTGCGAAGCTGTGCCCGAGCACGTGCGCGTGCCCGTAGAAGGTCGCAATGTCGCGCCAGCCTAGGTGAAGGCCGTATGTCCGAAAGTGATGAGGGGTGGTCGGAGGACCCCACCCCACCTAACATGCACCCATTCACAGCAGCACCTGGACTTACCGTACCTGTTCCTCTCACTGCTCTGGGGGTTTTCAGCTGTTTCTGACGCGGGAATTGCTGGAATACCTGGTTGCAGAGATGACGGACTACACTCGGTACTGCCGTGACAAACTGCGGACGACGTTGTCGTATTGCTGGCGGGGCTGCAACCTCACCGACATGGCGCATTTTTTGGGGCTCCAAATTTTTTTGGAATGATGCCTGCTGCCGACGTCAGGCAATATTGGAGGCGGAATTTTTTTTTAAGTACGCCCAATGTGCCCGGCATTATGGCCCGTGATAGTTTCCTGGCATTGGACAGGTATTTCAACGCCTTCAATCGAAGGGCCATACCCAGGAATAACCCCGACCGCCTCATCATAGTCCGCCCAGTGTTGGAGTACATTCGTGAATGGTGCTAGTTTCTCGTGTTCCTGCCAAGAACCTTTCTTTGGATGAGGGGATGATGCCTTACAAAGAATGTCTTAGTATAAAAGTGTACAACCCCAAGAAACCAAAGAAATATGGCGTAAAATAATTTTTTATTACGGAGTCCAACACCGGATACGTCGTTGACTTCTCAGTGTATTCCGGGGTCTTCTCAACGCTGCGTGACACTGTCTTCGGTCTTGTGGATTGTTTCCGTAACCAGGGATACCACCTGTTTATGGATAATTATTATAACTCGGTATCCCTGGCCCAGGAACTGTATGAAGCAGGCGTGCACGTCAGTGGTACCCTTTGGTTGGTGAGTGGGGCCCCAAATGTTCTCAAGAGGAGATGTCTTCGTCATCTGTTGGAAGGGGGTCCGTCTCATCCCCATGATTACGAGGAGTCATGAGCCTATCTAAGAAGAGGTCGTTCAGGGCCGAGTTACATATGAGGAGTTTCGTGGACGTCCAGCAGCCTACCGTCACTGGGCACTACAATAGGCACATGGGAGGAGTTGATCTCTTTGATCAACTCATCCAGTATTATCCCTTCGCCAAGAGAACCAGGAGGTGGACACAGAAGCTCCTCAAATACATACTTCAGTTGGCCCTCCAGAATGCCTACATCCTCTACTGTGGGTACAATTCAGACCTCCGGAGGTTGTCCCACATCCAGTTTCTCGAGGTGGCCGGGAATGCCCTCAAACTTAAATCCTGATGAGTAGCTTTCCATCACCGTCCTCCCTGCCCCGAGCTCCAGATCTGCGCCTAAAGGAAAGGGCAGATGTTAGGAGGGCCAACCTCGGTCGTCCTGCTCCTGACGCTGCTGCTGCCGCCCTTGATGATCCCGCCCACACTCAGATTCAGACTTCCCGTCGGATAGTGGACCCTGTGTGTCGGCTGCAGCCAGGGGATCACACACTGGACCCCCTACAAGGGCGCAGGCAGAAATGGTGCCAGGTGTGCCATATGAATAGCAGAAGAAGAGACACACAGTACGTCTGTCGCACTTGCAAGGTAGCACTTTGCAGGTTTGGGAAGTATGACCGCAAGTACCACAATGCAGTCATATATTGGAGTGCGCCTACCCAAGGGACAACGGAGGGCGCAGCGGACCGCCGAAGGACAGCCCGTCTGCAGTAACGGGACGAGTCTCCCTCCTCCACTGTACCTCGTCATGTCGAGAGGAAAAAATGCAAGACTCTTCAATGGAGGGGGGAGAAAACGAGAATAGAATGAAGAGTCAGGATAAGAGTGAGTATTCTGCATTGATTTTATATTTAGTTTTTATATTTATTACAAGTTTTTATATATCTGTATTATTGGTGTTTTGTATATTATTTTGTTTTCTGCAAAAAAAAAAAAAAAAAAAAAAAAATTTTTCACCTGCATTCCCTTTTAGTTATGTATTCATACCAGAATAAACAATGTAATATATATATAATATATATATAGATATATATTACTAGATATCTATATCTATATATAATATATTAAATTATATATTATATATATATAAATTGCTAATTTTTTGCTAAGCAAAAAATCTAACATTCTAGTGATATTCAATCATTTACCTTCATTTTGCAACAAACGGAAAGTCTCTAGCACAATATTTTGATTTATGGTAATTTTTGAAAAAAACTTTTCCATTCCTTTTCATTCCCTCCGCGCGTGGTAAACTCGGCCGCAAATCTCGGAAATGCTTGAGTCACCTTGTCATAATTTTCCCATCATTTTATATTGGGCCTTACATAAAGTGTTATACATGAAAATGTGCGCAGTTTCATGTAGAATAAAAAAAAAAAACTCATGGTTGTAGCTTTTATCAGTTTTCAAAAATTTGCATATAAATCATGATAAATAAAAAAAATTTCGACTGTCTGTCAACTTTAACTCGACCGAAATGGTCGAAAAATGCAATTGTAAGCTAAAGCTCTTACAGTCTAGTAATATTCAATCAATTACCTTCATTTGGCAACAACCGGGAAGTCTCTAGCACAATATTTTGATTTATGGCCAATTTTTGAAAAAAACTTTTTCCTTCCCTTCGTGCGCGGTAACTCGGCCGCAAATCTCAGAAATTCTTGAGTCACCTTGTCGTAATTTTTGCACAGTTTTATATTGGGCCTTACATAAAATGTTATACATGGAAATGTGCACAATTTCAGGTAGAATACAACAAAAAATAACTCATGGTTGTAGCTTTTACCAGTTTTGAAAAATTTGCATATAAATCACGATAGAAAAAATTCAACCTTCCGTCAAATTTAACTTGACAGAAATGGTTGAAAAATGCAATTGTATGCTAAAACTCTTACAGTCTAGTAATATTCAATCAATTACCTTCATTTTGCAACAAACGGGAAGTCTCTAGCACAATATTCAGATTAATGGTGAATCTTTGAAAAAAATTTTCCTTCCATCGGCTGCGCGGTAACTCGGCTGCAAATCTTAGAAATGCTTGAGTCACCTTGTCATAATTTTTCCACATATAAATTGGGACCTTACATAAAACGTTTGTTAGTTACATGAAAATGTGCACAATTTTATGTAGAATACAACAAAAAATAACTCATGGTTGTAGCTTTTATCAGTTTGAAAAAAAAATGTACATATAAATCACGATAAAAAGAAAAAATTTGACCTTCGGTCAACTTTAACTCGACTGAAATGGTCGAAAAATGCAATTGTAAGCTAAAACTCTTACAGTCTAGTAATATTCAATCAATTACCTTCATTTTGCAACAAACGGGCAGTCTCTAGCACAATATTTCAATTTATGGTGAATTTAGAAAAAAAAAAAAAAAAAAAAAAAAAAAAAAAAAAAAAAAAAAACAAAAAAAAAAAAAAAAAAAAAAAAAAAAAAAAAAAAAAAAGTTTCCTTCCCTCAGCCCGCAGTAACTCTGCCCAAAATCTCAGAAATTCTTTCATCACTTTGTCATAATTTTTGCACCGTTTTATATTAACCGTTACATAAAGTTTTATATATGAAAATGTGTGCAACTTTAAGGAAAATACAGCAAAAAATAACTCATGGTTGTATCTTTTATCAGTTTTGAAATATTTTCATATAAATCACAATAAATAGAAAAAATTTGACCTGTGGTCAACTTTAACTTGACCGAAATGGTCGAAAACTGCTATTGTAAGCTAAAACACTTACAGTCTAGTAATATCAATCAATTACCTTCATTTTGGAACAAACACAAAGTCTCTAGCAAAATATTTCGATTTATGGTGAATTTTTTAAAAAACGTTTTTTACGTCTGTGCGTTACAAATTCCCGCATCATTTTGTGATAATATTTTCTCTGTGTTGCTTTGATCGTTTTTTGTGGTGGTTTCTATTAACCACACCTGTTCTTTTATTTGTCTAAATGATAGATGACATTTCTGAGGTTGGGTGCATACTTGGCAAATAATTTTCCAATCTTAATGTGTAGATATATTTTTGTCAGTTTCCAAGGTCAAGAACCTTGACCAACTTCCACTTTCGAAGTGAGTCAAGGTTGGGTCAATTCGATATTTACTTTTTCTTTGTAGCTTGTATGGTATTGAAGATTTAATACCAGCCTGCTCTTTATTACCTGGGATTTCCTTAGAATAGTCCATTACCATGCCAGAAGTCGTAGGGATACTTGTTTTATTTTCCATATAACAAGAAGTAAATATTTCGTCCAAGGAGGCCCAACTGAGGGAGGAGCAATACTGTTACACTATGGTAACTGCCCTGGAACACTTGCCTGGATATACGCCATACCCACAGTGCCTTAAGATCGGACCCAGCACTTTTGGCATGGCTTGACATAAATTTCCCCTCGCTCGACAACGTCAGGTACTTTAGTTTTATGGGCGGAGTGGCATGCTGTCCAACTCCACCCTCTATCAAGTTAAAAGGGCAGTGAAATCAGTAGTCAAAAACCATGCCAAGGTCATCAACAAAAGAAGGGAAGGAGGAAAATTTATAGGGGGAGGAGTAAAGGAGTTAAAGGGCACAATGTTCAGCTGAATCCTCAGAAGAGAGAGTAGGCATAAAGGGCATACTCTCTGCAGTGGATCCCTAAGCCCCCCACATCGCCAAGGAGTTGGGATCAGGGGATCTAGATTAAAACAAGACTGGAAATTTATGGTGGAAAGAAAGGCAGATGACGTCAACCAACTGGTCAACTATATGGCTCAAGTGTATACAAACTACAGCAGACATAATTAAATCTTTATTTCTACACGTATTACAACACTGTCCTTGGGTAAATACTGTAAAGATAATTTACCAATCATTAAAGACTGATGAGAAAATAACCATAGTGTAGTTGCCATATCTACAAAAATGATATTTTCATAATAAAATAAGGTTTTGTATATACTTACCCAGTAACCAAATAGCTAAGAACTTCCGACCTATGGCAGCCTAACAATTGAAATTTTGCGCTAGCTCCAGTTACGGTGTAGTTAGAATGCTCCACCCACAACCAGGGAGTATTATAAGTAATAACTTGGCAGAGTTCCAATTCATTTTCCACTCTAATGTCCATGTGAGGAGAGGTGAGTGGTGCATTAAAAACCATGTAAACTGCATTTTTATTGCATTTTCCATAAAAAAATTCAAATATTCATTATTTTGCATTTTTTGAGTCATATTTCTTCCATCTGATCGGCGCCGTAACCCTGGAACATGCGCTGTAAACCTGGAAATAATTTCTGATGAAAAGCGCCGTAACCTCGGAACGTCGTAAGCCGGAGACTGCCTGTAATTATATAACTGATTTCACATTTAACAAGGGGTGGGAGCCATGGACAAGCTCTATGTCAATACATTATGTATAGTGTAATGAAACTGAAATAAAAGATTGCCAGCATAAACTAATATGCATGTTGTTTCCTTAGCTGGCAAGTGAGCACTGCAGATAATTACTGCCTCTGGTCAGTGCGCCACTTGACCAGTAGAGTACGTGGCTGTCTAGCCCAAAGTCGCCTCTACATGAGTGGGGGCTTTGGAGTCAGGAAGTACAACCCTGTCTTGCAAAGCTAAAAAAGGTGCTCTTGCCCTCGGAGAAGACCAGAATCCAATAACAACACTACATCATAACCATAAAAGACTGTCACAACCCAACCATTAAAAAAGGAGCTGGTGGGCACTCTAGCCACAAATGTGCCTCCATGCTTCCCAACAAACTTCATAGCTTATTAAAGGCAAAAATATGCAAAAGGAAGTCAGATTCCCTATGCCTCCTCTCCCAACACCATGCCAGCCACAGAAATCGGCCCTAATGCGTTATAGTTCTCAAAGACAGTTTCTACATCCTTTTGGTAGTGTGAAGCAAATACTGATCACACTTCCAGAATGTTGCTTGCACCACTTTAGTAAAAAGCATTTTATGTCTGAATGTGAGGGAAGCTGCAACAACTCTTACTTCATGAGCCTTGACCTTCACAGTGACCAAATTGTCTTCTTGAATCTTAGCATGTGCTTTTGAAATCATATTTCTTAGGAAAAAAGATAATGTATTCTTGGAGAGCAGATGAGACAGATTCCTGACCGAGCACCAAAGGAGATCTCCGAAGAACCCCTAATATTTTCTGTTCTTTAAAGGAAATATCTCACTGCCCTGACTGAACATAACCTCCTTTCCTCTTCCTCATGTCCAAGAATATCCGTCAAATTCCTGATGGTGAATGAGCGCGGCCACAGATTTGATGGGTCCTCATTTTTTGCCAAAAAACCTAAAGAGAAGGAACATACCACATCTCCTTATGAAAATCCAATCCTTTTATCAATAGCTTGGATTTTGCCAACACGTTACGCTGTCACTAGAGCCACAAAAAAGACTGTTTTCCTCATTAGGTCCCTGAGAGAAGCTGACTGAATAGGTTCGAAAGGTGGCCCTGAAATTCATTTCAATAGTCTAAATTCCAAGAAATGGTATCATAACAAACTTTTGTGACATCCAAAGACTTAATAAGGTCGCTTAGATCTTGATTTGATGACAAATCTAGTACTCTGCGACCTTGATTTGATGAAAAATCTAGTACTCTATGCTTAAAGACTGAACTAAGCATAGCTCTTATCCTTTGATTGTAGATGTCAAAAACTCCCTGGACTTCCTCAAGTAGAGAAGGAAGTCACCTATTTGACTTAAAGTTTCAAAACGGGACACTTTTTATCTGTTACACCACTCTCTGAAGGTAGACCACTAATATTGATATAATTTACTAGATGAAGGCCATCTGCATTGGGCAATAGCCTTTGCAGCTGCTTTCGTAAATCCTTTCAATCTAACGAGGCGCTCAACAGTCTGTACCCGGTCAGAGCCAGAGTGGAGAACCCTTGATGGAACTCCTGAAAATGAAGATGTCTGAGAAGACACCGTTTTCGAGGTAATAGCCTGGGGAAGTCGACTAATAGTTGCATCAAGTCTGGGAACCCCACTCTTTCCCTGAACAAAAGGGGACTACTAGAATCATTGTTATGTTTTGATGAAAATCTAATTTGTTTATGACTTCCCTGATCATACTGAAGGGAGGGAAGGCATAGACGTTCAAACAAATCCAATCTTGCAGCATCGCATCCGTCCTCCAAGCGAGAGGGTCCGGGACCAGCAAACACAATCTTGGAAGTCTGTGGTTCTTCGAAGTCGCAAAGAGGTCTACTGAAGGCCGATCCCATAGCCTCCAAAGGTCCTTGTATACTCTTTGATCTAAAGTCAAACTCTAATGGAAGGACCTTATCGTTTTGGGGGGGGGGAGAGAAAAACCCTGAATTCCAAGTGTCCAGAATCATCCCTAAATATAGAATTCGTTGAGTGGGAATGATTGGAGATTTCTCCATGTTCATCAAAATACCTAGTTTCTTCATAAGAAGGAGAGTTTTTGATGGATCTTCCATGCATTTGTCCTTTGACTGAGCCAGTATACGAGCAAAGACCTGTGGCGCTGTCAACAGGCCGAAGCATAACGTCCAAAATTGTAGAACCTTTCCTTGAAAAACAAAGCGGAGAAACTTTCTGGAATCCAGATGTGGAAATACATATCCTTCAGGTCCAGGGTCACCATCCAGTCCCCTCGATGTATGGAGGACATGATCGACTGATTGGTCTCCATATGGAATTTTGTCTTGAGAATGAAATGATTCAAAGCAATCACATCTAAAACTGGTCTCCAGCCCCCGATGTTTAGGGGACCATGAAGATTCTGTTGTAAAATACCCTCAGAGTTTTGATCCTCTATTTCTACTGCTCTCTTGCAAAGCAGTGACTCTACATCTTGAGGGAGAGCCGTGAACTTTTCTGAATTCATTGAGTAGGGCGGTAATGTTATCAACACCCTGACTACCCAAGATTCTGCTCCTCTCAAACTCAATTCCCTCCAAAAAAAGGCAAGGACATGCTCCTCACTTCTTACATGTCTTGTAGGTCGTTTTCTTGATAAACCTGGTTGGAGGTCATAGGTTATTACAGGGTCTTTGCTGGCCTCTCTGTCTTGCTCCATGAAAATCTTGGGGTTGAAGAGGAGAAAGGCCTATTAGGGTTAGACTGACGCTCCCTAGAACGCTTCACTGATTGCGTCAAAAATCGTTGGTTGATTTCTTCTATAGCAACGACAAAAACTGATGCACTAATTCTTGCGGGAAGAGGTGTTTCTAGTCCAGTCCTTTAGTAGTGAAGGAACACCACAAATCCCTCTTCTTCACAATACAAAACGAGACGAGATGCTGACTCCACCAATCCATCTCAAGAGCCTTGTCTGCACATAACAGTACCCCTAACAAGTCTGCTTCGATGTCTTCTGCAATCGCCAGGCCATCTTCTACTTTCCTCGATAATGCCCCAATTGTTCAATCTAAGAAGCTATATACTTCTAATACTTTGAAAATACTCTTATTAACGTGATCCATTTCTGAGGACGAGAGGATAACTTTGGCTGACAAAAAGGCCAAACACCTGGCAGAGTCGATGAGGCCCAAGAAGTTCCCCTGGAAGGAGGCAGATGCTCCCAAGGAAGGAGATTCTCTGGTGTCATAAAAGCAGTGACTCTTCTTTATCAGCTTGGCAGGCAGGGCAGCAAAAGAAGCTTTACCCATCTCTCTCTTCGACACTAACCAGGAGTCCACGTCTCAAAACATTCTTTGTTGAGGAAGAGAGTACTAACTTGGATAAGGCCAAACTGTCTGAAGCAGGTTACCTCATGAGGAAAGTCGAAGCTGGTGATACTGGAGCCGCAGGTGAGAAAAAATGCAGAATGTGAGAAAATACCTTTATAATGCCAAATACGAAGACGAAGGACTTTAATCCTGTTCCTCCTCTTCCTCATCCGAAGAGATAGGCGATAAACCTGCTTCTTCCATTTGAGAAGGTGTTGGAGCTTTCTGCAACAAAGACATGATGTTATCCAATTGCTGTTTAAGAGGAGCGAGCGAAGGATCGGAAGTCAAAGAATACGACAGAGAGCGAGGCGAAACCACTCTTGACTCAGCTGTCGGGGAAAGCAGGCACATCACAACTTATGATCATTTTGGCCGAATGAGAGCGCCGCCTCGTATCAGGAGAATCACATCCAGGAGTCCGAGGTAATTCCAAGATAGGTCAGGATCTTGAGACCAACGAAACTTGCTCCGAAGGATCTGTCTTACGCTTAGCAGGAACATACTGCTGATCCATACCGGGAAGGACTCCGGGCTGTCCCAAGCAGATTGAGATCAAGGACCCGACGATGCAGGCGGTGAAACCACGTAGCTGCACAAAGGTTGTGGACTGAAGACATCCTCTTTCATCCTCTTAGAAGGAGGAGACTTATCTACATCCTTGGACTGTCTCTTGAGGGGGCGCAACACGTCTTGAAAACAGTCACGATGACTCTTCTTGGGAGTCTAGCTGTCCGACTCAGACGACAATCATGGACACCAAATGAAACGCCTTCCCAGCAGTGCTCTGTTGAAACCTGGAGATCGCCAGCAGGTTCGACTGAGACAGCGACTGCCTGGGGGCAAACCCCACCGGCCTCCCTTTGGCCTCTGGTATGTCTTCTCCCTGGTGCAGGGGAGCGGGACAGTGACCTTCGTCTAGGAGCACCAGTGGGCTGAACAGCTACCTCCTCTACACAATCACTATGAACTTCATTAGAACTTTGATATCCTTTTTTTCATTAAGGCTTTAACAGAAGCACCAAGTTTCATCATTGCAGTCACTAAAAATTCGAACTTCTTATTGAATTTTGACTCGAGGCTAGCAAAGGTGCTGGGATCAGGAGCAAGCAAACCTGGAAAAGGAATTAGCGATACAGGAGCAGGAGGAGAAATGATTGTAGAATCAACAGGAATTACTTGCGAAACAATCATGTTATCTTCTACCAATTAAGTAACTTGAACATTATCTAAACTAGATCTACTTTCTGCCCTAGCTGCTGCTATCCTCTTTCTGTTCTTATCCATCTTGTCCTGATGGGAACTAAATATTTTCCATTTCTTGTCATCCCAATCACAACATTCAGCACACATATTCTTTCTTGCACTCTTGACCTCTACATTTACTACATCTGGTATGTGAATTGTAGCAAGATTTAGCTAACATGGTCTTACAACCTTCTTCACAAAACCAAACACCAGTTGTGCAAGAATCTGACATCCTGGAAAGAATGTGCTGACGCAAATCTACACAGTGTACTTCACCAAGAACTCCAAATTCATCAACACAATCCGTTGAAATGAGGCTGCCTAAAACTACCAATGTTCACCGGGAGCTGACGGAAAACGAATTGAAACTCTCTGCCAAGTTGTTACCTAGTAGTGGGCGGGGCATCCTAACTACACCGTAACTGGAACTAGCTCTAGCATGAAATTTCAATTGTTATGCTGCTGTAGGTAGGAGGCTCTTAGCTATATAATTACTGGGTCCAAATACAAAACTTTATGGCTTAACCATAGAAGAAATATACCAGCAAAATTAAGTATTTTTATTTCTGCATACAGTACATATTGCATATAGTAAATGGTGCATAAATCATTCGACAGTCTTGATGGATATCTGAGAAAAAACACATTTGAAAGAGTACAGGGTTTTCCATAAGATTGTATAGGTTTCCGCCATTGTTTACATAAGAGAGATTGCAGAGCAATGGGCACCAGGCAGTGCACGTCACAGACTGCTTTGGCTGTTATACAGTGTCCAATCTCTCCTCTCTATATCTATGGTGGATAGCTATCATTGTAACAATCTAACTTGAGGTAATAGTCACTCTCACTCTCTCTCCATTTCATCGGTTGTAATATTAATGATAATCCTCCCATCCTCAACTAAAAAATTCTGGTTTTTAGAATTCTGGATGACACGATTATTGTAAATGTGTACTGACATAAACAATCGAATTGAGAAACAGCTGATTGCTGATGTCATTTACCGTAACTATTGAGCATCTATTAAGAGATGCTTTAAAATTGTCATGTTGTTAAACCCTGCCAATTCTTAATGGTGGCTCCCATAAGTAAAATTAAATATCTTTGAGTTCATCCCTCATGCAATGAAGATCTCAAGAAATGACACTACTAAATTAAAGCTGCAGGTTATAGCCGAGGCTGAATAAAATGAATAACAACCAGGCGGAAGTATGTTCGGAACTGGAGAAATCACACCTAATGCTTATACAATGAAGTAATGTGTGCACGTTTTCAACCAAACTTTGTTTATTTACAATAAAAGGTATCTCCGAATTATATCTCTTCTAAAAAATAATGGCAATGAAGGTATTGATAATACTCAAATCAGCCAAGATTTTGAGTGTAAACAATATAAAATGCAAATGATGTATGTACCTGACGATGTTTATATTCTGTAATACACTAACAAAATAATGGTAAGTAATGCTGTATGTCGCAAAAAGGACAGTTCCACCTTTTATTGACAAACCTTCCACAACGTCAGGTATTAGGAGGAAGTAGAAGCGCAGCTAGGAGATTGGAGTTTGGTATCTGTGTATTTTTTCTATGCAAATATAAACATGGTAATAATCAGACTAAGCAGAGGGGCAGGGAGTAATTTACACTTTTGAAATATTGTTATTGTATCAGATAGCTGAAAGAATATCCAGTGTATATAGTTTACTACCAAAGGAGTCGTGTGAGGTGAACTCTCTTGATTTTGCAACAACCATGTAATGATGTCTATTCTAATACATTCCAAAGTGAACGTACTACAAAAGGTCAGAATTGAAATAAATCCTTCTATTGTGATTAAAAAATTAATAAAAATGTGTTCTAAACTAGTCCCGACTTGGCGTCAGAGTTGACCAGCAGGCAAGCACGCCAGAGATTCATTCCTTCCCAGAAAACCGAACAGGTAGGTATACGAGTGTTAGTTCTCTGATAGCCGGGATTATTATTAGGTTTCATTGTGTAACTATGTTCAACATGTGTTAAATTTATCCATTTGCACATATGTTAATATTGCGTAAATCAACTTTATTTGGGTGTCATTTTTTTGGGATCACAAGCTAAAACCAAAAACTCTCAAAACACACTTGTACTTCCCACACACCTAACACACTCAGGACGAGGAGCTGCACTGTCCGCTGGCTGGACACAGCCGTCGTAACTCAACATAAACAAACCAACAAGGACTACAACCATACAATAAAAGACCACTGCACAATCACTAACAACATAAAAAACAATAACACGACAACCAATACAACCACCTACAATATCAATGAACCACAACAACTCAACAACACTCAACTCCAACAACTTATCTCCAACACAACAGAACTCTAAGTTTAAAAACCCTCATACACACAAGCACAACAACTTCAGCAACACAGACACAACAACTCTAAGCATACAATATCAACAACAATTCAAACAACAAATCAATAACACACATTACAACTGACCATCAAGAAACTCTCCCAAAACTGCTGCCAACTATACTGTCCATCACAAGCTCTGATCTCATACTGACTAACTGACTCGGCAGCTGCACCAGCAGATAACCCTGAACTAACCAACAAGCAATTCAATCGTTAACCATCCATCCAACAATTACACCTCTCTCTCTCTCTAAAAACCACAAACACATACTGCACGATCTCAACAGTGACACCAACCACGAAACTAACTTTCTCATGCAACCCTCGATGTTGTCAAATGGAACAAACAGATCATTCCTCCATACCATTCTAATAAATACTGACTTGGGATTAGTATTTGTTAGTGTTTTTATTAAAAATTTGTAATGGTTTTGGTTAAAATGTCTAAGATACTTGTAAAAATTCCTTTGTGCAACGAGCACGTGGAACTCAACAATCCTAAGCTAGAGTAAAGTTGTGTGAATTTAGCTCATTATCAGTGGTGATTTGCTATTTCCTGAGAGGAATTCTGTTTGTTAGCATGTTATATAGTTTATTTTTGTAATAACAACGAAAAAGTCCATTGTTTATATCCAACACGAAATCTGTGTCACAGAGTTTAGCAGCCCTTAAGGTCTTACCATCAGCTCACAACATTTGAGTTTAGAATGGTAAAACGTCGAAAAAATTAGCGACGCTGTAATTGGATACAAACAAAAAAACAATTTTTAATAGAAAATTGTATTCTTCTTAACTATACAAACCTGAGGTCCTTTACATTAGGAATGACTTTACGAGTAGGGTAGGCGGGTAGGCCCGCCTGCCCGGATATAAACACTCCACTTTGCCTTTTGGCCCAGGTTCCAGATTGAGGGGTGGCATGAGGTGGCCATTAATGTAAAGAACCTCAAGTTTGTATAGTTAGGAAAAATCGCAGTTTTTAAAAGTATATTGCATTTTCCCTAGCTATACAAACCTGGGGTCCTTTATGATAGGAATTACTTAAGACGTAACCTGGACACGGCCGGTGAAATCTTTAACAAGGCTGTTCGGTAGTTAACTACCGTTCCGGTGGCTGGTAGTCCCCCTGACCGGACGTAAACATTCCAATTCGCTTTGGCCTAGGTAGCAGATTGAGGGGTGCCTCGAAAGGCTTATCACAAGAAGTGGGTTTGTATTAATTATTAAAGCCAATCAATTATTATCAAAACACAGTATATTCAAAATATTAAAACCAATAAAAGATAGATCCCACCGTGAAAACGTGATTAACGGCTAGTCATCAAGAGCTCACAAAAATACGTCTTCAATGGAAGACGGCCGAAAGCAAAGTGGAGTGCTACCAGGAGGCAGTTACTGCCCAACCACCTTGTTCAAGAACTTAATGGCAGTGTTCCAGCTTCTCCGTAAAGTAATTCCTAATGTAAAGGACTGAGGGTTTCTATATCGAGTGGGAACAAATTCATTGCAGTTATTGTCATTATTCTTCTTATAAATATTATAATCATCATTAGGTATTGTTATCATTCATACTTCGACATCAGGGAAGAGGATGATTGATAGAATATTCATAAACAGGTAGCTACATGTGCCGTATGCATAAACATATACACAGATGTGATGCTACATACATAAAACATACACAATACATAAATGAAATTTGGTATTGTATATATATGTGTGCGTGTGTGTGTGAGGTCGTCAGTAGAACAGGTAAGTTGTTACAAACGGTCGTTGCAGCCAGCCATTCAGTGAACTAGTTTATCAATCAAGAAAATTTTGCCACTGTTTATTCTTGGTTTGAAAAGTTAGAAAGTCTTTGATATAAACAAAATATTCGTATATCTCTTTTCATACTCATCATTCGAGTATTGCCCCTATAAAGGTCACCGTTGCCTGCTTGTTTAAATCATTTGGTGCTTGTGTACCTGTTAATATTTAGCACCTGACACATACGATTCTTTTCTTTGTTGCATAATGCAAAAACATGGAACACGAAAGCAGTCTTGCAGCCACAAGGACAATTTGCTAGGCTTGCCTTGGGTGAAGCTACAGTCACGCATAACCTGGGACCTGGCTTTCACCTATGGATGATCAGCTGATCTCGGCCTGTCGTCGGCGGTGTTTACTATAATGTAAGGTTACCCGGTGTGTCGGGCTAAAATATCGTACCAAACACCTCTAATTGGTCGTGCTTTCATTTCAATAGGATTGTATTTTACCAATTCCAAAGGTTTTGCATAACTGATAGTCAAAGGGTAAATAGAAATTGCGTTATAATTGCTATGTATTTCTGTAGCCAACGTTAAATTGTACAATGAAAACAATAATATTGCCATATGTAGTACCTATATTTACCAAATTCCTTTATAGTATAATATTGTCATATGTATATATACCAAATTCTTATTCATTACCCTTGGTATCACCTATGGAAACCGCAATATTATCGTCATTCTCAACAATGATTTGCCTACACTTTCCATTAATGGTTATTGTACTAGAGGGTGAAATATTTGTTTCTATGACCATTGTCATACTACTCGGATTCTGAACCCATTAGATTTCTTTGATTTACTCTGATAAGTACCTTAATTATGAACATTATACATCACTGCCAATTTTTGCCAATTAGGTCGTGGCTTCAAATAGCTATTTCCAATATACGATCCATACCTGATGCTTTGGTAAGATCTTCTTGACGAAAATCAATTAACAATGCCCTGAAATACACAAAGAATCTGCTACCAACACTATCGAATACATCGTAAGTTGGCCCAGCCCTCGTATGTACAGCAGGCTATATTGATTTAACACATCTGCGTCTGTATATATATGCACATTCAAGCACGTTATGCTTTTCTGTGATTGCGTTTATAACGTGTAACGTCATATATTTCATTTTCTAGTCTCTACAGGGAGTTGGAATTCTCATTCTTTCTGAAGAGTGAATTGATCAGAAACACAACTCCTATTCTGCAGGAGCTACGATACTAACGTGAAAAAACTATAAGTTATAAAAAAAATAAGAACCTTATTTTTAAAGCGTACAAGGGCCCGTGAAAGGAGGGAATCATCCCTGAGGAGGGAAAGTGAAGTGAAGAACCTATTCACCACATCCACGAAAGTATTTTGCACGAATCAATTATAGCTTCTTTTCTTGCAGTTTTTTGTTCGGCGATAAGACTAACCCTATGGATGTTTATTTCTTTTTTTATTTATTGGCTTACTATATATAAGCGTGCGAACAGGAGAGAGAGAGAGAGAGAGAGAGAGAGAGAGAGAGAGAGAGAGAGAGAGAGAGAGAGAGAGAATGACATGCTTGTGCAATTAAGTCAATGACCACGCAAAAAATAATTTAATGAATGCATATATACATACATGGCACTTCTTGGCTATTCTGGTCGTTTTCTGATCCACAAAACATCTCGCTTTTTTTACAAATTCAGTGAGCAGCTTAAAACAACTAAGACTCCTCCATGCACTACAAATACTATGGTATATTAGGTTTAACAACCAAACAATAGACTGACGTTTCCTTTTTTGCTGTCATTCAAGAAAGTGCAAAGAAATGAACAAAATCCCACACAAACAAGGAATATGTCAGTCTGCAGCAGTCTGACTGACAAGTTCAGACTTCCGTATTCAAACTTGCCACATCAACAATCAATGACAGCTGCGCCAGAGTTCCACCACTAATGGCAAAGGCTATTTCGCTACTGATCACTGAAGTGATGTGATGTCAGGACTCACCGGCAGCAGTGTGGCAGTGGCACACGTGTGGGGAACGACAGCGTGGAGGGTGTGGTGTTACCTGTTAGTGATTTAACATCTCACGGTAACCAACGACGGGCATATGACATTTCGAGAGTGAAACCACACATCGCCTGTAATGCTTCAGATATCTATCTACTAGTTAGTTTCATTGGCGGGAAAATCACGGTAAATCCGGCGAACCACGGTCTCAAGTAAAATGTAGCAGATGATTACAAAAACACAGAACGAAAAACGTCAATGAAATATCATTATAGCACTATTTAAATCATAAGCATAATGCTAATGATACTATGGATCACTTGCAGATGCAATGCAGTTTGCCTGGTGACTAACAAAGATAGCCGAGGTCTTATAGACCTGAGAAAATAAAGGAAAGCTTCGTCTTTGAACGCAATTAATCGATACAACCAATTTCACAGTGATGTGAGCCAGCAACATGACATTGCATTAAAAATACACAAAATGGTCATACAATGAAAACCAATATACCTCGACCTGTAAAATAAACAAAATAAAAAGTGTTTGAAGAGTTGAGCAATCTTCCAATTACCGTATTCCCAATGGTGTTACCTAATCAATTTCACATAAGTACGTAAGCTGAATGCCGACGACCACCTACCTACTGGCGCAACCTGACACGTTACCCGGTTTTGTGATTCTTCCTAATGCTATCTATGTGAATAGGATGTCGAGCAAACGCAGGGAGATAAACAAAAAAATCGTGCTTTTATATTCAAATCGGAAATCCCAGAGCGAAAGAAGGGTGAAGAACTACACCTTTTCTCAAGTTGTGCCGAACAGTTAAAGAAATGTGTATACCAATTTTAAGGTCAAAACACCATCGCCAATGAAGACAGCTAGTCTGAAAAAGTTCTGATATGATCAAGGCCAGTTGGCGAAAGGATGGATAAAATCGGCCAATGAGGTCTAGGACAATTACGGTTCCAGTAACACCGTTAAACATTCTGCCTAGTTCAGAGCCGATAGTTTGTTTGCTTATGACTTCTTCAGACTGCCATCATTATCGGACCCAGGTCTTTCAATTGAAAGACAAAGACAGCTGTCAACCAAGACACGCAAGTCATAACAGAAGTCGGAACCTAAGTACCACACACATTACTGCGCGTTGACTATTTCTATCATAATAATCACATGACTGCGAGCTGACTATTTCTATCATAATAATCACTCAGAAGGGACAATATATGCTGCGGGCGCCATGCATAACACTGTGTTTTCCCGAACTTCCCGACGCAGTAGTGAGCTATTGACAGCATTTCATTCGAATTTTCCCTTCTGAGTGATTATGATAGAAATAATCAACGCGCAGTCATGTGTGTGGTACTTAGGTTCCGACTTTTGTTATGACTTGCGTGTCTTGGTTGACAGCTGTCTTTGTCTTTCAATTGAAAGACCTGGGTCCGATAATAATAGCAGTCGGAAGAAGTCATATGCAAGCAAACTATCAGCTCTGAACAAGGCAGACATGTTTAACGGTGTTATTGGCATCCCAATAGTTATATATATATATATATATATATATATATATATATATAATATATATACATATTACATATATATGTAAATACATATATATAATAATTATTATATATATATATATAATAATTATTGTAATATATAAATATATATATTATATATCTATATATATCTCTATATATATCTATATATATATATATATATATAGTGATTGCAATGCCAATAATTCAAGTGAAGCAAGATGCAATAAAAAAATACGAAGTTACACGGACCTTTTTTTTAATTGTCATATATAATACTGTTCAATTGAAATCAAACATTTCTTGAAAGAATAACGCAGTAATATAGTTACTGCATACAAATATACAATATAATAAGGATGCCTTTCATTGACTTAAACTGACAGAATGCACAGCAGAATGGACGGAAAACAAAGTGATGTAGTTAAAAGTAATACATTATTTTCAAGTTAGTCAAAGTTCATTTGAAAATGAACTGTAACCTCTTGTGGTCACAGGATTTCAGGAGGGGGAGGAGGCGCCCCCCCCCCCCCCCCCCACCGTGCGGGCGCCCAAGCTGGGATGAAACGCAGTTAGCCTGCCCAGGTAAACCCTTAGGTACAGTGTTTATTATTATTAAAATTTAAAATCGAAGTGGATATTTTGCAGTGTGACGTCAGGATACGTAGTAATTGACTAAAGTATTTAGGTGTAGCCTTCCTGTTCCCATGCACAGTCGACGACAGCCGAGGATGACGTCATCAAAGATGTTTTATACTAGTTTAGCCTGGTTCGTTGGTGTGGTTTTAGTGTAACTAATGATATAACATTTAAACTTTTAAAACTGTATTTATAAAAGATGTTTATATTATTAAACTTGTTTTTCGGGTTTGAATAAAGGTATAATTACATTTCTGAAAAAGTTTTAGTGTTGGCAGTGATACAAATTACATATATACTAGGTATATATATATTTGTGACATTTGTAAAATGTATTTCTGCTGTGAATAAAGATGTACCTTTTTACGTTTTTTTCTTTGTCACGAGATATGAAAAATATATAAAAAAAGTTTGTATTTATTAAATTTTTTCAAGCGAATAAAGCTAAAAAACATTTTGATAAAAATACAATTTTATATTTTACGAATATATATAGATAAAAATTAATTTCGTAAACACAATTGATATTTTTGGCCTTATAGTTTTCTATAATTTATTGGGAAGCGACATATTGATATCAGACTTTACTTTTTGAAAATAAATTTATTAAAGGAAACCAAAATTTCTATAAATCGGATAAATCAATATTGAATGACCAGTTGTTTTGTTCGTTCCACGAACACGTAACCCTAAAGGCCTGTCCACACTAGGAAACACTGTTTGCAAACAATGTATGCAAACTGTTTACAATTATTTTTTACCTTATATTTGTTTCTCATCCAAACTGGAAAACATATAGTTTCTATTTATATATATATATATATATATATATATATATATATATATATATATATATATATATAAACAAATGCATAATGTATGTACAGTATGTATGTATGTGTATGTGTATGTATATGTATATATATATATCTATATTATATATATATATATCTATATATATATATATATATATATATATATATATATATACAATGCTGTACAATAGTGATATAGGAAATAACTTTGCCAATAGAAATAATGAAACACCTGAGCCGGTACCAAAGTAACAGTGGAGAAGTAAAGAAAACACTAAAAGGCATGAAAAGAAACCAAGCATCAGGAGATGGCCTGACAATTGATTTAATAATAGACGGAGGAGATTTCATAATAGTAAAACTCGCCGAACTCTACACAAAATGTTTGCAAGAATGTTCTATACCTACAGCTCGGAAAACCTAATCATTATATTTATTCACAAAAAGGAAGACACAAAGACCTGAAAAATTGCCGCCCAATAAGTTTACTCTCAGTAATATATAAAATATTTACAAAGATCATATTAGGCCGAATAGAAAGATTACTAGACTTTAATCAACCAAGAGAGCAGGCAGGTTTTGGAACCGGGTATTCAATAACTGACCCTATCCATATAATTAACCAGCTAAAGGATAAATCAACAGAGTATGACAAACCACTATGTATGGCATTTGTAGACTATGAGAAAGCTTTTGATTCTGTCAAAACTTCAGCAGTAATGAAAGCCCTGCAAAGCAGGGAATAGATGAATCTCATGTTAGAACACTTGAAGATATCTATACGGGTAAGTGCAGCAATCCTAAAACTACATAAAGAGTGAGACATTTCCGATTGAGAAAAAAGAGTTAGACAGGGAGACGAGACCCCATCTCACATAAATTATTCACAGCGTACCTAGAAGAAGTTTTTAACAATTTAAATTGAGAAAATGTAGGAATTAACATTAATGGGGAATACCTTAACAACTTAAGATTTGCAGATGACATACTTCTACTCAGTGAATCAGGTGAGGAATTACAAAAGATGATAGATCTGAATAAACAAAACCAGAAACGTAGGACTAAAAATTAATATGAGTAAAACTAAGATAATGTTCAATGAAAATGCAGAGAGACAACAAATAAGGATTATGGACGAACATCTACAGATTGTTAATGAATATACATATTTAGGACAGACAGTAAGTGTTTCCCCAAGACATGAGACCGAAATTAAAAGGATACGTATGGGATGGAGAGCTTTTAGTAAACAAAATGAGATTATGAAAAGTAAAATGCCACTTTCTCTAAACAGAAAAATATTTAATCAGATGGTCCTGCCAGTATTCAACTTATGCATCAGAAACTTGGAGCCTTACTAAAGCCTTAGAACATAAGCTAGTTACAACTCAAAGAGCTATGGAAAGAATAATGACGGGAATAACACTAAGAGACAGAAAAGAGCAACGTGGAGACGAGAGCAAACTGAAGTAGAGGATATTCTAACAACAAGTAAGACAAAGAAATGAGCGTGGGCAGGACATATAATGAGAATGTCAGATAATAGATGGAAGAAAAGAATAACAGAATGGGTCCCTAGAGATTGCAAACAAAGCAGGGGAAGGAACAGAAGACGATGGATTGACGAGCTAAGAAAATTTGCGGGTATAGCCTGGCATAGAAAGACCATAAACAGAAGGGAGTGGAAGGACATGTCTGAGGCCTCTGTCCTGCAGTGGACTAGAAATGGTGGTTGTTGTTGATGATGATGATGATATATATATACATACATATATAGTACATATACAACTACACACACACACACACACACACACACACACACACACACACACACACACACACACACACATATATATATATATATATATATATATATATAATATATATATCTATATATATATATATATATAGTGTATGTGTGTACATATATGTACGTATATGTATATATACAGGGTGTAACACGAGTTTACGAAAATATTGTGGGAAATGAAAGAAAAAGTCATTCTGAGCAGAAAATGTTTTGTCAACATATTTAGGCTTCGTCTGTTGGTGATGAAAATTGTTTAAATAACTGTTATTGCTGCTTTCATGTAATAGAGGTTGGTTAAGGGAGGTCGGTGCATCCTAGGATGTTGGGGGAGCATAGAGAAGGAAGATGAAGCGAATAGGTCAATGTGAATGAAGTACCTCCTATTCAAATCTATTATTTAGGTTTTGAAGAAAGAATGCATGCACCATTGAATCCCTGTTCCTCCCTATAAATGGTATTTATCTGACACCAATAAAAAAAAAAAAAAAAAAAAAAAAAATGAGGGAAAAGAAAAGAAACCTAATTGAATCTTCCTGCCATCAAAGGTAAGCTTGCTTATTCATTTGATACCTAACAAAGATTTCAAATTTATCTTTTAATAGTTGAAATTAGATTACTTGAAAGAGAAAAATCATAAATTATTAAAAATCCGTTCCATCTATTTTCAATTCCGCCAGAAACAAGTCAGCATGACACAGTCTTTTTTCTAAAGACTTCCTCACCCATCTCTTTTTCTTTCTCTCATCCTTCCTTGAGTGCATTAAAATTGCCAAGTAGAATACAGAGGCTACTGCATCAACAAGCATCCTGATGACAACGGAGGTCTGGACAGGAAATTTGTTTGCAAACAATGTTTCCTAGTGTGGACAGGCCTTAAAGCTAAATACCACTCTGCCGTGTTGCCTTGCCGGTTCACGACCAATTTACGCCAAACCCGGCAGAATGTGTCTGTCTCAAGATCTAAGGAAAAACGTCTGTCAACAAGCACGTGGGCGGAGCTAATCCTAGTGATAGTGGACCTTTATCTCCAATGTCCAAAGGGTATGAATATACCTTGAGAATTTTCCCTTTTAATCTTGGAATCTACCTCTGGATTTAGTATTTTTTATATCAGTACAGTATCTTTAGAAGTGAAATACTTTCATTTAAAGATTAACAACTAAACAACAGCGAAATATATTGGATTACACCAAGGGTCGGCAGTAAGTCCATTTTTATTTATACTGGTCATGAATATGTTAGGTGAAGAGATCAGGAATGAAGAGCTGTGGGGAGAGTTGTACGCCGATGATCTGGTGATTACTACCCAAAATGAAGAAGACCTTCAGAGAAGGGCTGGAAAGTGGCAGGAATCTTTAGAGGGGTGGCTTAAAGGTGATTGTGAATAAAACAGAGATTTTGGTGAGCAGTACTGATTGATAGATTGATTAACCCTCTTACGCCGATTGGACGTATTAAACGTCGAGTCAAAATGTCTCCCGTATGCCGATTGGACGTATCATACGTCGGCTCAAAAAAGTTTTTTTAAAAATTCGCGGAAAAATACTTATAGGCCTACCAGCCGAAAACTTTTGTATCACGCGCCTTGGGGGATGCTGGGAGTTCACGGATCAAGGCATTGTTTTGTTTACAATCAATACACAGGCGCGCAAGCGCGAATTTCTTTCTTATCGCACTAAAAAGTATCAGTGACACATCTCGGAATTTATTTCGTCACTTTGACATAATTTTTGCACCATTTTAAATTATCCTTTACATGAAGTATTATATATGAAAATGTGCGCAATTTCATGTAAAATACAACAAAAAAATACTCATGATTGTAGCTTTTATCAGTTTTGAAATATTTCCATATAAATAACGATAAGTGCCAAAATTTCAACCTTCGGTCAACTTTGACTCTACAGAAATGGTCGAGAAACGCAATTGTAAGCTAAAATTCTTATATTATAGTAATATTCAATCATTTGCCTTCATTTTGCAACAAATTGGACGTCTCTAGCACAATATTTCGATTTATGGTGAATTTATGAAAAAACTTTTTCCTTACGTTCGTGCGATAACTCTTCTGATAAATTTTTTCGTGCGATTGTCCTAATGTTTGCACCCTTTTAAATTTGCCGTTACATAAAGTTTTATATATGGAAATGTGCGCAATTTCATGCACAATACAACAATAAACAACCCATGGTTGTAGCTTTAATCAGTTTCGAAATATTTTCATATAAATAACGTTAAGTGCAAAAATTTCAACTTTCGGTCAACTTTGACTCTACCGAAATGGTCGAAAAACGCAATTGTAAGCTAAAACTCTTATATTCTAGTAATATTCAATCATTTACCTTCATTTTGCAACGACTTGGAAGTCTCTAGCACAATATTTCGATTTATGGTGAATTTATGAAAAAAAAAAAAAAAAATTCCTTACGTTCGCGCGGTAACTCTTCCGAAAAAATCAGAATTTTTTTGTGCGATTGTCGAAATGTTTGCACCATTTAAAATTAGCTGTTACATAAGTTTTATATATGAAAATGTGCGCAATTTCATGTAGAATACAACTAAAAAGGATTGAAGGTTGTAGCTTTTCTCTTTTATCGAAATATTTGCATATAAATTACGATAAATAAAAAAAAAAACCACGTTCGGTCAAATTTGACTCCACCGAAATAGTTGAAAAACGCAATTGTAAGCTAAAACTCTTACGGCCTAGTAATATTCCGTCATTTTTCTTCATTTTGAAACAAATTTGAAGTCTCTAAAACAATATTGTGATTTATGGTGAATTTTTGAAAAATATATTTACCTTCACTCCGCTCGCCGATTCGCGGCCGCAAGTCTCCGAAATACGTACATCGCATTATCCTAATATTTGCTCCATTTCATATTAGCCTTTTTATAGAGTTTTATATATCAAAATGTGCAAAAATTCATGAAGAATACAATAAAAAATAATTGAAGGTTGTAGCTTTTTCCATCTCCGAAATATGTGCATATAAAAAAATAAATATATAAAAATTTCGACATTCGGTCAAATTTAACTCGTCCGAAATGGTCGAAATCTGCAATTCTAATCTAAAACTCTTACAGTATCGTAATATTCAATCATTTTTCTTAATTTTGAAATAAATTGGAAGTCTCTAGAACAATATTTAGAATTACGGTGAATTTTTGAAAATAACATTTTTTTACGTCCGCGCGTTACGAATTCGTACATAATTTTGTGATAATATTTTTCCGGTGTTGCTTTTATTGTTTTACTATGTATTATATATCAAAAGGATTGCAATTTAGTGTACAATACAACGAAAAAAAAGTAACTCGTTAGCTTCGACCGTTTTTGTACAGCGTGATTTGAATACAATTATCTATGAATTTTTTTTTTTCGCTACCATATATCGCATTATTTACATATGATAATGATATTATTTTTCATTTCTGATGATTGCATACTAAACTTCAGGCAATGAAAAAAAATGAGCCAAAAATGAACTCATAATCTTCAAAACTAAGCGCGCTGTGATTTTTTGAAAAAATTATTTTTTCCGCTTTCGCGCTCACTCCAAACCGGCGCCGGCATACAGGAGGGGTTTTGATTTTTAGGGCTTCGGCGTAAGAGGGTTAATTAGTACATGCTGGCGTCACAATGACAAGGTTATTGACGTCTTATTTTACAAAAAAAAATAAAATCTTGGGAAAGAAATTAAAAACAGTAAGAATAATTACTATGAACTGAGAAAAACATATACACATATATATACAAAATACACATATACATATACACATACTACAATGATATATACCTACACATACTAACACATGTACACACAATCCAACATCATGACCAAATTAACCTAAATTTTTACTAGAAGACCTGCTTCTTGAAGGAAATTAAAAAGGCTATCCTCCCTAAAATTGCATCTAGTTTAAAATCCCCTCTTCTAGCAGCAATAAAATGATGGTTCCTTACTGACATTAAGCTGGGACATTCTACTATCAAATGCTTTACTGTAAAGGGAACAAGACAATCTTCACAAAATGGTTGAGGGTCACTGTTCATTATAAAACCATGGGTAAGCCGTGTGTGCTCGATCGATCTGTAACCTATACAGGGCAGGCTCTTTCCGACGGTCTTCAAACATATAAAGCCAGGGTTTGATTACATCAGCAAGTTCTCTCATTTTATTATTTGTCTCTGTAGTCCAATAAAATTGCCTAACGGATTCTACTGTCTTTTTAATTTCAGGAATTTTTTATGTACCTGACTTAGCCAATTCATCAGCTCGTTCATTTCCAAGAATTCCAACATGTGAAGGAATCCAGCAGAAGTTGACTATCTTCTGTTTTTGTTTTAATAAAAACAGTCACTTTGTTATTTCCAGTACCACAGGGTGTACTGGATTAAAAGATGTCAAAGCTTCCAAGGACTCTTGGAATCACTAAAAATAGTCAAATTATCTCCTTCTAAAGTAACAATTTTCTTTAGTGCTGTTAAATGCTAAAAAGTTCAGCAGTAAAGATAGAAGCAGAACTTGGTAGTGCACCACAAATACTACTGTCAAGGTATACCATTCCAAATCCAGCGCCTGCACTGGATTTGGAGCCATCGGTGAAGATTTGCCTCGAGTTATCATGCTTTTCAGCATGGAAAAGGAATTTCTGTTTAAGATTATCATCTGAACAATCTGCCTTGCAACCAGAAAACCATTTTACAACATTTCACAGAGGGCAACTTCCATGGAGAGAATCTTGGAAATTATACTGGAACTACTTTTCCTTTTAACTTAGCTCCTCTAAGGAACATTTTACCCAGTACCCAGAGGGTTTCGGATATGAAGCATATCTTTCATGAATACAAAAATTGCTTTTAAAAACTGTATTGTAGGTTAAGGATTCGGGAGTACTCTGTATCCGGTACAAATATTTAAACAGGGTAAATTTCCTTATCAAATCTAGGGGCAGTTCACCTGCATCCACTAATAAACTAGATATTGGGGAGGATCTAAAGGCTCCTGTTGCACTTCTAATTCCCCAATGGTGAACTGCATTCAAAGTATCTAATCTTCTTCTTGTTGCTGATGAGTAGATTTCTGACCCATATGCCAATTTTGAAGCAACCCTTGCTTTATAAACATATAACAAGTGCTTTCTATCAGGCCCCCAATTTGTATGACCTAAGACTTTTAAAACATCTAATGCCTTCATGCATTTGACTTTGAGGTTCCTGAGATGAGATTCCCATGTTAACCTGCTATCAAAGAGGAGGCCTAAAACCTTTGTTTCCTGCACACAATAAGCCTCTGTCCATTTAAAAACAGATCTGGGTCTACATGAACGCCTCTGATGCGGCAGAAATGCATAAAGACAGTTTTGGCTGAGGAAAATTTAAAACCATGCTCAGCTGCCCAAAAGTTAACTTTATTTATTACTAACTGAAGTTTTTGCTCTGCTACAGATATTTTAGATGAAGCACACGAAATAGATAAATCATCAACAAACATTGTTGAAATTACATCTTTTGGAATTTTCGAGGCTATCCAATTTATGGCTAAGGCAAACATGGTGACACTTAACACTTCCCTGTGGTACTCCTTCCAATATTGATCTTTGATTTATAGCGAAAAAAGTTATTACATTAAGATATCTCAGTCCTATTCTACATAAGGTCATTTATAACAATTATGGTAATAGTGTACAATAGTATGATGATTGGAATAAAAGCCAAACGGATGTTGTTATCTAATTTAGTTGTACTTAGAAAAAAAAAGGAGTTTCTTATTCGGTTGTTCATGGCTGTACATGTTTATGCAATGAGTATAACGTTAAAACCATACTTTCATCATTCTCTTTTGCTGGTTTTGAACTTATGTAACTAGAAGATGGGATAAAGTTAGGCTTTTTTCACTTCACAGTACATATTTATAATACTATAATGTACTGTACAGTAAATTCTAAAGTACATACTATACTGCATAAATATAATTTACTTATTGTGCCATCGGGGGATTACAGCGCTGTCTGACTGGTCTAGGGCGCTGTTAACTGGTTTAGTATTCCAAAAGAAGGTGTGCGGCGGCTGTAGACCTTAAAATCAGTAAGCGTTGGCAGCATTTATACCAGGATGTAATCTGGAACAATATATATTTTGGATATTGTGTGTTTCCACTACTTACCCACCAAAGAAGTAAGAAATGAATATCAAGTTAAGAGAATATCTTCACAGTTCAACGAAGACATAACTGAGATGGAGAGAGAGACACCAAATGAAGTTTGCTATGCGAACCAAAAGTACAACTCTGTAGCTCGTTTGTAAATACAATGAAGCCACTAACAAATGGTGGCTGGCGGATAAACTGAAAACCAGAATTGGAAGCTATCGTGGGAATATCAACAGTAGCAGAACTTAAACTTTCTCATACGTCAGAATCTTTCTACGATGTCAAGACAGAAGAATCTACAATCAACCATCGTGTCTCAGGCAACGGCGATATGGCACCACGAGACTTCAGCTCATCGTATGGACACGACCTTGGAGCAAGAGCATCTTTATTAAAATATATAAGCCATACGATATATATTGGCTTCTTCATCATAAGTTGGCTGTCATAGACAGTGTGGAACTTCGAGAACTTCTGCCGAACGTGACTTCCGCAGCATATCATCAACAAACCAACGAAACGGAAAACAGACATTCTACAAACACACTGCACGAATCGTTGATCTGTGTCAATCAGAAGCAAGGAAGGAAGCCAGCTGAGTCATGACGTCATGAAAACATTACGGGTTTCTCCCATATATACCAGCTAAGTAAACCTTCTTTATTCATTCGGTGTGTAACTTACTTTAGTGTTCAGCCCACGCAGGTCGAGAGATCGCTGTTTCTGGGTGAGTTACGAGACATCCTTTAATCTCACATTTCTTGCAGGAATCTATCTTCATCATTTGGCTAACCGTTCCTGCAGGCCTTTATCTTTGTTTTTCATGCCAACCCTTCTTTTTCAGAAGTTCTCCTGAAATATTTTATCATATCTTATGTGCCTAACTTTATCATTTTGGGGGACACATCATTATTTCTGTACCACATTGTGTATATATAGCGTATGTGTTTACGCAGTGGACGTGTGTATTCTCACAGGTATTTTGATAGGGTTGCTAATAATCGAAGTGATAGAAAAAAATTGAAGACAAAGATGGCCACACCTGCAACCCAGTAACCTGGTAACTTTAGTTAGTGCCAGGTCAGCAAATGTTCCCTTCCAAGGCCGCATTTACAGGTTTTTGCCTCAAAGGGTAGAATCATGGATTTCATCAGTGGATGCTCATTTGAAAGCTAAATGTATCACTTTGCCGTCCCTACAGCTACAGGAAGCTAAAAGCTTCACTGACTTTCCAAAAGGGGATGCCAGATCCTACCTTAGAGGTGTTTCATTTCAAAAGGCAAAGACATGGGATGAATTTAAAATTAAATTACGCTCCATATATGGCAGTGAGGAAGCCTTGGATGCGGTTTTAGCTTTGAGAAATATTTTTAATCTGGTCTCTATGAATCATCTTAGCTTCGTTGACAGAGCAGCACTTATGGCAGAGCATTTGAGTGAATATCTGGATAATTTGAATAAATCTAATTGAGTTAGTGGTACAGACATGGCTGTAAAGGATTTTATCAGGTTCATATACTTAACTTTCATAATTGCTATGTTACCAGAAGCCTTGGTACGGTGTTTTGATGAAGAGCTATTGCCCAACAGGACAGAACTAGACATCTATAAACAAATTAAGAAACATGTCAAAATGTGCAGATTTAGAGCCCTCAATTGTTCAAGTTTTTGCAAAGAATGAAAATAAACCACAGCAAGTAAATGTAGTTAATAGTAACACAGCAAGGATAACTTGTTTTAACTGTAAACAAATGGGACATATGATCACAGATTGCCTTACGTGTTATTGTTCCATTCATAATAGCTCGTCATGCATACGCTCGTTTTTCGCGTAATCAGGCGCTGGGTAACGCTAAAAATACACAGAACGTTGCCAATGATAACAAGAAGAAGAATTCACATTATCACAAAAAGAAGCAAGTGAACAGTAACTCTGCTCAGAATCAGAAACAAGCAAATCGGGGTTCAGGGAACATGGCTCCTGGTCCGTCTAGTCAAAACAATCAAAGTCAGCTAAATTTTCCGAGTGTCCAAAGCAATAAAAAATAAATTTAATCATCTAGAAGAATTATGTGCACAGAATTTTCCTATGAATGATAAGACCGTATCCAAAAATCAGTGCAGGATCCCGTAGATTTTCATAGAATTCACACTATAATCAGTAATGATGAATTATGCCCTACTTTACACACCATAAATCTAGAATATCAGCCCTTTACATAGTTTCTTTATTCCAGTAGTCCACGTAATATCATGGACTTACGGACTCATCACGTTGTTTTTGAACTTCCCTATTGAGAGGTCCGGAGTACGACTTTCGGGCATCGGCAATAACGAACTAAGTGTTGTAGACGTAACTCAGGTTCAGTACAAGGTGGGTAAGAACACGCTTACCGACACATTTATAGTTGTACACCACATTGATATGTATCCAGTTGTAACTGTAGGATATACATCTATGTGCATTCAAAATATTATCCTAGCTCCTGCCAAAAAATGGCGTGTTTATCAAAGGAAAATTCTATAAATCTTCAAACACATTAAAATCCGTGTTGGACAAAAAGGAGACAGACAATCAAACAGTAACGTATATTGAAGAACCAATCACCTGTCTCTTGAATCATGACATTATCCAAGCGACCCAACAGAACTCTCGCATACCCGTAATGGCAGCTTGCACACAATCTCTCGAGCATAATGCCAGGATCTGAAATTTTAATCCTTCCAGACACTCTGAAAATTAACGGACTTTCCGTTACACAAGCATTATACACTGTTGACTCACAGCATCAGGTCAACATTGAAGTCTGTAACCACTCGAACACCAATCTAGTAATCCACAAAAATCAGCATACCGTGGATATGGAAGTGTATAAATACCGCCTTCTTACTGTTGTTGAAATTAACCATGCTCAACCCATTGTTGATGAATCCCTCTTACAATCTATCAAAAGTAAAATCAATAAAGATTTCAAGAGGTGGGGATACAGAAGAAATTTTATGAACTTTTATCTAAATATCATGATGTTTTCTCCACTGGCGAGGGATCTCAACGGAAAACAGATGTCATTGAACACCAAATATGGTTAAAAGACAAGCATACAGTTATTTACGTACCTTCGTATCGACTCCCTATGAAATTTCAGTGAAATTAATGACAAAGTAGAAAAAATGTTAGAAGAAGGAGTCATTAGGAAATCGAGCAGCCCTTATAACTTTCCTTTATTGTTGTACCCAAAAATGATTGGACTTGGCGAATTTACGTAGATTTCAGTCGCTTCAACGAGGAAACGATTCCCGATTGTTTTCCAGTGCCATGTACCAACGATATCTTATCCTTGTTAGGACAGAATAAATATTTCACCAGCTTGGACTTACTTAAAGGCTTTCACCAGATACCCTTAGCTAAGGAGAGTACCCCATACACCGCCTTCAGCACAGCCAGGGGACACTATGAATTTTTATGTATGCCTTTCAGCTTACATTGCACCCCAATCACATTCACCATAATGATTAATATAGTGTTTGGAGACTTATTGGGAGATACCCTCCATGCCTATATGGACAATCTTGTAATCTTTTCTCATACCTTAGAAGAACATTTGCATAAACTAGAAATAGTGCTACAGAGACTAAGACAACACAATTTAAGAGTAAAAATATCCAAATGTGAGTTTTATAAGACAGAGTTAGTCTATTTAGGTTTTACGGTATCTAGTCAAGGTCTTA
>NC_061106.1:10709449-10751949 GCF_015104395.2 Macrobrachium nipponense | reverse complement strand
AGAGTCAATAAATCAGCTTATGACATTGGTAAACGGACATTTTAGAAGTATCAGGTCATGGATATGAAATATTTACTTGCAACACTAGCATATTACAATTCAAGTAAATCACACTCATGGGAAAATGTCACATTTTCTTGGAAAACCCAGTTTATATAGAAATTAGTTACATAGTGGGTTCTTTCGTAGCATCTCCTGCCTAAAAATTAACCTCAGAGGATGCGCGCGAGAAAATTGAATATGAACCTTTTGTTAGGGGCACATAGGATCAAATTTTATCACAGCTTAATTTCAGTAAGCGTAGAGAATTACAGAATCATGATTAATATTCTCTTTGACTCTTATGTTGCCTGGCAATCTTACAAATAGCTCCGTTTCCCACTTCTTTGTCTAGTAACTTACTACCAGTAATATTGAATTTTCTTTGGGATTTGTATTGATATCTGTTAATATGGATATTTTTACGGTCGTCAGAGACCTGGATAGGTTTACTCATTGTTATAATGCCATGAATAAAAAAGTCTGTACAGCTGACTTTTGAATTCCATAAAATATCAGCGAATTCATGTGGGTTAAGTTTAGTCCTTAACGGCTTTCTCCCTCCCGTATTTGGATGTTGTCTGAATTTACTTTGCCCTTGTGACAAGTATAATTTCACTTACAGGCTGATTAACGGAACCTGGTTACAGTACCCTGCAGATCGAGAGTTTCACATCGCATTCCCGGACAGATCGTCTACAACCCCAAAACCAGTTCGTCGTTGCGGACGACTGCAGTGAAGTAACAACCGCCTACAATGTGAAGGGAATAAGCACCATCATAAGTGATTTTTATCACTTATATGATTTTTATCAGTTAAAATATGATTTTTATCATGTTAATCTTTATGTTAGGCAATTATCAGTACATTAGTATTTTCTGTAGCATATCTATCTTAATAAGTTGAAGTGAAAAACTGTACCATTATATATCACGTGATCATTATTATTTACGAATATTATCATATGCATATGTCTTATATCTTATTACATGCATCTGTATTTGTGTACACCATGAATTTTTTTTACTTATAAGTATTTTCTATATATCTATATATTCACCATAGTGTCTGTATCACACTCCTGTAAGTCAAATGCAAGTCAAGCTTGAGTAATATTAAGTGTTTGGTTTTGTAGCCGACCGAGCATTTATGTAAGTGCTACATAATATAAAATATGGAATGTTATTCCATATATAAAAAACTAAAACTATGATTAATTAAAACCAGTGACCCAAGAGGTCAACTAGTTGCCTTGCAGGAATGTGATCAGACCAGATATGATAAGGTAGGCTAAGATGACGTGTTGTAATCAGTCAGTGTCTAGTTGCCGTCACCGGTGGTCATTCATTTGTTTTGCAAACGGTTACCCAAGCTTCCTGCTTGAGACAACCACAGCTACTGTCTGCTCCCTTTATGATTTGTAAACCAGATTGTAAGTCAGAATTCAATCAGCCATCATCATTAGAAGACCTGTCCAATTTTATCTGATCTTCATCATGTAGTCTCAAAGAATAGAGATATTTTTGTACTCTGTTTTCTGCTAGACACCTCACATCAGAAAGAAGATACTGAATGAGCTTAGAAATTATCATCATGAGTTGAAACCTCTCCGTCGTCATAACCAAAGAAGATACTGACTTCGTAAATTATCATCTAAATCCAAGACACTCCAATGAGTATGGAAGTCATAACAAACCGACTTTAGCATAAAATTATCGCAGGTCTAAATAACCTCACAGGGTGCCTTATTATACAAAGGCATCAGCCCTATATATGTATATGTGATATATATATATATATGTATATGATATATATAATATATATATATATATATATATATATATATATATATATATATATATAATATATATATATATATATATATATTTTATATTATATATACAGTAATACTTTGGGTTACGAACCGATTAGTATACGAATTTTTTAACTTACGAAGTGACGACCTCATTCTGGAATACGAATTAAATTTCGCTTGGAATACGAATGCGCGAATTTCCATCATGGGAGGCCGCCTGATTTGTTTACATCGGATGAGCGTGGGATCTGCGAACGCATTTTTTCGGCCAAAAACTTAACGCCTGCTTTGTTTACATCGGATGAGCGTGGGATCTGCGAACGCATTTTTTCGCCAAAACTTAACGAGGGTCAGTGACTTCCTCCTACGCATCCCTTGACCCTTTTTAAACCATAACTCTTTCAATATCTCGCTGGCGGTAAGATTGAACGCATCTGTCCGTGATACGCTCTCAAATTTGCTTAGTGATTTGCGCACGTGTTGTGTTTCCGTAATAGTGCTTATACATTACTATTACCCAAATACTAAAAGACAATGGCTCCCAAGATGACGAAGGCAAGCAGCAAGAAGGAAAGCATAAGAAAGAAGGAGATGATTACAGTCGAAATGAAGAAGGAAATTATCCAAATGCATGAATAAAAGGCGAGTGCGTGAAAGACATTGCAGCATTCTTCAAGCGGTCGCAATCAACGATCTGCACTATTTTGAAGAAAAAGGAAGAAATTAAAGCCAGTAAAGCATCAAAAGGTGTCACAGTATTGACGAAACAACGGCCTTATATTCTCGACGATGTAGAAAATTTGCTCATAGAAAAATATTTTTTCAAAATTGTGAAAGACAACATAGTGTTGCGTAAGCGTAAATTAGTGATCATAGTGAACGGTGCTCTCTAGAGAAAGAACCAGAAAGTCTTCCAGAAGTGTTCACGGAGGGAGATTTCCCCCCCAACCGCCCTAACCCTCTCCTCCTCACCCTTCCCTCCTCCCGTCTCCGTCAAGCCAGCAGCCACACTCGCCAAAGGATAAAGTTCAGGTTTTACTGTGCATGCATATTAAATCTAGTGTTTATATTTAATTTCATTCTTCAATTTTATAATTTTATGTAATTCCTACACGAATTTTCAACCTTAGTGAACAAAAATAAATGGAAAAATATGAATTGAAATGGTTATTCATGGTCGGGTGGAACGCATTATTTGCTTTTTATAACATTCTTATGGGAAAATCCATTTGGGTTACGAATTTTTTAGGTTACGAAGCAGGTTCTGGAACGGATTAAATTCGTAACCCAAGGTATTACTGTACAGTGTTCCCCCATATTCGCGGGAGATGTGTACCAGACACCCACGCGAATAGCTCAAACCCACAAATAGTTAGAACTCCCCTCTAAAAATATCTATATCTGCCTATCTTGAAAGTTCAAATACCAAATGTCTACTTAAAGTATTATCCTACATCAAATATACCATTGAATTGATATTATTAATATCATTTTAAAGTCATCTTAAACATTTCACCATTAGAAATATATAAACAACCACTAGCAGAGAGAGAGAGAGAGAGAGAGAGAGAGAATAACTCCTTACAATCTCAATAGATTGAAATGAACGTCTGTAGGCAACACTTTTTTCCCCTCCCATAAATACATGTATTTCTCCAGAGAAGAGAGAAAGAGAGGACCGAACAATTGTTTGTCTGTCTATCAATTCTTTTGCTGAGAGCAAGAGAGATAAAAGGAAGAAATAGAAACACCAAATTTATACCTTATGTAACCTCCTGCATCAAATTTACCTTGAATTATTATCATATTACTGTATTAATCTTAGAGATTGTATTAATATAATTTCAAAGTAATCCTAAACATTAGTACCCTTAAGGGTATATACTTACATACATACTTATAACACTTGCAACCAAGAGAAACAGTTACCACTATGACAAGTATCTTGTAAAGTGAGAGAGAGAGAAGTGTGGTATGAGGAGAAAGGAGAAAGAGACGAGAGAGAGAGACGAGAGATAGAGAGATGAGAGAGAGAGAGAGGAGAGAGAGAGAGGAGAGAGAGAGGAGAGATTGTCCTTACAGTATATAAAAGAGTGAAATGGAATGATTATTGTATTTAAAATACTCACATATGAATTTTGTAATTACAGTTATAGTATTATTATTGGAAAATATTAATGATAAACTTATTACATACATGTCCATGAAAATGATCTCATCCAGTCAAGATAAGAGGAGAGAGAGAGAGAGAGGAGAGAGAAGAGAGAAGGAGAAGAGAGAAGGAGAGAGAGAGAGAGATACATAAAACCATTAAATTCGTTGACCACTGTACGGCATTGTTACTTTCCCAGCTCCGAGCGTCACTGGAATTATGAGAAGGTAGGGAAATTGAAACAGAAAAAGACGAAGGGAAGAATTTTCATTTGAAATTAGTTATCGTATTATTACTACTTCTATTATTATTATTATTTGAAAATATAATAAACACATGCATCTACCATAAAAATTATCCTTACAAGTGAAATGGAAAGATCATTTTCATCTCTTTAAAATACTACCATTATGAATTTTGTAAGTACAGTTTTATTATCATTATTATTATTATTATTAAATTAAATAACTGAAATTATCAATAAACATTTTACATACTAGTACCATAAAAATTCTTTCATCTCGGTAAGAGAGAGAGAGAGAGTGTGTTTATCTCTCTGTTCTCTCAAAAAATACTTATAACGCTTCCAGCGAAAGAGAGGGAGGGAGTTACCACTATGACATTATTATCTTGTGGCAAAAGAGAGAGAGAGAGAGAGAGAGAGTTAACCTTAATTAAAAGTGACATGGATAGATAAGTATTGTATTTCTTTAAAATACTATCACATAATATGAATTTTGTAATTACAGTTATTATTATTATTATTATTATTATTAATTATTATTTGAAAGTATTAAAAATATATAGTAACAAGTATTTATAAAAAATCTTGAGTCTCAGTCAATGAGAGAGAGAGAGAGAGAGAGAGCGAGGGAGAGTACGAGAGAGAGAGAGAGGAGAGAGAGAAGTTTCGTGAGCACTTAATGGCAACAACACAACAGCTCCTCCCCCGCCTGTCACATAACATGATATATCTGACAGATTTAGTACCTGGAGTTAGAGAAAGAAGACTGGGATTTCCTTCATTCTTCCATAATTTTTTAAATTTATAAACTAAAATCTTACTAATTCACTATGGTATTTTCTTTAATGAATTGATATTAGTGCTGTATAGATTAATATTAATATTTGAAAATAGTAAATGATTTATTTATCATACAAAAAAACATACATCTTTGTAGTAGAGAGAGAGAGAGAGAGAGAGAGAGAGAGAGAGAGAGAGAGAGAGAGAGAGAGTAGTTGAGAATTACTTTTATTATGTGATATCATTTAAACTTACTAATACAGTATTAATCAAAATTAATATTTGAAAATTAGTAAATCATTTTTGTATCATAAAAATGTATTTAGTCATGAAAATAAACATCAAAATACACTAATTAGTGATTATTTTCGTCAGAATCCCGCGAATGGGCGAATCCCTGCAAATAAATGGGTAGATATGGTCCAGAGAGAAATCCGCGAATCAGTGAGTCTGCGAATATGGAGGGCCCACTGTATATATATATATATATATAGTATATATATATATATATATATATATATATATATATATATATATGTTAATGTAAAACTATCTGTGGGACCAGAGTCATAAGCAAGGAATAAATCTTCTTTGACGGTTTTTGTTAACTCTACCGGGATGATAAGATCAAGGCAGCTATTAGGCAAAGCAGGGCCAGCATTTTCCTTTGCTCGTATATTACGTATAGTTCTTTTCATAATTGCTACTAAAGGGAGCTTCACTGCCACAGCACCACTTACTCCCACTGAAGCGCATGATACAATATAATGTGGTGTATCTCGACTATTTATTGCATGCGATTTCACTTTCTCTTGGATTTTAGCAGCATCAATTTTAGCACTGTCTCCTGCATGGTTGTGATCACTTCGTTTTTGGATATTATCATTGATAGTGATAGCATGAGCTGAACATTCAAGTTGGTTGCACATCTCGCATTTCCAATATATCTTGTTGTTCACAGACATGTCCTTGATATATAGATATCCGTCCAAACATAATCTTTTTTTTCCTTTTCGCTCTCCGCATATGTTAATTCCATCTTGAGGTTTCGATACTTCCAGAAAAACTAAAATAGGAAAAAATACAATCATAAGGTTTAAACTCGAAAATAAATATAATATGGCATTTAACATTCTGTCAATAGTGCTCGTGAACAGACCTGGTAATGATTGTTTGGAATACAAATGATTGTTTCAAAAACAGATATTGGGTTTCGAGAAATATGCCTTTCGAGAAACTGATAGTTTGAGAAATTAAGGCCGGTCCACACGACCGGGCCTGATCGGCGGACCTCCCCTCTAATGGGTACACTTGACGAGCAAACCGTCAAATTGCCCAATGGGTCTTGTAGCAAAATCACCATGGTGGTGCCCGATGGTTTGAGCTTCGACCCTGGCAGACGTACGTTAACCATATGCATTTCTTTTACTGAGCCATTCTTTGCACCATATTCTCTTCTTTTTCATCACACACAAAGCAATTATCATGCTACACAATATCTTCTTTGCAGTAGGCACCATGTTTATTGTACCACACTGAACAAACTATTGGCATAGTTGGGCACGTCCACCTCTCCATCGCCTCACCTGTGTGGACAACATTCACGAGTAAGCCCACCAGAATTTGCCCATCAACCCTGGAGCATGCCGATCAGGCCCGCTCATGTGGACAGGCCTTTATTTTTCGAGCAATTGTTTTTGAGGAATTTACTGTTGAGCAACTGATTTTGAGAAATTTGCCAGTCTAAAAATTAGCATAAATGATTAACAAAATCATTTGACATTGTGATGATGCACAGCTAACTTGAGGTACAGGGAGGGGGCGTTTCTGAGGAATAATGAATGAATGATTTTAAGTTATCATATGTCGTGATATTGTAGAAGAGATAAGAAGAGTAAAATCTTTACTAAAATGTCTACGTAAAAGCAGTACCAATTAATATAAAAAAATATGTTATTTTGCAGTAAATTTAACATAAATGTAAAAAAAAAAAAAAAAAAAAAAAAAACTTGCTCGATTCAGTGTTTGGTGCTCTGTGTGAGACAATAGAGAGAAAAGAGGGGAGAGAAGAGGGAAGAAGGGGTCTACTTCCAACTGACTTATCAGTTGGGCTGGGATGATTATTTGCCCATTTTTTTCACTTACACTCGATCTTCCCAAATCACTTTTTGTTATGGTAAAATACATATCTAGTAACAATTGCTTTTTATGATTTTTTACTATTGAAAAAGTAATTGAGCTCTGTAATATGCAAAGTGGTGCCGCTTTCAACTTCTGCATGCCTTTGATTGTTTGTTTAACCAGCTTCCTTGTGAAAAGTTATTTTATCTCTTTCCTTTTCTTGCATTCTTGACTTATCACTTGTTTGCAAAATCCTTATGTTTATTTTAGTCTGTTGTGTGCCAACAGTAAGTTGATGTGTTGTGGCATAATTAATCTCTTTCATGCACTGAAGATCCAAGTGTAAAACCGCTGATTACTCTCTCTCTCAGACACACAATCGGACACACATACTATTGATTCCTTTGATTATCCTTGTCAAATGCGAATAAAATTTATATGTTATCAACCTTTGCCTAATGCAACCATTTCAGTTTCCTCAAAGGGTTCCTGTCTCTCCTCCCTCCATCCCCCAGCTGGCCAGGTGCCATCTTCACGAAACAGTTCGTAAATCATACGCAGAAAAAATAAAATATCAAAAATTTTACTCCATTTAACATACTGTTTCATTACTTAACACTCTTAATTTAACTTTTGAACACATTAATAATAGAAAAAATGTGAAAAGGGAGAGTTTTGGGGTTGGCTGGAATGAATTATCCTGATTCCCTTTATTTCTTATAGGACATTTGTTTCATATTTCAAACAAATCGTACTTCAAACAGCATTCTGGAATGGATTAAGTTTGAAGTCTGAGGTAATACTGTATCATCAATTTTCTACTCAGTGAGGCTGATGAAGGAGAGATGTGCAATACCCACAATTCCATCTTTGTGAGATGGGACTTGGGTTACAACCAATCAACGCCAAGTGTACAGCCAATGAGCAACAAGGAAAATGAATGCTGCTCCTGGATTGGCTGCTCTGCAGACGACAGCCGATAGCGTGTCGAGTATCATTTCGTCTGGGTACTGCTCTAAGAGGGCATCACGGCATCATAAGAGTTGTTTATCTGCAGGAAGTTGGCTTGGGTGAAGCATCTTTTAAGAAAAACCAATTATGTTATTGAAATTTTGCTGTTTACATGGACTTATTACAGAACTGTAATATTTGAAAATTAATACGTAAATCTTTTTCCCTCATAAAAATGTTTTAGTCATGAAAATATACTTAGTTATGTATGCATTAAAATACTATGTGCCGCAGATGAAAACATATGCACCCTGCTATTCCCGTTGTCTTACATATTTTAGATATGCTCTGTGTACTTATAGTATCACCCTAATACACTTTATACATATACGTTTCATATTTAGAAATCATCTTAAAAAAAAATTTCATAAAATGAAGTCTGCACAAAATGTCAATGTGGATACTGTGCCCAATTGACACAATTTGTACAATTCAATGTTTTCTTGTTTGTGCATTTTTTGCGTGTGCAGTACAGTATATACTACTACGGACTAAGAATTATTCTTTAAAATGTCCTCTAAACGTTCTGCTTCTCCTGAGGCTTCTGGCAAAGAGCCTAAGCACCAGAGGCCGTTACAGTTAATGACAATGAGGAGAAAATAGACATGATTGTCATGTTAAGAGAGAACAGAAGTCATGGAGAAGTAGGAGCCCATTACCTCATGACTGAAAGTGTAGTTACCTGCATTGAGAACGAATATGAGCAGGGCAATATACTTGGGGAGGCCATTCTTGGACAAGAACTCGCCTCCCTCTTCAGTACTGCTATCCCACGAGCGGACCAGGCTTTTGAAAAATTTTGTGGTCTCTACAATTGATCAGGGATGTTAGGGAGGTACAGACAACAGTCAAGGCATGGAATAAAACTAAAGAAAGGGCCACAACTTTTATCAATACTATTAATGAAATAGTAAAGCCCTATCATACCTTGTTTGCACAGATGTACAATTACCCCAAGAAGGTGGTGCCTGCCAAAACCCCTGATGAAGCACCCCTGAAAGGTAAAGAGGCATCCTCAGAGGATATGTAATGCCTCTACTTTGCTGTGCAGTCTACCTTCATCGTCATTCATCAGGCTGCACAGTTATAATATTATCATCATCTATAATCAACATTCATCCCAAGGAAGTGCTGTACGAGGTAATATTATTACGTATTAAATCATTTAATGTTACATATTATACAGTAAATAACGAAAATACAGAATATTGCCGTATGAAAAAAATTTGCATTTGCGAATACAGGGGGCCTGTGAGTAATTCTAGGACTCAATTAACTTCTAGCTAAGTTACAAAGAAAAATCTGCAAATGAGTGAGTCCGCGAATCCCAAGAATGCAAATATAGGGGGTTCGCTGTACTAAGTGTTAATCTCTCCAGTAAGACGAAGGATATTGGGTTCTTCAGGGGGTTGTGGTAGTATTAAGTTAGGCTTAGTGTGTATTAGAAGATAAGTTTATTTTTTTTAGAATTAAGAGAGATAACAAAAATCAAGTTTCTATTCTGTAACATTAAGGAAATAAATTTGGATAAGGAAAATTGAGTTTTATTGAATAACCTTCAAATCTATTCCCATCATACTGCCCCAACTGTGTCCATATCAAAAGACCTTACATATTAATTTGGCATCCAACATGGGGCATTTGACAGTCAAGTAAGAGTGATGTACATAATTGGAGATGGCAGATGGAGCAGCTTCGGACGGTGTTGGGTCAGGTGAAGGGGAGCAAGGTTGGAATGAGAGGTGGGATAGGCTGACATACATGATGACCAGCATTCAGGAGCTAGGGTAAATCATCAATATGCAATACCCCAGGCCAGGGTAACTTTGAGGTCGGCCAATTTAAGAAAAAAACACATCAATGGAAAGAGGAAGATATGCAAATGCACATGGTGTAAAAAAAAATTTTTTTTAAAATTTTCCCTACCTTCCATAAGTTGAAAATAACTATTTGTAAACTGTTGTGGGGCCTCTTTTACAAGAAAATTATAAATTTTACCAGTTATACTAGTTTTTTTCTGAAAAATAATTTTGTTCTATTTTGTAAAATTATAATTACAGCTCACACAATATCAAAACAGATACGAAATAAAATCTGCAACAAATTCTGAGCATACATATTTGTTGTGAAATATCTATGTAAATCTACCGAGAACAAAGATGCAATCACTTTTTTGGTTTTATACAAGTTTTTTCTAATATTTTTTGTACTCTTTGCAAAATTACATTTATAATTGAGATAAGAACTAAAGCCAACAGCAACGCCTTGGTATATTTGTGTGCTCATTTACCAAAAGACGTCATGTGAGACTGAGAGGCAGTACATCCTCCCTTCAAGTCAAGATCATAGCTAACTCTATCATGAGCCGCCCACTTCATTTTAGTCAGTCTAAAAGTTGCTATTAGTGAATTTATTGGCTATGGAAGTAATGGCAACTCTTCCCCGCCCGATTCCCCCAAATCAAAGGGGTATCATATTGTTACTCGCCATAAGTGAATCCGTTCCACCATCCAAAACCTGTTACATATTACTATTCATGTGAGTATATCTGTCCATTAAGGGTTGATTAAGAAGATTTATAGCAGCAATAAATCTTGTGGTCATGAAAGCCAGATAAGGTAGACAATTTTTTTAAACTAAAACAATATACTACTCTTCACCATACTACCAGAATAAGAAAAGTTTGTTGTCAAATGCTCAATGCTAAATTGTATGAGTGAATACCACAAATTCCAACAAGAGAGTAAATTTTCAAATAACATTTTGAGACATCATATCTTCACTTCAGTATGGAAAATAGTGAAGAGGACATTTGATATCTCAAGTTCATATTTAAATATAATACTCACTTTCTTGAATTTGTGAAAAGTTAATGTGAGGTTGCCCTATAAAAAAAAGTTATCTGTAGTTCACTGAACTAAACATTGAAAAAAATCTCAAGCCCATGAAGTATTTAGATGCACATTGTGAAACACCATTGTAATACGTACTGTATACCCACATGTAACAAAGTACAATTGCCTAATGTCATTACAAAAGTGTAATGTTATTTCAAAAAAAAGTTTATATTACGAAAAAGTGCCATACAACATACATATTGTAATGACAAAAAAGTTATTTTTCAGCTACAGTACAACAAAGCAGTTTAAGGGATTTGGGTAACTTACTAATTCAAAGACTTCAAGGTGAATTAAACAATACGTAAAGACTTTCAAGAACAGATAAAACCTACAAAAACAAACAGAAAGAACTCTGACTAATTACTACACAGTATTGATATGAAAGAAATAGATATACTATTACAGGATGGCTACTTGCATCAACTTTAAGGTTGTCTTCACCATGTTTGTCATCCTAGTACTAATGCTAGTCAGTACCCACTAATCTAAACCCAAATATAATGAAGGGACTCAAGATTTATTTACCTCTAAATAGACCTTTCACAGCCTGTACTACTTTTTTTAATTACTGGTAGCTTGATACTATTAGGTAAACCTGTAATTTTCACATTTCAAAAGATTACAATGAGGAAATCTTAAAAATTATATACTACTACATGCTAGTCTAGACTTAGCATTACGGAATTTCTATAGGCTCTTAATCAATCAATTATTGCAAATGCAACTAGATGGTCTATAAGAAGATTAACACTCACCATAATGATGGTGACATGTTGGTCTTTTCGTGCTGGAAGTCCTATAGAGGTGCACAGACGTACTGTCTAAGTTGTTTACAGTACAGGCACGGTATGAAAGCACAAAAAACAGATTAGGTTTGGAGTGAGAGTCAATCATTTCCAGATTCACTTTAACAGTGTTATTAACAGATAAGAAAGCATTTGCAGTAATGTATGTTATACTGATTACTAGGGGAAGCGTACTCATATGTTAAAAGATTAGGTAAACTACAACATATTTGCACACCAATAAACTACTTGCACACTACTTTTTGGTGTAATGAACAATTTTGTTATATCAACCAAAAATTTTATGCCCACTAAAGAAACACAACTATATATAAAGAACCTAGATTACTTTAAGAATCCAAAGACTACAACTATTTGAAGGTATTAAAGGCTACTTGATATAAACATTCACCATCAATCTCCTTTCTTAAAAATTACTTGCCAATTCATCATAATTAAATATTAAAATGGCAGGATATCTAGGTAAAGACACTAATGCTGCACTTTTGTTACACATTAACAAAATGCAGGATGCTCCCTAGTTGTAGATATTAACCACCCGCCCCCAAAACATGCAACACAGTTTATGGCTAGGGTGAGGAACTTTAAATATCAAAACTAAACTGGCAATGAAGCTGACACTTTATGAACTTTTTAAACATAATGCCTCAAACAAAAATGAAATTCATGTGTTTTAACCAATACAGTAGGGTCTCTGCTTATGTCCAAGATCCGTTCCTATGGCAAGGACATAACCTGATTTTGTCTTCAAGTCGGAATTTAACCAGACTTAATGACATGCATCGATAAAAATAAAAAAAATAAATGAAAGAGAAAATTTTTTTAGCATATATTGGACCCCCCCATATTCGCGTTCTCCAGATTCACGGACTCACGCATTCGAGGATTTCTCTCGGGAACATTTTCCCCCCTTTTCTAGTTGAATGAGGTCCTCAGTAGATAATTCTTCTCCATGAGATGGCAGCAGCTCAGTGACATTATCAACCTTCACCTCCAAATCAAGCTGCCTACTCAGTTCAACAACATTCTTGATGACAGCCTGAACTGACTCCTCAAAGCCATAGAAACCATACACAAAATGGTGAAACAATTTTTTCCAAATAGCATTCAAGTTCATCTTATAGCAGCAAGAATGTTGTAAGACTTCCATATGTCCTTTAGAGTCAAGTTCTTGTCTTTTTCAGCTGCCCTGAAAGCCATAGCAAATGTCCCTCTGTGGTGGCAAGCCTTGAAAGTGGCAATGACACCTTGGTCCACAGGTTATAAAAGGGAAATGGTATTATGTGGAAGGAAAACCACCTTGACATTAGGATGAGTCATCCAAATGGGTAGAGTGACCTGGGTTTTGTCCAGTAGTACTAGCAACATCTTAAAGGGCAGCCCTTTTTACCACAGTACTCCTTCACTTCTGGCACAAAATAGTGGTAAACCAGTCCTCAAATATCTGAAGTGTCACCCATGCCTTCTTTTGGACTTCTAGATGACAGGTAGTTGACCCTTCTATCATGTAAGTAAGATACTTATGTAACAAGGGCAGGAAACTTAGCTGTGCGGATGCTTTTTGTTTGTTTTGTTTGTATGGTGTTTTTACGTTGCATGGAACCAGTGGTTATTCAGCAACAGGACCAACAGATTTACATGACTCCCGAACCATGTTGAGAGTGAACTTCTATCAACAGAAAAATACACATCTCTAACACCTCAATGGAATGCCCGAGAATCGAACTCGCGGCCACCAAGGTGGCAGGTCAAGACCATACCGATCACGCCACTGAGGCTCTGCGGACGTGTTCAGTTTAAAGTGTAACCAATTATTATTGTGTTTAGTATTGAGTGAGAATGACACACTTCCATCCTGTAAGTTCTATCTCAAGTATGTACAATATAATACCTTAGTGTGTATTGAGCTCTGATGCTCACAAGTTTGTTATGATTCCATTACATAAGCTTTCATATTTTGTATATTCTTCTATGTCTGCTTAACAATGTAACTGAGCGAATAATGTGAAGAAAAAAGATTATATCGCTTTATTATCGTCTTCATCCTCTGACCACTACGACACAAATGGGATGGTCGAACATATATTAAAATACCATCTTTCTCTATCAAACAGGTAAGAGGAAACAACTGTAGTTATGACATAAATCTAAAATAGAGATGTCATAACACTGGCGACAAGATTGATTAATTAATAGCGAGTTATCTGGCGTCACAACTACCAGGGTCACTGATACTGAATACTAAATATGATCTTTTCACTTTTATAATATATTAAACATAAGTCAAAATATTTTTTGCTAAAAAGCTAAATGTACATTTTATTAAAAAAAGAAAAAAAATGAGAAAAAAATATATAAATAAATTTCTGAAAAGAAATGTTAATTAACTTGATCACATAACAGCACAATAAAAAAAAAAAGGAATATACCAAGACAGCACAGCTATCAAATATGTTTGACAACAGCTTCTTTGATAAATGAGACAATGTTATTAATATAGTACTAGTATATGCTTTCTCCCAACAGTTTTGCCATACTATAATTACCACCTGCTTAACTACTATATGATAAAAAATTATTCCTAAGTTCCACTAGACTGGGACACTCAACCAGCAAATACCTAATAGTTAATGGAACTAAGCAATTGTCACAGAAGGGCTCATTCTCCCCATTCATCAGATAGCCGTGAGTTGAACGGGTATGGCCAATACCTAATCTACACAATACAACCGCCCACTTCCTTAGTATAAGGTCATATTTCCAAGGGTGTGTCTGACTAGTGATTTCTTTCATTTTATTGGGGTCTACTCTGTCCCACTGAAGTGCCCATAAATGCAGGATGGATTTCCATATATCATGATATGGAACAGGGCATTTTCTTGGTACCAAAGTTTGTGCTGCTGATTTGACTAGCTTGTCTGCCTCTTTGTTTTCTGATATGTTCACATGGGCAGGAACCCAAAAAGAAACAATGCAGCCTCTATACTGGTGCAAGAAGATCCACTGTGATCTTCAACACTAAGGGATGATCAGTATTGAAGACTTCCAGGGACTATAAGGCACTTTTAGTCACAAAATATTGTGTAGCTACACACTGGGAGTGTAGCAATATGTTCCAGTGCTACTAGGATGCCATAAAATTCAGCTGTAAAGTTTGAGGCAACTGAGGGAAGCACACCTCTTCGGTTAAAAAGTTCACTAAAAATTCCATAACCACTGCCAGCATTGGATTTGGAACCATCAGTGAATATAAAACTTGTATTTATATGCTCTGATGCTTGCTCTAAAAATAATGCCCTCATTTCTTCATCAGATTTATCTCTCTTTGCTCCATTGAAGTACCTGCAGAATTTCACATCTGGTAACCTCCAGACAGGAGTACATACTAGGATACAGAAAAGGAATTATGGGAAATTTTTTAATATATTTGTATCCTCTAAGATCTTTTTAATTCTACAGCTGAATTTCATAAAAACTGTTAAAAATATTTCTATTTGCCACAGCAAATGCCAGAGATTTGGGGAGTCTTTGCACTCTATTTTTTGCTTCTGTGTACGAAAATAATTCAGGTTGCGAAAGGGTAAAGTCCGAGATTCACCCGGGCCGCCGAGAACAATTGTAAAATTGGCGCCCCGCCAACTCGTAGACTTGCCACCATACTCCCGCTCTCCCATTGGTTCCTGATGCTGGTCACAGCCGTAAGATCCTGCTCTCCTAATAGGTCAGCATCTGTCCCATCATGCCTCTATGTAAAGGTGTTCCTTGACCATTTTTTGTGGCAGTGTTATCGTAAACACATGGAATTCGCTCGTTCATACACATATATTTCCTTTGTTAACGTAAATTCGTGTTAGTGATTTTGTTTTTGTTGTACTGTAAATTACTTTATCGTGTTGCTTGTGAACTTAATGACTTCGGATATTAGCCATGGGTCCCAAGAAAGTTGCTGAAGTTCACGGAAAGAAGAGGATGTTTTCTATGGAGACGAAGATGGAGATAATCAAGAAGTGTTAATGTTTTCTGCCATTTGTTAATGTTTCGTAAAGTTTAGTTAATATTTTTTGCCATTTTTTAATGTTTCGTAAAGTTAAGTGTTCATGTTTTCTGCCGTTTGTCCTACCCCTCTGTCACCACTTTCGAACATCACCTCACTTGAAATGTAAGGTTCCACATTTTATTACATACGTACGTACAAGTACACACAGTATTTCTTGTACCCTGTACACTAATACGCTTTATTTACAGGTACAGTAACGGTTAGGATAAGTATTGAATGGTCCAAATTGTTGTATTTCATTGTTTATTGGTCAATTTCAGCTTTATTATAAAATTTACTGTGGGGTTTTTGTATGGCTTGGAACGAATTAGGCAATTTACATGTAAAATGTAGTTCTAGATACGAAAAAATCAGGTTACGAAGGCTGCTTTGGAACGGATTAATTTCGTAACCTGAGGCACTACTGTATGTACGTTTATAATTCTCGACTAGGAACTCAAAACTCCCATTAGGAATTTAATTCTCCTGCCATAGCAAGTTCAATTATAGCACCAAATGAAAACATTTTGGGTACACGCATGTTCGGTTTATAACTGTGACTTAGGCTAAGAGTAAATACAAGGGTAAGGGTTTACCCAGTAGGGCAAATTTACAAATTTTCAAGAGAGCATGCGCCTTCCGTTTTACAAAACGAGTAGGGTTTATGCATGCACAAAAGTTGAAATTACAGCCGCATGTTCAAACTTGCTGCCATTTTGATCCCTTGTGATAGGACAAAGTCACATTCCATTAAACCACGTTTGTGAGTAGGTAGGGAAATTCAGCTAGTCATGCATGTGACTTTGTTAGCTTGCTTGGATCGTCCTCTTATGTTCTGAGGCATTTACATGATTATTTAGAAGAAATGGTAAAAAGAAGGATAAATGTAAATGGCAATGTTTGCACTTAACTTTGAGTTTTTCTACTGCAAGATGTTTATGTACATTGATGTCACCTGTAAAGAACAAGAGATAATGAGAGGGAGGGAGGTAGTCAAGGAAAAATACAGAAATAATGTTGCGTGAATAGTAACCTTTTTTTCTATTAGATATATCATTCAATTTTTTTGTTGGAGTTCCCATTATCTTGGCAGATTAAAGAGGTTTTGAATATACAGGGACTGAAAATCTTTGATGGCTCATGTGGAGTCGTCTCGGGATGATTTCTGAGTCTAACCAGGGATCTACGATACTTCTATGAGGTGGGTGAAGAAAGCACTTGCATGGGACTCGCGGAATAATCAAGTTCACCAACATAGTAGGCAATTACAATTCTTCCATTGGAAGACAACAAACCTATAATTCATTAACAAGGATGTTTCTGGGCTCGACCTGTGTCACCCAGTGAAATGCTCCTTATAGCACTCATTTCTTAGTATAAATAATTGCTAAATATACAGGAGAAAAAGCCATATGGAACGCCAGGATTACTACCCCTGGCTCGCTCACCCTCATAGGGCGTCGGTATAGTATCTGGGGCGAGTGGAAGCCACTACCAGATGTCCTCTGCCAATTAGATATCTCCTTTCTCAAATTCCCCTGCTCTAGAGAGGAGCCGTTACAACGGCCATCTACCGCCCGCTACTGCTACTACTATTGCCCTGCCCGATTATTCCTTTCATAGCACTTGTTTTGTTCGTACGTGTGTGACTCTTTGGCAAGTTTGCAGTGATCCTTTCGCGATGTCTGATCGTCAGGAAGCATCTTCACCTAAGTTGAGTATTTCAATTGCCATTTTGTTCACAGTTGGGTAGCGATGCATCTTATATGATATTGTTTTGACTGATTGGTACGTAGTGGGGGCCCAGCATGACGCTGCTCCTGAGTGAGCCATCTTGGGTGCATCGTTACCCGCGAGCGTTATCATAACAACCTCATTACGACTTTCAATCAGTTCCTTGTACTGATTGTAGTCTTGTTTAGTCATTGATTTAGGCATTTGTTGTAATTTTTATATTAATTTTGTATTTGATAAGGTCGATAGCCTGACGTGAGTTGCCTACCCTAGCCTACCCGACCAGATCTGGAATAGGTTTTGGAAGGTAGGCTAGGCAGGGGGAAGTATCCCTAGATTTTAGGTAAATTTCTCGAAAGTCAAATTCTCGAACTCAATTGCTCGAAAAATAATTTCTCGAACTATCATTTTCTCGAATCCCATATTTCTCGAAAATTGATCTCTATTTTGTCGAGAAAATTGAATGGAAAAAAAGGAAAAATTTTCATGTATTTCAAGGGAAAATATATCCTTTTGGGTTGACAAACACAAATGTTAAAAATTTATTGTAAATGAAGGAATGAAAAAAATACAAAGGTTATAATTTTATTGAATGTATAAAAATATTATCATTCAGAATGAAATACAGTGTTAAAATTTAATCAATCAAAATGAAATGTTGTATGCTACATTTCATAGATATTCTTCGACAGGCTTCTCTTCGTCATAATTTATTACAATGGTTTGTAACCTTTTTGCACAGTCACGATATTTCTTTTTGCGCACAGGAATACCAACACCTCCCAAATATTGTTCAATCTGTAGCTCCTGTAGACTTTGTTCTCGTTGTAATCCTTGTATAAATTTCCAGATGGATGGATGACAAGCACTTAATTGCTGTTCGAAACCGTAATGCCAGCCCTCGACTGCATTGTTCGTCTTGGGCATTTCTTCCTTGCCATAATCAAAACAGTTCCATAATTCATGTTTAAAGAAAGGAGCACGTCTACGGTTTTTTCTATGCGGCAGCCAGACCCATGTATCTTCAAAAGAGTCAACCACACTTTGAATTTCAACGGGAAAAACTTCATTTTCAATTAAATATTCAAATGTTTCTTCGACCTTGAAAACTGGTACAAATGCTAACGCAGATCACAGGCGAACCTGAAAAGCAAATTCAGCATCGGTGTCGTACCGTACTTTGAAGCCATTTTCTTGAATTTTGCGATAAATGGATTTACAAAAATGAAAAAAACTGCCACGGCATTTTGTCCTTGGAAATTCATGCTCTATAGTTCTAATCATGGCCAATTCAAAGTCTATCATTATTGTGGCTGGCTCAAATGTTGGGATTTTTTCTTTTACAATCTCCAGGAATCTTTTGTAGGTCTCTTGAGTTTTGTTCGGTAATAGTGCATAAACGAGGGGTATGATACTTCCTGAATGCACACCATGTATTGTATACAACTCAAAAAAAATTGAAGGTACCGTCTTAAAGGTACCATCAGCGAACCAGTTCTCTGAGCGTGCTAGTTAAATCGAAGGTTTCTCCGTGTCGAAAAAAATCAATATACGATCATTTGTGTGGGCAACCCGAGTCATACATAAGAAACAGTTCTCCTTTGTGAGTTTTGGTAAATTCTTCCGGGATGATATCTTGGCAATCGGGCAAAGCTGGGACATCATTTTTCTTAGTTCGTCTATTGCGTCTATTCCTCTTCATATTTGATATTGATGGGAGTTTCACCGCAACAGCCCCACTTAACCCCTTTGAAGCACAAGACACTATATAATGGGGTGTATCCCGACTATTGATTGCATCCTCTCTCACTTTTTCTTGGACTCTGGCAGCTTCAACTTTAGCCCCATCTCCTGCATGATTGTGGTCACCACTCTCTATATTATACATCGATGGTGATAGCACGAGCAGAACATTTAAATTTCTTGCACTATTTTCACATTTCCAATAAATTTTGTTATTTATACTCTTTGTCCTTGGATATATAAATATCCATTTAAACATAATTTCTTCCTTCCCTTTTCACTCTCAACATACGTTGCTTCCATCTTGATGGGTTGAGACTACTGGAGAAAAATATAACAGGAAAAACTCAATTCAGAATTTTGTAAACAGAATGAGAAGCGTTTAGAATGCTAATGGCCTCTTTATGAATTGGTCTTTAGCGCTTATGGGATACTTTCGATTGTGTTCGAGAAATTTACGCTTGGAATGCTAATAGCCTCTTTATAAATTGGTCTTTGGCGCTTATGGGATACTTTCGATTGTGTTCGAGAAATTTACTTGTTTATTTTCGAGTAACTGACATTCGAGAAAATGATAGTTCGAGAAATTATTTTTCGGTCAATTGAATTTGAGAAATTTACCTTCGCGCAATTGATTTCGAGAAATTTGCCTGACACCATATCCCTATACCCTTCTTATATTAGTATAGGCTAACTGGACCAAGCTGATTCGTTGGTTTGGTAGTTCAGCCAGTACCAGAGAGATTTCATCTCCTGGTACGCATTGTAGGCGCTAGCCTATCTTGCCTGACCAGATCGAGATTCGATTTTGGAGGGTTAAGGTATAGTTATACTATTTTATAGTAGTAGTAGCCCTTTTTATTTATAATTAATCTAGTATATTTTTTTTAGAAGCCCTTATAGTGTCCTCCTTTGTGATGTCCTAACAGAGCCATCCTAGCCTACCTGACCAGATCGGAGTTCCGATTTTGGAGGGTTAGGCTAGCTGCTCAGGTGGGGTTACACACGCACCCCCCCTTCTCACATCAGTGCCTCCTATAATACCTTGTCAACCATTATTATGTGTAGTGTGTGCCTTTACCTCATATAAGGTGTCAGTTGACCTAATGTCTTCTGCCCCTTTAGTAGGAGGTTGGTTCACGGCTTCTCGGATGGTCGTACCACCTGACCGGTTGCCGTGACCAGGCGATCACGAGCTTACCACTCCACTCTGCAATCTCCCTTCCATTCCGGACCAACTCCGGTGGGGTTGTGGTTGCTAGCTGACCATTAACTTTACTGGTAACAGCAGCTGGAGCATTGAAACTCGGTTTGGGGGGGGGGGGGGGGGGGGGGGGGGGGGTGGGGGGGGGGGGGGGGGGGGGGGGGGGGGGGGGGGTTGGAGGAGCGGGGTAGCTCATGAACCTCTGCTGGTATGACCTCGGGTTGGTGTCCACCTCGGCGAGGGATGGCCTGCCATCTACTCACCGGGATGGTATACACCGGGATCTGATTACCATGGTTGACGCCACTCTGTTTTCCATATTCCTATCCTGTTTTTGCTGCTTCCCCACTCCGGTGGGACCGGAACTAGGCTAGAGAACTCATTCCCATTACATTTGTAATGGCTATGATTCCCCAATGTGATCAGACTCAGGCTTAGGGCTCACCTAGTTTCCCTGTCCTGCTCGTATTAGGCCAGCTCCGCAGGCTATAGCTATTGCAATAACGAGAAGGTGGATTACAGAGTGGGCAACGACACTCAGAGCTTATTTTATGTAATTTTAGAATTTTAGAATTTAAATTTTAATATCTCTAATGGTATGTATCCGGTCCGTATTTACTACGGCGGGAGGTGTCTCACCCCAGATCTCATGCCAGGTGTGCAGTCCAGGTGGACGACCTCCTGGTATGGCACCCTGATGGCTGTGAAGTGTGTTACGCGCTTGTGTGCGACGTAACTAACGAGTCGGTGGGTACCATTCTCACCTAAGTGATATTCTGGGGATTATATTGAATTATATTGTATAATAGATATGACAAGCAAACCATGACAAGAGGACCTGATTCTACTATCTCTTACAGACTCCTAAGGCCCTCAAGGCCTCCTCGTTAGCGACCCTCAAAGTCTGGGTAGGCGGGTTTGGCAGAAACGTCAAGGGCAAACAACCCTACATGCTGTCGGAGGAGATGTGTTCCCTCCTGTACCTCAACGCCAAGATCTCGGCAGCTGTAGCGGCGGAAGTGGCGGCCCCCATCATAGCCAAGATCCGCAAGGAGACCCAGGCCTTCCCGGAAGAACAGGAGGGACTATGTGAGGAGGTCATGGAGGAAGTAGCAGCCATCAGCCTGGAACGGGAACCCATGGTCATTGACACTCAGGGACAAGGTAGGGAGGTAAGTGAGGCAGGTAGCCTCCGGGCTAAAGTTCTTACTTTTAGCCCAACTCATTCTTCCTCTTCCTCCTTCCAGGGGTTTTCGGGGAAGTCCACGACCCGTAGGGACAGATCGGGCTCAGTACTCCAATAAGTTAAAACCTTTATGAAGAAGTCCCTACCGAAGGCTACCAAGCCTTCTAAGCCTTCCAAGGCAAGCTCCGCCAATCCGTCATCGGCCGCTAAGCCGTTGGCAGACTCGGCCAAAGCTACTCCCTTGCACCAGGGGTCGAGAGATAAAGGTCCCAGAACCAGACCAATGGAGTACGGCTTTGATCCAGTGACCTTCTCGAGCTTGCTTATGCAGGAGATGGGCAACTTGGTACAAACAAAGATCAAGAGATGTCCTCCCAGCTCGTGTCAAGTCTAGAGACATCAGGACAGTCAATACAGTCTCTGACCCAAAGGCTTCAGAACCAAGAGAGCTTGATGGCGGAACTCCTCCGGTCCGGACATATGCAACAGTCTTTTGTTGTGCCGGACGCATCCAAACTCCCGCCATTCGTCAACAACGACCCATGGCGGTTTGCTCTCCATGCTCCCTTTTCTGAAGGCATGCTGACGATCGAGGGTTGTGGGACCCGTCCAGTGGAAGACTATGAGTTCTTCCCGGCGGGCCTCCAATTCCCCTTCCCAGGCTATGCCCGGTTGACAGAGGAAGCATTGGTGAGAGTGGATAGGGTCCCGAAGGAGTCAGTAATATACCCGAGGGATCAGGCTCAATCGGAGTGGGTTTGCACCCTATCAGATTGGGAGTGTGTTAACACTAAGTTGACACCACATACATAAAGGTTCCTACACCATGTTTGTGGTAGGAGACGACACTCCAACTACATGTACATCAAAGGTCATGGAGTTAACCTTACAAGCAGCAATGGAAGAGAAACCAATGCCTCAGCTCAGGGAGACAGATCCAACCTCTCTGCTCTTCCCTGGAGACCAGGAGTGCTGGGTGGATGCCCCATCAACATTCACAGTGGGCAGGCTCAACCCAGACTGTGCTTCCGTTCAGTTCAGCGAGCGTTTACCCAGGATTCCGGAGGCCATGATTAAGGCGAAATACGAGGCAAAATGTAGACTGAGTAGGTCCATCAACTCAGTCACTACAGCAGAGATGACAGCCACTGTCTATGCTGAGGAGCCTCTATTCCGGGTCTTAACGAAGTCGCTGTTACAGACCCTCCAATGCAATGTATATGACTTCGCCGTGGCCAGAAGGAACTGCAGGAAGCATGTTTTAGCCGATGCTTCCATCAGGCATGAGCCCAACAGGCTCATTAAGGCTCCAATCTGGGGAGCCAACCTATTCCCAGATAGCATAGTGAATAGCGTTCTCGGGGAAGTGGCCAGGGCTAACCAGAACCTTCGGGTTCGCTGGGGCCTTCCTTCAAAGGGGAAATTTGAACCCTCCGCATCGCATCCCAAAGGTAGGAAGAGGCCTAGGAAGTACCAGTCCTTCCAGACCTCCCAGTCTCAAGCAGTGGTACAGGCAGTCCCTGTAGCCCAGCTTAGTCAGCCTTCAACGTCAAAAGGCTCAACCTCAGCAACAATTTGTCTTGTTGCAGAGCCAGCCGTCTCAACAACCCCAGAGTTCGGCTACGTTTGTTGCATCCCCGGCTTTCAATGCTTCCTTTGAAACACAAGGGGCGTTTCAAGGTTACAATAGATTCGCAAGGGGTAGCAGGGCAAGAGGGGCCTCCCGGCACAGAGCCGGCGCCAGAGCCCCCGGTAGAGGAAAAGGTTTCCAAGGAAGCAGGGGAAGTAAGACCTCATCCAACCAGTGAGACTCCCCAGGTAGGAGGGAGACTGTACCTCTTCCGGGACCGTTGGACGTTCAGCACGTGGGCCCACAGTATAATATCAAAAGGCCTGGGGTGGAGTTGGATAAAAGGGCCTCCTCCACCAATCAGTTTCCACCAAATTCCAACGGCAGACCTATTAGACTACACCAAAGACCTTCTTCAAAAGAAGGTAATAAAGAAAGTCAATCACCTGAAATTTCAAGGACACTTGTTCAGCGTCCCAAAGAAGGACTCGGACAAACGAAGAGTAATTCTGGACTTGTCCCATCTCAACTTATACAGTCAATGCGACAAGTTCCGCATGCTAACTGTCTCGCAGGTGCGGACCTTACTGCCCCGTGGGGCCGTCACCACCTCTATCGATCTTACAGATGCTTACTATCATGTTCCGGTAGCAAGGCATTTTTCTCCCTTCGTAGGTTTCAAACTAGGAAACCAGGCTTACGCCTTCAAGGTCATGCTATTCGGGCTCAATATAGCGCCCAGAATATTTACAAAGATAGCAGAGACAGTAGTGCAGGAACTAAGAGCTCAAGGAATAATGCTAGTAGCTTATCTAGATGACTGGCTCATTTAGGCAACCAGCGACAAGGAATGTTGCAGGGCGACAGCCAAAGTAATAAAATTTCTAGAATATCTGGGATTCCAGATTAACAGGAGAAAGTCCCGCCTTGTCCCGGCATCACGCTTTCAATGGTTGGGAATACAATGGGACCTGACCACACACAAGCTATCTATCCCGCCGGAGAAGCGCAGAGAGAGAGAGCGAAAGCTACGAGACTATTCCTCAAGAACAAGCATGTGTCTCGGAGGACCCAAGAAAGAGTCTTAGGTTCACTTCAGTTTGCTTCAGTAACAGACGCTCTGTTGAAAGCCAAACTAAAGGACATCAACCGGGTATGGCGGACAAGAGCCAACAGGAGGCTCAGAGACAAAATCTCCCGGATCCCGCTGATATTACGGAAGAGACTTCATCCATGGACGAAAGTCACAAGCCTGGCAAAGTCGGTGCCGATACGATTCCCTCCACCGTCTTTAGTAGTCCAAACGGATGCCTCACTAAGCAGTTGGGGGGGCTATTCTCAGTAAAAGAAGGTTCAAGGGACATGGTCGATAGCATTCCGCCAGCTTCTTATCAATGTACTAGAAGCCATGGCCGTATTTCTGACCCTGAAACGACTAACTCCGGCCAGAAATATTCACATCAGACTAGTCTTGGACAGTGCAGTAATAGTTCACTGCATAAACAGAGGAGGTTCCAAGTCGAGCCACATAAACCATGTGATGATAGCAATCTTTTCGCTAGCAGCGAAATACCATTGGCATCTGTCAGCCACTCACCTGGCAGGAGTACGGAATGTTATCGCGGACGCACTGTCCAGCACAACTCCGCTGGATTCAGAATGGTCCCTGGACGTAAGGTCATTCAATTGGATTTGCCGACAAATTCCGGGCCTTCAAGTAGACCTGTTTGCCGCGGAATCCAAACACAAACTACCGAGTTATGTGGCTCCCAATTTGGACCCTCTGGCTCACGCCACAGATGCGATGTCCATAGACTGGAACAATTGGCAGAGGATTTACCTATTTCCACCAATAAACCTCTTAATGAAAGTTCTAAACAAACTCAGATCTTTCAAAGGACAGATAGCTCAGGTAGCACCCAACTGGCCAAAGAGCAATTGGTTTTCTCTTCTAGTAGAGTTGAGACTCCATCCCAAGCGGATTCCCAACCCGAGGCTGACTCAAACAGTACAAACGCGGACTGTGTCAGCTTCCTCAAAAATTCAGAATGCCCTAACTTTATGGACTTCATGAAGTTTGCAGCACAAAAGGATGCCAATATTGACCCACTAAACACTTTGTTCCTAGAGTCAGACAAAAGAGAATCGACGCTACGGCAGTATGATTCGACAGAGGAAGTTAGCCACTTTTCTAAAAGACTCAGAGGTTCAGGCAATGACTATGAATCTGGCAGTTTCATTTTTTAGAACTTTGTTTGAAAAAGGTCTAGCAGTTAGTACCATTACTACAACTAAATCCACCTTGAGAAAGATATTGATTTAACAGATTCGTACTTCTCGTCTATCCTGAGAGCTGGTTTTTAAATGACGTACTCAGGCTAGCATCAGACACTGATAACGAATCATGCTCATATATAACCCTTCTCAGGAAAACATTATTCTTAGCGAGTCTGGCCTCAGGAGCCAGAATATCTGAACTGTCGGCTCTCTCCAGAGAACCAAACCATATTGATTTCCTCCCGTCAGGAGAAGTTCTGCTCTCCCCAGATCAAAAATTCTTGGCAAAGAACGAAGACCCACAGAACAGGTGGTCTCCGTGGAAGATTGTCCCTCTTCCACAAGATCTATCTCTATGCCCTGTAAATACGTTGAAAGCCTATCTGGACAGAACTTCTAAAAAGTCTTCGGGCCCCCTATTTATTAGAGAATGGTGGAACCATTTCCCTGAAGGCCATCAGACAACAAATTCTTTATTTCATTAAACAAGCCAACCCGGATTCAGTCCCCCAGGTACATGATATCCGGGCAGTGGCTACCTCAGTTAATTATTTTCATCATATGAACTTGATGACCTTAAAAAATATACGGGTTGGAAATCTCCGACAGTATTTAAACGCCACTATCTAAAATCTTTAGAGGCCCTTAAATATTCGACAGTGGCAGCAGGGAACATTGTCCCCCCCTGATACAGCCTAGTTATATGATTGTAAATTTACTATTCTTAAATTGTTAAGAATAGTAAATTTACTTTCTCTCACCTACCTGCCTCGCTTGTAATCCCTACCTTTTACCTTTTGCCCTGGACTGGATTGCATATCAACCCACTCCTGTATTGTACATAGTTTATTAAGATTGTTTTGTATATATTAACTATTGTACTCCTTGGTGGTGGTATAGTCTTGGTCATTCCAGAATTTTGTACAGTTATATGTTTGTTATTGTGATGTCGTAATATTAAGAAACATTATTGATAAGGAGATTTATCAAAAAGCATTAACAGTCAAATAATTTTTATTTCTCCTTTCAAAAGCTTTGTTTACACTCTACTTGCCAAGCTTGTGTGGCCAATTCTCTGTTACTATTTCACTGGGCGACACAGGTCAAGCCCAGGAAAGGGATTTTGACAAAGGAAAAATCTATTTCTGGGTGAGGACCTGTGTCACCCAGTGAACCCATCCCCCTCTTCTTTCCTCACCCTGAGCTGGCCCAAGCTTGGGTGCGTATTTCAGGAATGATCGGGCAGGGCGATAGTAGTAGCAGTAGTGGGCGGTAGATGGCCGTTGTAACGGCTCCTCTCTAGAGCAGGGGAATTTGAGAATGGAGATATCTAATTGGCAGAGGACCTCTGGTAGTGGCTTCCACTCACCCCAGATACTATACCGACGCCCTATGAGGGTGAGCGAGCCGGGGGTAGTAACCCTGGCATTCCATATGGCTTTTTCTCTTGTATATTTAGTAATTATTTATACTTAGAAATGAGTGCTATAAGGAGCATTTCACTGGGCAACACAGGTCCTCACCCAGAAATAGATTTTTCCTTTGTCAAAATCCCTTTTACGAAACACCTACATGGGAACCACAAGGTGGTAAAAGTTTTGCCTACATTGGAAAGCATTACGGTTCCTCCACTAGAGGAGAATGATTTTTTTTCTTCACAGAACATTACACAGTTCCATGATCGCTGTTATGGTGGCAATAATGATGGTTACCATCGTGCATTGCCAGGGCAGTCAAATTTGGATGTAGCCGACTCGGTAGGAGGACACCAGCATCAGAAATCACCCTGAATTATGTGGTAGGATAAACTGTGAGAAACTATATACCAGTGGCCGGTCTAGTATGTACAGGTGGCGGCCGAGCCCTATTAAAGACACTGGACTTCATCGCCTACAGATTGGAATGTGTAGCAACACAACTGCAAGTATTCTGGGAAACTTTAAGACATCAGCGAATTCTTTAGGTCGTTGGACGAAAAAGCAAAACACTGTCGGACTTCAGAGACAAGCAGGGGTGTGCATTTGACCCAGCTGCTGTCAGGTGATCGTGACGTCAGAAAGAGAGAGAGAGAGAGAGAGAGAGAGAGAGAGAGAGAGAGAGAGAGAGAGAGAGAGAGAGAGAGAGAGAGAGAGAGAGAGAGAGACTTTCCTGTTATTAAGTTAACTTTTAAATAAGATTAAAGGTAATTTCATTTAAAAGTTAGTTTAATACATTACCGTTAAAAAAGAAATAAATGGTTGGTAAAAATATAGGAGTGTGTGAAGATTACATACATACAATGCAGAAAGAGAGAGAGAGAGAGAGAGAGAGAGAGAGAGAGAGTTATGTAATCATTGACTACTAATTGGCAACACTCCCCTCCTATCACATTACTTGGCATATTAAACAGCTCCAGGCTATGAGCTTCTGATGCAGTATCAATACTTCAGTGTCATTGGCTAAATGTTATTACATCATAATGACATAATTATAATCCTGTTACTTAATTGGTTGGAAGGTTTATGACGTGGAAAAAAGCAAGAATTCCCGGGAAAACTTCAGTCTTGGCGTTGGTTTTGAGTGTTCCGTGACCGGCTCTCGATAACTACTATCTTTTATCATTATTTTTGTAATTATTACAGGTTAATATGGGATAAAGACATGATAGAATGATATTATGTTTCAAGTGATAACAGGAATTACCAGTGATGGAAGAATTCGTATATCGTATAAGTGAATTCGTAGCAAAAGCTAATATCTTTAATTCAAGTTGAGAAATCATAGTTGGTGTCTTGGTTTCGAGTGATAATCTTTATTGTAGTTCTTATTTTTCGTCATTATTACAAGCTGATGTTGGATAAAAACGAAATATAGAGAAAATAGAGTTAATACAAGCTGTAAGTTGTGTAAATGCATCACATATCAGTAGTTGCAAAATGTTATTACCTTATTTATTTTAGGTTGAAAGTTGTGTCCCCTTCAGTTTCAAACTAAATCACTGACATTTCATTTTATGAAACAAGTGATGAGGAACTTTCAGATTCTGATGATACTGCTAGTGAAATGGAAAGCGACAGTGATGAGGATGGCGGACCATCTTCAGAAAGTGAAACTAATACATGTGCATCAGGTGGTGTGTGGGCGTGCCTCATTGGTGAGGACGCTGGCCCCATTCCAGTGCGATTAAGTGACACCCCAGGACCTATGCTTCTCCACAGGCCGATGCTCCCCCAATTGCTTATTTTGCTTTATTTTTTCCTGATTCCTTCATGCAGACTGTAGTAAATGAAATAAATAGGTACAGTGGGAGTATTTGCAGTGCCATCCACTATCAGCTGTTCATAATTGGATTACAGATGGGCACGCTAACATCAGAGAAATGAGAGCTTTTATTGGCATAGCTCTCAATATGGAAATTGTGAGATTGCCAGAGATAAATGATTACTGGGACACTTGCTATAAACCAATCTCCCAAACTTGGTTTCGGGAACATTTTGCCCGAGACAGGTTCAAACTTCTCTAGAAATTTTTGCACTTTGCAAACAATGCGATAGAAGAAAAGTATGGTAGGTTTTAGAGGTCGCATACCTCATCTTCGACAGTACATGCCGCAAAAAAGGCATGCAAGGTTTGGTGTCAAGCTGTGGTGCCTTTGTGATACTGAAACCAGTTATACTCATACCTTTGAGGTGTATAAGGGGGTCAGGCAGAGGATAGGAGTGGTGAGGGTTTCACTTACAATTTAATGATGCATTTGATGAGGCAGGCTGACCTTTTAAATCAAGGTTACCATCTAGGACTTGATAATTATTTTACCCCTCCCCCAGCTATTCCAGGACCTGTACAACATGAAAATTACTGCCACTGGTACAGTAAGAAAAAGTAGGAAGGGGCTTCCAACAGACTTGCGTAAATGCCTCCTTGGCAAACCAGAAAGTGTGTGAAAGGAGAAAGGGACCTCTTTTGTGTGTTGCACTGTGATGAGACTGGCCTTTTTTGGAAAAAAATGCCTCGTCGGACGTACATCACGCAGGAAGAGAAGAAGCTACCCAGCCATAAGCCTATGAAAGACAGGCTTACGCTCGCACTTTGTACCTTCGCCAAAGGGGTGGGGATTGCCAAAGGTGAAGCCCCCTACTTGTCTATCATTCGGAGACTCCTCAAGCCTTCAAGACCCACAAAGTGCTAAAGGAGAAGCTTCCAGTGATGTGGAGGGCTAATGCGAAAGCCTGGGTAATGAGACTTTTGTTCACCGAGTGGATAAATCTGTGTTTCAGCCCAACAGTGAAGAAATTCTTGGCAGAGAAGCGCCTCCCTCTGAAATGTCTGCTGTTGTTGGACAATGCCCCTGCTCACCCTCCTGACCTCGAGGAAGATATCCTAGCGGAGTATTCTTTTATCAATGTTCTTTATCTTCTGCCTAACACCACCCCTCTCCTCCAGCCCATGAACCAACAAGTGATATCAAACTTCAAGAAGCTGTATGTGAAACATCTTTTCAAGAGATGTTTCGACATCACCGATACCAAAAACCTCACCTTGCGTGAATTTTGGAAAGAGCATTTCGATGTTGTGATATGCATCCGACTCATCGATCAAGCTTAGCAGGAGGTTTCGAGGCAAACCTTGAATTCTTCGTGGAGGAAACTCTGGCCTGATGTCGTATCTGCCTGAGACTTCGAGGGATTCAACGTGGGCGAAGCTGGTGCTGCAGATTCAGGATCAGTTGACGATCCTGAAACTGTTTCGCAACCAGATCTTGACGAGATTGTTGCACTTGGCAAGTCCATGGGGCTGGTCGTTGACGAGGACGACATCAATGACCTTCTCGAGGAGCACCAAGAGGAGCTTACGACGGATGACCTGAAGGAGTTGGAGGCCATGCAACATAACGTCGTTCAAGAAGAGTTCTCTAGCAGCGGCGAGGAGGAGGACGACGACCCTATGACAATGGCAGAAATTAAGGATGCTCTAGCTGCTTTTCATAAGGTGCAATCATTTGTAGAAAAGACACACCCCAAAAAGGCTTACACAGGTCGTATGCTTGCGCAGTTCGATGACGATTGCCTGAGTTCTTTCAGGAACATTGAGAAAAGTAGGCAGAAGCAATCTTCCTTGGATAGTTATTCTTTAAAGAGGCCTTTAGTGGGAGTAAGCAAAAAGGAAAATCCAATTGATACTATGAAAAAACAGAAAGTTGAAAGTGGTGAAGAAATTGAAATTTTGTATAAAAAAAAAGATAAAAGAAGAAGAAAAAAAATGTAAAGTATAAAAAAGTAAAAAAAAATTTAAAAATCAAAAAGAAAAAAAAAATTTAATTTAAAGTTTTTGTAAAGATAAGTGTTACAGTTTTGTTAATATGTTTCGTAAAGTTTAGTTTATGTTTCCTGACATTTTTAATGTTCCGTAAAGTGAAGAGTACGTACTACGTAACAAATTTTCTGCCGTTTGTCCTCCTCCTCTGTCGCCACTTTCGGAGATAGCCTCACTCGAAAGGTAAGCTTCCACATTTTACTACATATGTACGTACAGTATTTCTTGTATACCATGTACACTAATACACTTTATTTACAGGTACATATTAGTAGTACGTATTAAGTTAGGTATTGAATGGTCCAAATTGTTGTAGTATTTCATTGTTTATTGGTCAATTTAGCTTTATTATAAAATTTACTGGGGTGTTTTTGTAGTGCTTGGAACAGATAAAATGCCGTTCAAGATACGAAAAGCTCAGGTTACGAAGGCCGCCTCGGAACGGATTAATTTCGTATGTCAAGGTACCACTGTACTCCTGCAGACAAAGAAAATCAAGTTAGCCGTGACGTCATGCAGCATGACGCAACGCCCAGCAACGTCACCGCACAGCTCAGGAGATCTAGGAGGTTGCAACTACATAATCATCAGCACTGCAGAAGTGGCTTGAGACCTGACTCAAGTGACCAATGAAAAACCAACTACCACCATCAGCCAATAGATCAGCATTGGACAGACCCCCAGCTGACGACCCAGAATATAAGGAGGAAGGACACCACACCAGAAGCAGTTTACCCTCTGCTTTCTAGCCTAGAGGATGTCTGGCAGCTCCACACAAGAAAAGAGAGAGAGAGAGAGAGAGAGAGAGAGAGAGAGAGAGAGAGAGAGAGAGAGAGAGAGAGAGAGAGAGAGAGAGAGAGAGAGAAGAGACCATTATTGACTTTGATAACTATGATATCATAGTTTATCTGTAAAATTTTAATAGAAATATATACACTGATCTTAACCTTCCATTTAAAAATGACCTCCATAGGAACTCTACTAGCCTGTTTAAGTAGTACTGAAAAAGCAGATATTTGAAAAATAAAGAAGACCCTCTACAAGCGTAACGCAGCTGAGGTAGCAATACTTTTCATAAAGCATATTATTATTATAATTAATTTTTTTTTTACTATCACAGTCATCCTATTCGACTGGGTTGTTTTATATAGTGTAGGGTTCTGGGTTGTATCCTGACAATTAAGAGTCCATCACTTTTCTTACTGTGTGTGCTGTTTCCAGGAGCACACTCCTGCATGAGCCATGGAGCTACTTTGGCATCTAGTTTTTCCAGGTTTATTTACAAGGATCTTGAGATCATGCCTAGTGTCCCCATGATTATGGGGTACAATTTCTACTAGCATATCCCATATCCTTCTTATTTCTATTTTCAGGTCTTCATACTTATCAACTTTTTCTCTATCTTTTTCATCAACTCTGGTGTCCCATGGTATTGTGACATCAATGAGTGATACTTTTTTCTCGATTTTATCAATCAACGTCACGTCTGGTCTATCGGCACATATTACCCTACCTGTCCTGATACCATAATCCCAAAAGATCTTTGCCTGATCATTTCTATCACTCCCTAAGGTTGGTGCTCGTACCACTTCTTACTGCAAGGTAGCTAGTGTTTTTTGCACAGGCTCCAGTGGAGGGTTTTTGCCACTGAATCATGCCTCTTTTTGTACTGGATCTGTGCAAGTGCCGGACATTTGCTTGCTATGTGTTTTATTATTATTATTATTACTATTTTTAAAAATTAACAAACATACATCTGTACCCTAAAAATTCTCTCAGCTCAGTAAGAGAGGGAGAGAGAGAGATAGAGAAGAGTTGTCCTTACTTACAAAGAAATGGAAAGGTTATTTTATTTCTTTCAAATACTATCACAAATACTGTCACATACAAATTTTTTAATTACATACTACAATATTATTATTATTATATTATTATTAGTAATATTTGAAAATATAAATAAACAGTACACACATGTACCATAAAAATTCTCTCACCTCAGCAAGAGAGAGAGAGAGAGAGAGAGAGAGAGAGAGAGAGAGAGAGAGAGAGAGAGAGAGAGAGAGAGAGAGAGAGAGAGAGAGAGAGAGAGAGAGAGAGAGAATTATTTTTATCATTTAATGTTATCTAATTTACACTAAAGCTTGAAAACGTACAAATTACATAAAAAATTAAATAACAACTTTTGCAGGGTTTCTAAAGGATTTGAAAATATTAAGTTTGGTTTGCTTGACTGTGAAATACTCGTGTACGATAATTGTTAGGTTCCAATGTAAGTTCACGCTATTGTGTATTCGTGCAACTCAAATTGTGTAAGATTGAGGCATTACTGTACAAAAGTTAGGGTCAATCAGAGAAATAATGAACATAAGGACTATTGGAAATATTAATCACACCTGACAGGAAAAACAGAGGATCCATAAACTCAACAGTCCAAATAGGTGGGTTCACATCTTTGCTGTAAAACAGTAGCAAACTACCTTTCTTAATATGTATTTATGTATATCATTCATGGATCCAATTTATATGTACATTCCTTCCTAGGCAGATGTTCACACTTACAAAAATTTCTTTATTGATACTCGATTCAAATATATACTGCTTTCCACCATATTACCAGCCTCCTTCCATGGATAAAAATTGCACGGTTTTAAAGAAAATATTTGGTATGCAGCTGTTCTCCACCTACCAGGTATGTAGTATTAGGATTTTAGTAAAATATGACGTTCGGTAGCTGTTTGGACCATTCTCCTCCACATAACAAAGTAATATTAAAAAATTAAGCAATGTAATACTGGATACTAATGATTAGAAGAAAGTATTAAAAAATATGTCCAATATAATATTTATCTTTCCAAGCAATTTAAAATACCTTAAAAAACCTAACTTGAAAAAAAAAAAAAAAAAAAAAAAAAAAAAAAAAAAAAAACTGGCTTTGACATTAAACTTAGAACTAGGTTTTGCTACCACAAAAATGACCTTTTCCTAATAAAAAATGTTTTCTATATATACTTACCAAGTAATTATATTGCTTACAGTTCTCTTGCCGCCAGCTTAAAATTAAACAATCACGATAGTGCTACTTACATTATGTACAGGCGTAGGTATTGCCCTGCCCACTTATGGGGTAAAAGAGGAATACCTTCAGCAAGTCATCAATTGTTTCTGCCCATACCTATACCTATATGCGGGAAGGAGGGAGGGCTCCGATTTATAATTACTTGGTAACTGTATATATTTATAAAACAATATTTTTATTATATAAAAATGTCATTTTTATACATATGTAACTTACCAAGTAACTATATTGCTGAATCCCAAATTGAACTGGAGGTGGGATATGGATATTTCTGACCCCACATTATATATTATAATGAAGAGACTATAGAAAGTATAGGCATTCCATCAATGCTTGGTGTTCCTTATCTGATAAGAGAGATCCTACAGGTAGATACTACTACCTCTGGTTGGCACTCATCTTATCCATGTAGGGTGTGGCTAGTTGGCTGGACTCACCTCTACAACAGTGGAACTTTGTAGCAAGGGATGAACCTGGTGACTACAAAGTAAACAAAGGAGGAAGTCAGTTGCCCCTGCCCTGGGCATATATAGCTGACTAACAAAGGCAAGACAAAATAATATCTACACCTTAAATAAAGTACATAATAACACTACCCAACCATAAAAATAAGAGTGGAGGGTGCTCCCAAAAAAATGCCTGAAGTCAAGGCACAAACACAGGTAGGAAGAAATGCTTCCTAAGCTTCCTCTCTCTTCACCTTGCCAGCCACTGATTAATGGTCCTAAAGCACTACAATTTTCAAAGATCACTCACTTCCTATCTTTCAAGCAATGGGTCAAAAAGCCTGATCTATACTTTCAATATGTAGCCTGTAGAATAGAGGAAATAGACACATTGTGTCTAAAGGATAACAAACTGGCTACTGAGTCCGGACCTGATTTCATGAGCTTTGGCTCTCACTAACTTTATGTCCTCCTCGCCAACTTGAGCATGGGCTTCTCTAATTAGATCACTTTCTTATAAAATAAACACGAGCCCATTTCTAGACATGGCTCACGATGGGTTCCATTCTACTCAGATAATATCGCAGAGCCCTTACTGGGCACAGAGTCCTCTCTTCTTCCTCTGGGCCTAAAATCTCCATAAGGCTTCTTATTATAAAAGAACAAGGACAGGGTTTCTTGGGGGTCCTCAATCTTGGCCAAGAACCCTAATGTAAGAGAGCACACTGCATCTCATTGTGCAAAGGCAACTCGTTTGTCTATGGCATGCAATTCGCTTACTCTCTTGGCTGTGGCTAAAGTTACCAGGAAGAGAGTTTTCCTGGCAAGATCTCTTAGTGATGTGAACCGAAGAGGTCCAAACTTGGGACTCGCCAGCCATCTAAGGACCACATCCAAATTCCACAAGACTGCTCCTACACCTTTCTGCTTCGTCATGTCAAGCGACCTTGCGAGGTCTGAGAGGTCTTGGTTGTTCGAGATGTTGACTCCTCTAGGACGAAACAACAAGCTTAACATTGGCCTTAACTATCTTCTTACAGTGGAAGAGGAAAGTTGTCTTGAGTTCTATATATATAATAGGAAGTCTGCAATTTTTGCTAAAGGTGTCAAAGAAGAGGAAACTTCACGTTTCTACACCAATCTCTAAAGACTGTCCACTTGGCCTGATAGACTTTGTCGGAAGATGTTCTTCCACAGTTGGCAATGGCCTCTGCAGCTGCTCTTGAAAAGCCCTTATGTTGGAGGAATTTCCTGACAGTCTGTAACCTGTCAGGGCCAGAGTGGACAGTCCTTGGTGGAAGCAGAGGAAATGTTGGTTGAGCAGATTTGCTCTTTGTGGGAGCAACCTAGGGAAGTCTGTCAGCAGTGAAACCATGTCCAGAAACCTTTCCTGTCAAGGCCAGAGGGGACCTATTAGAATTGTCATGACATTCTGATGAGTCCCGAACTTGTTGATTACCTCCCGTATCATGCACAAGGGAGGAAAGGCATAGAGGTGCATATTCAACCAGCCTGCAAAATGGCATCCATTGCCCACATGAGGGGATCTGGAACAGGTGAACAAAACATCTGTAGAAAACGATTCTTTGAAGTTGCGAACAGATCTCTTAGCGGTCGTCTCCATAGCTTCCACAGGTCTTTGCACCCTTGAGGATGAAGAATCCACTCCATGGAGAGTACCTGCTTCCAAAGACTCAGACCATCCGCAAGTATGTTGAGGCTGCCCTGAATGAATCTGGTTATCAACAATGCCCTGTTGCTGTTTGCTCACAAAAAGTTATTTTGTTCCTTGTAAAGGGAGAATGAATGAGTCCCCCCAGTTTTTTTTGTACAGGCAGTCCCCGGCTTATGACAGGTTTGGCTTACGACATTCCGAGGTTACAACGCTTTTCAATTATATTTATCAGAAATTATTTCCAGGTTTACGATGCATGTTCCAGGGTTACGGCGCCTACAATGCTGATCTGGCAGAAGAAATATGCCAAAAATGCAAAATAATCAATATTTTGAAGTTTTTTTATGAAAAACACAATAAGAATGCAGTTTACACAGTTTTTAATGCACCCAAAGCATTAAAGTAGGTTTTCTTAGGATTTCTGACATGTTCCGGCTTACAACGATTTTCGGTTTACAACGTGTCTCAAGAACGGAACCCCTGTTGTAACCCGGGGACTGCCTGTATATGACAGACGGGACTGTCATATTGTCGGAGTGGACTGTTACCACTTGGTTGTAGACTTCTGTTGTGAAATGCTGTAGTCCTAAATGTGACTGTTATTTCTCTCAGGCTTATGTGACATTGTCTCTGTTTCTTGGACCACAGTCCTGAAATTTCTCGATCGCCCAAAAGGGCTCTCAGCCTAGGTCGGACACGTCTGCATAAAAGTCTAGTTGGGGATCAGAGGTGACAGAGACTTCCCCTGAGAAAGTCTATCTTCTGACTGCCACCAGCAGAGGTCCTCTTTTATCTCTGCTGAGATAGGGAAAACAAAAAAGTCTGGCTGGTTCTTCCTGTCCCAGCTGGCTTATAAGTAAAATTGCAAGGTTCTCATATGGAGCCTTCCAAGGTGCACAAACTGCTCCATCACCAAAACCAATGCCCCAAGTGGACTTATCCACTGATTCACTGAACATGACTTCCGAGCTAGGTACACTCTCACTTTCTCCATGCAAGCATGAATCCGATTGGGGGATGGAGAAACCTAAACACTCTGAGAGTTTATCATTAAACCCAAATACATAATTGTCTGAGATGGAACCAGCCAGGACACCGGAAAGTTGACAAGAATGCCCAATTCCTAAGTCAACTGAATCTTCTGATTCATGTCCTCCAAGCATTTCTGTTTTTCCTGAGAGTGAATGAGCCAGTTGTCCAGATAAAGGGATATCCTTATCCCCTTTAAGTGTAATCATTTTGCTGGTGGAGTAAGGACTTGTAAATACTTGCGGAGCTGTCAGCAGGCCAAAGCATAGTGTCTTGAACTGGAATACTCTGTTCCAAAGCACAAATTGAAGGTACTTCTTAGAATTTTGATGTATTGGAATGTAAAAATAGGCATCCGGCATATCTATGGATGTCATCCAGTCATCCCTCTGAATAGATGACATGACAGATTGGGTTGTCCTGACTTCATTTTTTCTGTGAAAAAGTTCAGGGCACACATCCAATACAGGCCTCCATTCTACTGATGACTTAGGTACAGGAACAGCCATTTATAAAATCCCTGCGATTTGATGTTCCAAACTTCCTTGATGGCTCTCTTCTCTATGAAGGAAGTTACTTCCTTCTCGAGTGCTGAAAACCTCTCAGAGCCTACCAAGTAGGCGGTCAATATGATGGGGTTTGTTGACCAATGGAGAATTGCCTTTGAATGGGATAGCACAACCATTCTCCAGCACTGACACTATCCAATCCTCTGCTTCTCTTGCTTTCCACTTCCTCCAAAAGTGCAAAAGTATTGCTCCTACAGCTGCATGAAGGACCTGATCCTAACTTCCTGGCTGGGGTTCTTGTTGAAGGCGTCTTGTAAGGTCGGGTAGAAAATTGAAGGTTAGCTCTTGGTCTCTGGGCTCTAGTACTATTACCTCGAAAAGGGCGAAGGCTGAAGCAGTGATGCACTCTTAGAACTTACCGGAGTCGGGTCTCTGGGATGTCGAGAAGAGCAAGCGAGATGGTCCTGAGTGCTCTTCTTTTGAAGACCCAAAGCTATATCACTGTACAGTGAGCCCCCATATTCGTGGACTCAAGTACTCCCGGATTTCTCTCTGGAACATATACCCCCATTATTCGTGGAAAATTTGCCTATTCACAGTATTTTTCTATGAGACATATCCACAAATTCCTGGTTTTTTTTTTTTATCAATTTCATAAATTGCACTTTTTGTAGTAAAACTATTAAAAAAAACCATGTATAAACATTTTTAGTGGGTTTTTCTTGAGTTTTAACTAACAAAATAGGCAGTTTTAAGAATTTTTATGGGGGTTTCAACTATTTCCCGGTTCTAGCTATTTGCGGGGGTTCTGGTACCCATCCCCTGCGAATACGGGGGGAACACTGTACTATATCACTCACTGTAGAAGAAGGGAATAGAAGTTTCTGGTCTAAAGGAGAATACAAAAGAGTGGACTTCTGAGTAGGGGTGACTCTTTTGCGTGAAGGAGCACAAGAGCTCTTTTCTTGAGAATACCAAGTGCATAGTGAGGCTAACTCGTGTCACGTCTCTAACCCCCATATCTGTGCAAGACAGAACACTATGCCAGTCAGAAGCTATATCTTTGGAGAGAAGCGTGCAATTCTTAATTTTTTTGTTTAAGGCACCCACTGACCACTCCATGAGACTCAAAACCTCAAAAATCTTACAAAGGTTCTTGAGGAGATGCTCGACCTCTGTAGGAGTGAACATAATTTTCACCCAGTTGAAAGCCAATCTTCATGACGAATCAATCAACCCGTAGAAGTCTCCTTGGGAGGAGGCAGACACTCCCAGGAATGGAGCTTCCCCGGTCTCGTATGCTGCGTACCTCCACCACACCAAATGTGAAGGGGGATAACAGAACAAATCAGGAACTCTTGCAATAAGCACTATTACAACAATTCTGCATAAGCCATGGGAGGAAAGCCTCGCTCCTCGGCCTCCTCTTTATCTTCCTTCTTCAATGAAACAGGAGAAAGAAGTGGTCTTTCAGGATCCTGATTAGGGCCAGAGCCTTTCTTGAGGATGTTGAGAACATCTGCCAACTGACGGTGAAGTGAAAGATCAGTAGACGGTGGAGGGATGTTTGGTGCCTGACAACTGACACTTGGAACCAAACTTGTCACTAAGTGTTCAGACTGAACTTTTGGTGCAGCACTACACATGAAACAGTCTCCCCTACATGCACAGACTTATATGCAGGTGCATCAAAGAACACTTGGGAGTCAGACGCCCTTGGGCACTCGGTTGCTAATTGACATCTGAGGGTAAGAGGCAACTCGGCTTCTTGTGGCCTCTCAGACACTATTGGGCACTTTGGTGCCAAACTCTCAGACACTATTGAGTGCTCCTGAAAAGACAAAGCAGAACATTTTGAAAGGGGAGAGCCATTGGGCACTACTTCAGGGCACTCAGGCGAGAAATGTTCTGGAGAGTTCCAAACACTGCTGGAAGGATGCTCCTACTCCCTAAATCTCTTGCTATGCACTTGGGAAGAGCTAACCTTATGCAAAACATGCCTTTTCTGTGGCGATGACTTGTCACTAAAACGCAATTGGCACCCATACACAGGGCTGGAACTTTCGGAACTCAAAGACAGCCTACTCACTTCCTTGTGGATGCCTTTCCAACAGCCACCCTTTGTCATAACCTGGGACGTAATGACAGGCTCAATTGAGGTGACGACTGTCCGTGGGCAGTTGGCCCCCACCCTCCCTGTGGCCTCCGGTACGACTGCTTTGTGTAGGGGAGTATGCCAGTGACCTTTGCCTAAGCGTGTCAGCAGGATGATAAGTTGCTACCTCCACTGACACTTCACTATTAGCACTTCTATTTTCCTCTTTTTCCATGAGGGTACTCACTAATACAAACTAACTGAGACACTGTCTCCACAATCATCACCATTTCAGCATCGCAACACTTACTAATCTTAGATTCAAGGCTGGCAAGGGTGTCAGGTTTGGAAGTGGGGGAGCTGGGTATGGAAGCAGGTAATTTAGTTGCAGAATCAGGAACAGGTGACAGAGCAAGAACAGGAGCAGTAATATTAGAATTATCTATTGAAGATTTACTAGAACTGTCCAAAGACTTACTTTTTATTGTCATAAGGCCCCCATACACTGAACAATTGTCTGAGTGACTGTCATTATTGACCCACACACACTATTCATACAGTATGAACGATCTCCGCACCAATTTCTGTCTGAACAAAGATTTTGTTTTGAGAAGACATGGCACCATTATGGAGATATGGGAGTTCCATTTGACAATGTCCTTGAGGACTGAGAGAGAGAGAGAGAGAGAGAGAGAGAGAGAGAGAGAGAGAGAGAGAGAGAGAGAGAGAGAGAGAGAGAGAGAGAGAGAGAGAATGGTTGACAACTGAATTGGCTGTTGGTGAGTTCTGGGTTGTCTACTGGTGCAGCTAGAGTTGGTTGTTAAGATTGGAATTTTGAGTCAGTTTTTAGTCAGAGCCTGTGAGGGTTAGTAGTGTTGGCAGCGGTCTATGCAGAGAGTACTCAAGGCATTGAAAATCAGTTAAGTTGTGTGTTCTTGATTTGTTGTTTAGTTGTTGCTAAGTTTGATGTTTGCTTTAGAGTTGTTGTGCCTGTGTTGTTAGGTTTGTTGTGCTTGTGAGTCCCTGTTAGGTTGTGTGCAAGTTGTTATAGTTGAGGGTTGTTGTTGTTGTTGGGGGCTGTTGTGGTTTCTTGGTGCAGTTGTGAGTTGTTGAGGGTTGTTGTGATTCCTTGGTGTTGTTAGTGGGTGTGTGTGTTGCCTTTTTGTGTAGTTGTTTTTTGTGTTAGTGATTGTCTGTGCAATAGTCTTTTGCTGTGGTTGTGTTCCTTGTTTGTTGTTGTGTTGTTGAGTTGTGGTTGTATTCCTTGTTTGTTGTTGTGTTATTGAATTGTGGGGTTGTGGTCCTTGGGTGTTGTGTTGTTGGGTGGTGGTCCTTGGTTGTTGTTGAGTTGTGGGGTTGTGGTCCTTGGTTGTTGGGTTGTGGTTCTTGGTTGTTGTCTTTGTTGTTGGTAGTGTCTCAGCGACCTCGACCAACGGACAGCACAGCATAGCCCAGAGTATCGGGAGTACGGTGAGTACATGTGTTTGTGGTTTTGTACTGTGTGTAGGTAGGTCAAAATTGTCCTGCATGTATTCCATAGTGTAAAGAGGAAAGTGTGGCTGAGGGTGAGTTTGGTAGCCGGATTTGTTAAGTTTATGTGTGGGGGGGGAGATTTTGCTCGCTTGGTTTTTGAGCTTGTGATCCTGCCACGCCATCTCTAGAAGAGACGCGCGCCATTATGTTATATCGGTAAACAAACCCATACATTGAACGATCTGTGTACAACGAACTTAAGTCGCAAGCCGGCAACCTGGTTGTGACAGATTCCCGCTGAGAACACGAAGCTCCACCCACTTTTGCATTCAGACAAGCCCATACACAGTGTTTTAGCGAACAATACAGACGGTCGTTCTGACAATCGTTCAGTGTATGGGGACCTTTAGACTTAGCTCTAGTGGCTGCCTTACATCTCCAATCTCTGTCTGACTTTGCTAAATGAGAACCCAAAATCTTCCACTTCTTAGCATCCCATTCTGCACATTTAAAAAAAAGTCTTATGAACTGAACACTTCTGTTCCCTACATTCTATGCACAGTGTGTGCGAATCATACTTCTTGGTTAGTCTGATGGTCTTAAACAGTTCAAATTCAATAATTGTCCTGACTGAAGTCTCTAACAGAGAGTAAATCAAGAAAAACATCAAAGCATATGGCTACCAATACTTCACCAAACATCCTATGGCAAAATAATAACGAAAATCAATCTTAAGCAGAGCGCTCCCAACTAAGTGTGTAGTCGACAGCCGGGCAATAAACAATTGACAACTTGCTGAAGGTATTCCTCTCTTACCAAGCAAGTGGGTGGGTTGATACCTACACCAACAATGTAACTAGCGCTACTGCAATTATCTAATTTTAAGCTACCGGTGAATGAACTGTAGGCAATATAATTACATGGTAAGTTTATACAAAACAACATTTTCAATCTTTAAATAATTGCACCCCAGATTCCAGTCTTAACATAGTACAGGCAAAGATATGGATTTACAAGAGTTTAATCAAATAAAGCAATTTCATTAGGAAAAAAAATAGTATTTCCTTTACACTTTATTTCTGACTCAAGTTACATCTTAAAATTCATATTCAACTACTTTTCATATATGTACGTAATTTACTAATAAAGGGATTTTGACGAAGGAAAAATCTATTTCTGGGCAAGTGCCCATGTCGCTACGTGAAATGTCCCTTTAGTACACATTTCTAAGGTAAAATATTACTATAATACCAGAGAAAAAAGCTAATATGGAAATGCCAGAATA